>NC_138772.1:114006419-114606419 GCF_965119305.1 Pelophylax lessonae
AGGCAGAAAAGAGAGAAAGAACATGCAAGAACCTGGTCTTGCAGGAGAATGAGGAGACCGCGAGGGTAACCCCCGGCTCCCCACCAGATTTTTGGATGCTTCCTGAACCAGTCAGGGCGCATTCCTGCAGAATGTAAGGAATTGGAATCCTACGTCCAACAGGAGAAGGTGCATTAAGGCCACTCCGGCCATGGAGCCCCAGCCCGGCACATCTAAAAAAGAAAAAAATGAACGTAGCATCCCTAGTCAAATAGTTGCAGAAGCAGGGAGAGGGACCTGGAAGGAAGGGCAGGGGGGGAGAGTGGGGAGGAGGGCATGAAAGTAGGGAGGGGAAGATTGGAGAGGGGAGGGGATGGGGGGATGAGGGGATGGGAGGTAGGGGAGGCAGAGGGGGGATGGGGGAGGCGGGTGAGGGAGGGAGAGGTGGGAAGGAGGAAGAAGGGAAGGCTATGAAAGTGAAGCTAAAGGAAAACTTCCGCAACTGGGCTATACCATAGGAGCAGAGCATAAGGAGTTAGGGGTGGAGGGTACCAACATAAGGAACAAAGAGCTGGGGATGGGGGCACACCCTGAACATGCATTTCTAAAGCTGGTGCAGCTATGAACCAAACGACATGCATATTTACGGAGAATAGCGCACACGTGCAAAAGAAATGACTATCAAAGACAAAAAATTGGGATTTGGTCCCACCATATGGCCATATCATGCTCAAGCCCACCACTACATCAAAGTACCCCATTGTCAGTGGGTCCTACACTATCCATAAAAATAAGGATGAATCCAACCCTTCACCATTGGAGATGCTTACTCCTTACTGGGAGAGATGTGCAACTGCATTATAAGGGACTCCACCTATATCTGCTTGCTAGTGGACACTGATAGAGTACAGGTGTGGGAGGGTGGGGTGATCAACCCAGGAAGTCTGGTCAGGACCGAATACATAACAAACAAAGAGCTGGGGGGGGGCACACCCTGAACATGCATTTCTAAAGCTGGTGCAGCAATGAACTAAGTGACATGCATATTTACAGAGAATAGCGCACACATGCAAAAGAAATGACTATCAAAGACAAAAAATTGGGATTTGGTCCCACCATATGGCCATATCATGCTCAAGCCCACCACTACATCGAAGTACCCCATTGTCAGTGGGTCCTACACTATCCATAAAAAGAAGGATGAATCCAACCTCTCACCATTGGAGTTGCTTACTCCTTAGAGATGTTAGGGGTGGAGGGTACCAACATAAGGACTCAGGCTGTTGGGGACTGAAGCACAAAAGCATAACCTGACAAAAGTACAATGAGAAGTTAAAGAATCCAGTATCAAGAGCAAATATGGAGAAAAAAATAAGAATCGTGGAGAAAAAAAGACAAAAAAAATGTTTTAAGGGGGCAAAAAGGAAAAAACCCTAAAATAAAATATTGTCAGTAAGCATAACATAGATCCACGGGGGTATTGAACTACCCCTTCTGGGAGAGGGCTCCCAGAGGCACAAATTGCAAAAGGAGAAAGCCTGGGGCGAAAAAGAGTCATCATGGGGGCTTGACATCATGGTGGCGTTTCGACTGGTGCTTGTTCCAAATGGTCGAGATGGGGCTGATCGGTGGAGGACGTTTGGATGACATTGGTCTGGAATTTGGAGCAGGGGGCGGGAGGTCTCTGGCGATGATTCCCAGCTGCAGAAGAGTATCCTCTCCCTCCTGGAAGCTGGAGAAGCCATAGGTCTTGTTTTGATGTTGGAAATTCAGCTTGAAGGGGAAGGACCACCAGTATTTCAAAAATGTATTGGAAAGAGCAGTAAGTAGCAGTTTCAGGGTTCTGCGGCGTTGGATCGTCATGGGCGAGAGGTCTGCGAAAAGCTGTATTTTATAACCTTGCACATATAAGTCCTCTTTACCCCTTACTTTTCTTCATAACTTCCTCTTTCACCCCGACAAAATGTGTTTTAACGATGATGTCTCTCGGAAGACCATCCTTGCGGGGTGGCTGGAGGGCTCTATTTGCTCTGTCCAGTTCCAGCCGGTGGTCCGGAATATCAGGGATGAGGTCCTTTATAAATGTTTTGACAGCAGCAGGAACACCAGTGACGGTTTTGGGTACCCCCAGAATCCTAAAGCTAAACCGTCTGCTCCTATTTTCGAAGTCATCCAGCTTTGAGAGTGCGGTGTCCAATTGATCTTGGAGTGTCTGAATGCAAGCAGAGTTTTGATTGGCCCTCACCACGGTTTGATCAACAGTAGATTCTATCGCTTCCATTCTTGTGCCAATATTGTGTATTTCTGCCTTGATTGATTCTGTAATCTGGGAAGCCGTGTGAACTAACCCAGCAGCTAGCATGTCAGAGAACTGAGCCATGAGCTGGGCAATATCAGGATTATAACCCAGGGGGCTGAGGCCCAGGTATTGTGAGAAGGCTTGAGAGGCCGGGCTGTGCAGGTCTGGTGTCCCTACTACATGTGCCATGGATCGATGCAAGAGGGATTCAGTGAAGGCAGGAGAGGCATCTGGGGGTTGTAGAGCATAAGCCGGGGTCACTGGGGAAGACCAGGACATTGGGGATGCTGGCGGTATATCCGCAACAGAGTCTATAGGCCCCCCTACCTCTGAGCTACCTAGTGCTTCAGGCGGTTGTGAGATGGCGGCCGCCATCTTTGTAGAGTCCTGCTGCGGAGATGTGAAGTTGAGTCGGCAGGATACCTCCTTCCTATGACCCGCCGACATGCAGAAACTGTCCCTCGGTTGTTCAAGAGGTGGGATGCAGGCGGGGAGAACTCCCGATGGCGCCGGAGCTGGGGCTCACAATAGACCGGAGCGGTGCGGAGCTCACGGGCTAAGCATCCATCCTTGAACTTCCGCGCATGCGCACCCCGGAAATGGCATTTTTTTATACCTTTCCAGTGACCACAACAAAGGGAATGAACACTGTAACATATCAGATTTTTAAATCAGGGCACAAAAGGTGTTGCCATCAACTACACTGCATTAATTGTGCCAATAATCTGGTAAATAAAAGAACATCTAAATTGTGCTACAATTTCCTTTCTGGTTTTAAAGTTAAAGGAGTTGTAAAGGCAAAAGGTTTTTTATCTTAATACATTCTATGCATTAGGATAAAAAGCCTTCTGTGTGTATCAGCCCCCTTCATCCCCCTTAACACTTACCTGAGGTCCCTCTCTGTCCAGGGATATCCACGAGTGTCTCAGACGTCTGAGATTCTCCTTCCTGATTGGCTGAGACACAGCAGAGGTGCCATTGGCTCCTGCTGCTGTCAATCAAAGTCAGCTAGTCTATGAGGGGAGAGAGGGGGCAGGGCCGGGTCGCAGCTCCATGTCTAAATTGACACAGGGAGCTATGACTTGGCTCAGTTGCCCCCATAGCAAGCTGCTTGCAGTGGGGAAACTTGACAGGAGGGAGGGGCCAGGATCACAGAAGAGCGACGCGAGAAGAGGAGGATCCGGGCTGCTCTGTGCAAACCATTGCAACAGAGCAGGTAAGTATAACAAGCTTGCTTGACGCCAAAGCGGCCGGTTTTGAAACGACAGAGGTGGATGGACGCTCGCATTCAGTGGTACATGCCTGATTGATTCTTGTACATTGTGAGTACATATGTGTGGGGAACGGGGGTTGTTTTTTCAATAAAGCATCTATACAGAATTACGCTATGTACCCCCTTATTATGCTTACATCCACATGGTGACAGGAGTACTATAAGTTGGGTCTCACAAGTTAAGAGCCAGGTGGAGGCGGCTGCGGATCTGAGTGGAGGAGCCAGCTTTAACATTATATGCCTGTTTCTGTCCTTGATCCGGTGAGTTTCCCATCTGACGGGTGATCACGGCTGGTGGTGGCACACTGATATTGCTATTAGCCGCACTCTTTTCCATTGCACTGGTTCATGGGACTACATTTTGGTTGTACGCCTACCTTTATATCAACAGGACTTGTTAACCACAGATGGACTTTTGTTGCTATAGACTCAATTTGAATTGTTTCAGCCATATGATTTAAGCATATGTCATTTATATGTTTTTAACGCTGCTAGTGTTACAGATTGATTTACATAATCTTTATTTGTTGCACCATCTTTCCAGGTAAGTATAACATGTTTATTATTTTTATAGGAAAAAAACAAGACTTTATTAACACTTTAAGTGTAAGAGCCCATTCACATTAGTGCGACTTGTCAGGCGACTTGTCAGCCTGACAAGTCTCGGTATGTCGCGGTCCATTGAGTAGTACATGACCCGTTCTAATAGGAGCGACACAAGTCGCTCCGATTTAGAAAAAGGGTCCTGTACTACTTTTGGGCGACCTTGGAGCGACTTGCATAGACTTCCATTATGTGAAGTCTCTGCAATTCGCGCCGAAGTCGCGGTGCACAGCGGTGCACGCAACTTCACAGGTCGCCCCCCAAAGTCGTGTCGCCACAATGGGAATGGGCTCTTAAAGAGGAAGTAAACCCTCCTCTGCAAGTTGTACCTATAGGTAAGCCTATGATAAGGCTTACCTATAGGTACTGTAAATATCTCCTAAACATGTACCGTTTAGGAGATATTTACCTTACAAGCAGCCAGTGACGTCACTGGCACATGCGCTCTGAAGGAACGGCCGCTCGTGCAGTTCCTTCAGAGCCCCGTGCCGTGACCGTCGGCTCCCGCGCGCGTGCCCGGGAGTGACGTCACCGCGGCTCCGGCCAATCAGATGGCCCGGATGCCGCGATCCCGGAAGACGGGCGACTGGACATGTCGCCCGTCATAGAGGTGAGGGGGCGGCACGGCGGGGGCTCGTTCTAAGGTAAGTATTTGATAATGAGCTAGTATGCGATGCATACTAGCTCATTATGTCTTTCTCTTTCAGGGTGAGAAAAAAAAAATGTTTTTTCAGTTTACAACCTTTTTAAAACTTCAAACAACCCAAATATTACTCTTCAAGAAAAATTTTAAGAGCACTGTTAGCGATAAAAAATAATATAGCCTGAGGAATTTTAAATGGTAGCAGTATTAGCATTGTTCCCTCATATTTATGTCACAAAGATATAACAAGTCAGTTTGAAGCCAGAATTTGGAGGTTAAGGTTAAAAAAACTACAAATGTAGCAAGAGTGTAATAATTAACTTAACGCTACTAACAGAATACATTTGTTTGAACACTCTTTAGATCTTTACAGTTTGAATCTACTCAATGATCTCAGTAATGACCATTTGTGCAAATATGCAGCGTTGGGAATTGTTTTTGATGAGGAAATAATAATAAGATGAAGATGTGCTTATTTGCTATGTTAACAAGCTGTCTAGTTTATATTGTACAGATTCACTGAGTATTTATGCCAAATAATAAAATTGCAGATGGGGATTTTAGTGCAGGCAGACATAATAATAAGTTTATCTGGCTCAGTCTAAGCACCTGCCTTTCTGCTGATTTTTTTTTTTTTTTATCATTAATACATGTCAGTGGCAGAGATTTGTAATAAATGTGTATAGCACAAACTACAGTATGTATTTAAGTCTGAGCGGTTAATGGAATTTATCAATTGTTGATTCAGTCCCTTGTGCATAACTGCACAAGCTAAGGAAACCATCAACCATAATAATGAGGGCCAATTTTTGTAGATTTTTTATAGGAAATATATAGAAGCTGTAAGCCACAAACAACAATCAACACAAAATAGCATCACGTTAAAACTAGGAGAGAATGAATGTGAGTCCAAAGTCATGACAATGTCTTTAGTTCATTAATGAAAAGATTAAAATAACATAATGAAAACAAATTCAGTCACTTTACCTCTGTAATTATTTAGGAAACTAGAAGAACTAGTTACAGAAAGAAAACTCTGCCTAATCCCACCCCAATCCAACAGCTTAATGCAAAGGTGGAGTGAAGATCAAACCAAATGAGGGTACCTTAGGGAGTACTTATTATCAAGTGGTAAGTTACATTATAAAGCTGGTGATGTGTCAGATCATAAAGGTACCTAAAATCTGTGTAGTGTGAGGGTTTAATAAACCAGATAGAATGTGTAATATATCTGCAGGGTCACCCTGTCCAATGCATGAGTTTTTGGGTGTAGCTGGAAGAGCACTAAAAGTAATAAAAGAGTGGGATCATGGCAGGGTAAGGGGAAGGAAAGTTGGAGGGGAGAGTATGATAAGATAGAAAGATGAAGTGGGAGAGAGAGGGACAGAATGGAAAAGGGGGACAAATCTCAATCTTGGGTCACTGTCCAGTATGCATCTTCCCTGCCTTGAATGAGTCCTTATATTGTTTCTAATAGGAAAACATTGTGAAGGAATGTCTCATTAGGATTCCAGTGCCACAGATGAGTGCATGATTAGACAGGAAGATAGAGCCTATAGAAGCATCAGACAAGCATGGAAGGTCATGATGTTTAACCAGGATTGGGTCAATATCAGTGTAGGACTGATGTGGAGTAGGTGCCAATTCTCCAACAATTGGCAGTGTTGTGGGCATTTCTGTTTGCACTAGAATGTTGCAAACAATAAATCGGATCCAGGATTTTGCAGTTTTTCAAGCATAGCTTCTAAAAAGGGAACATGGTTTGTGTTTGGTAATTATAGATTAGTGAACGTGTATAACTGTTGTCCTAGGTTTATTGTTTAAAGCATACTTTCATCAACAAGTGCTTCATCTGTTGCAAAATACATTTTCTCAGGGGTGTTCAACCCCATTTATATTTAGAGAAGTTCGTTTGCAAAGATGCTCTGTGTTGGTGCCTAATCCTTCCACCGCAGCCAGCAAAGGGTGCCCAGTAGAAGTGGATTGAAGAGAAGGGAGTAGGGGTAGAAGGGGAATGAGCTGAAAAGAGGAAGAGAAGGAAATGTGGAGGGAGAAAAAAGGTAAGAGGTAGTGGGGTAAAGGTAAAATGGCTAGGTTGGGTTGGGGGGACTGGGAAATAAGGGAAGATGGGCTTCATGTACAGGGATGAGGGTGGGGAAGGCAATCCAGCTTAGTGGGTCAAATGGAGTCTAAAGGGTGGGGGCTAGATATGGGGGTGTATTAGGGGTATGTTGTACCTTGGGCACTCACTGTAATGGTATATGTATGCCCCGTGAGTAAAAGCCTATATAGAGGTGTTGTGAGACACAACAGTTGCAGACTTGTTCCTTCCCTACCTAGCACTGGGTAAAAAAGGAGTAACTTTATTGATCTGTACCATAAAAAAAAAACAAGGCACAGTTATGCAAAAACAATTATAACAGGATAAACTAACAGGATATATAACATAACAGGATAAGTAAACTCTTTATTTGGCCCTGTCCTCAGTTGGCCATGTAATGTATCAACATGACATGACCAACTCACTAGCAGGCAACTGGAATTATATTACAGAGGAAAAATTAAATGAATTTTTTATCTGCAAGGTGCTGTGCCACCCTATATGAGTGGTGGGCAGTGGGCACAGTACGGTCTGTGGGCCTGACACTCACTGGCAGGCAACTGCAATTATATTACAGAGAAAAAATGAAATTACTTTTTTATCTGCAAGCTGCTGTGCCACCCTAAATGTGTGGTGGGCAGTGGGCACAGTACAGTCTGTGGACCTGACACTCACTGGCAGGCAACTGAAATTATATTACAGAGAAAAAATGAAATGAATCTTTTATCTGCAAGGTGCTGTGCCACCCTATATGAGTGGTGGGTACTGGCAGTGGGCACAGTTCAGTCAGTGGGCCTGACACATACTGCCAGGCAACTGCAATTATATTAAAGGGTAAAAATTAAATGACTTATTTATCTGCAAGGTACTGTGCCACCCGATATGATTGGTTTGCACACAGTACAGTCTGTATATATATATATAGAAAAAAAAAATAAAAGCAGACTGATATACCAGCCCTAAAAAGGTTTTTTTAGGGTGCTGTCAGGATGCTGTCCTTACAGCAGGAGTGGACACAGAACACTGGCCTAGCTAATGATTCCCCTATTAATTCAGCAGCAGCAGCACTCTCCCTGCTCTAACTAACTCTGCAGCTTCAGAATGAATCTAAGATGGATGCTGTCCTTGCTTTTTTATAGGAGGTGGGAGGGTCTGGGAGGAAGGGTATGCTGATTGGCTGGAATGTGTCAATGATGATGTATAGGGGGCGGACCGAACATCGCATATGTTCGCCCGCCGAGGAGAACGCGAACAAGCGATGTTCGCCGGCGAATAATTCGGGACATCTCTACTAAACATAAAAGTACATATAAAGGCCAGTACACATGCTAAGAAAATTATAAGTAAAAACTGGATGTGCAGGCTATAAAAGGCAACATCCTTTTTTTGTTTAATTAGTAGTTTTCGTTCGAAAAAATCATAAGAGCCAGACTAGGCATGCTCGGAAACTAAAGAATTCATACAAAACAATTCAACACATGACATCACTTCTGAAGTTGAATTCTGTCATATGAGAATCTTCTTATGAAAGTAACCTCTTCACTTTCCATATGTGACTAGCATGCAACAAAGAACTAAAGAAATTTGTCCGATAATCTGATTGTGTGTACGAGGCTTAAGGTTGGAGAAATAATCTTCTTGGTTAGGGGGAGGGGGAGTATTAGAGGGAGAGGGAGGAAAGGTTACAACTTTTAATAATGTTTTTATTGCTGTGTGTGCCTTCATGTTACAGTGAAGACCACCCCCTCCATTTTTTGTTTGGCCATCACAGGGTCAGGAAAAAAGAAGAAATCTCCCCAACAAGGACACAAAGAGCATTACAAACCTAGAAGAAGACCTGGCTCTTTAAATGTGCTGGGCTCTTTATATATGTTCATAATTTCTGTACTAGTCTTGGCCTGATCCCTGATAATCTAATGCCTTACTCTGTATATTCTGCTTATTTCTATCCATTCCTCACACAGATGGATATTGTCCCCGGTATATTAAACAAGTTTGTTTGATCAAGATTCTGTCTCCTTATTTATTTCTACCAGCTCAAATATATTTCCTGGACATCAACCAGGTAAAAGTTGATGATATGGGAAGTGGTTCTTTGCATATATCGTTCACATTACAATGCCCCAATACACTTTTCTGAATCATATATGGGTAAAACTGTCTGACGCTCTAAACCAGGGGTGGGGAACCTACAGTTCAGGGGCCGTATGCGGCCCCCAAAGTAATCTGGTCTGGCCCCCCTTGCAGCTGAGTCTGTGTCTCTCAGCTGATTTGTCAGAATGGAGCCCATGTTTCCTGTATAGTTCCTGCTCTGTTATGACAGTCTGAGTGAGTCACAGGCGGAGTGATATCAAATGCACTCCGCCTGTGACCAATACAGGAAACATCACCTCTTCCAGCCAGAGCCAGCAGTACCAGCCAGAGCCAGCAGTACCAGCCAGAGCCAGCAGTACTCACAGCAGTACCAGCCAGAACCAGCAGTACAAACAGCAGTACCAGCCAGAACCAGCAGTACCCACAGCAGAACCAGCAGTACTAGCCAGAGCCAGCAGTGCCCACAGCAGTACCAGCCAGAGTCAGCAGTACCTACAACAGTACCAGCCAGCAGTACCTACAGCACAGTACCAGCCAGCAATACCAGCCTGAGCCAGAAGTACCCACAGCAATACCAGCCAGCAGTACCAGCCTGAGCCAGCAGTACAAGCCAGCAGTACCAGCCTGAGCCAGCAGTACCTACAACACAGTACCAGCCTGAGTCAGCAGTACCCACAGCAGTACCAGCCTGAGCCAGCAATACCCACAGCAGTATCAGCTTGAGCCAGCAGTACTCACAGCACAGTACAAGCCAGCAGTACCAGCCTGAGCCAGCAGTACCCACAGCAGTACCAGCCAGCTGTACCCACCAGCAGTACCAGCCAGCTATACCCACCAGCAGTACCCGCCAGCAGTTCTTTTCAAAACTTACCACCACAAAAAAGTCAAATGCGCTCCAGACTGACCGACGCAAACCTGGAAAACCTGTTCCGAATAGCAACATCATCAATACCAGCTAACATCACACACCTCACCAAAGAGAAGCAGTTGCAGCCATCACATTAGGGGTGAGTTAATTAAATGTTTGCCCAAATATAACAGGCTAATTTTTAAGGTGATAATTTTGTACAGCCCCCGAATGATTTTATAAATACCCAAATGGCCCTTGGCAGAAAAAAGGTTCCCCACCCCTGCTCTAAACCTTCCTCCCACTGCCAAAAAAACTATCTGGGCTAGGCTGCACTTTAGCAAGAAAAAGGGTGCAGAAATGTACAACCATTTGGTAGCTCAACAAGGCAGGAAGTAGAGGCTGCATATGTACCTAACAAATGTGGCTGCCCCATATACACACAAAACTACAACCTCTATTAGGTACAGGGTTCTTAACATGCATATTAAAAAAAAAAAAAAACAATTAGGATTATAAGCTCTAAGAGACGGGGCGGTTGTATAAGTACTATAAGGATGAAGTTGTGGTAAAACTCATTGCAGACTTGACCTGTGCTCGATATATATTACAGAGCAAATTTGCTATCTGTTAGATTTCTTGCATATGGGAATTGGTTTGCGATTTGTTACTGCATCGTATGTTAGGTTCTTAAAAACCCTTTTTTTTTTCTATACTTCTCTTATAATTTTGTGCAGAATCACATGCACACTAAATCACATATTTGTAGCAACTATGTTACAATACAATAATATATAGTACAGAACTAATAAAGGTGTACACTTTTGAATAACTTAGTATATAAATCAGCTACCACTTCAAGAGAATTAAGAGTCAACAAATGGGCTGCTTTTGGCACTTTGTCATATTTAAGGAAGAATTTTCATACCACTATTTTCTTAAAGATAACGAAGGAGTGTAACAATGTATTTAAGCATTTGAAGGCTTTGAAATTCTTAAACATTAAATACATTTTTAAAAATGTTGAAATAAAACAATTTTGTGGTAAAAAGAATTCTAACAATAAAAATAAAAACCAAGCAGACCTGTGCTCAGCTGACTGCCCAAAGATTGGTGGGAATCAGTCCAAATTGGCTCTTTAGCTCTTTGGTTAAAACATGGCTCTACAACAGCCCAATCAGAAAGCATTTTCAACTGGTTCTATCCAAGTTATTTTCACTTTCTTCCTACATGTTAGATACTACATAATATTGATTTATGATTTTTTTCACAGTATTACTTGAAGCACATAAAATATTAATACAGAAGTTATTGCCTTCAAATGTTTAGAAAATGTAAAATTTGGTACATAAAGCACTTTCCTACAGCTCTAAATTCTAATTAGCTCAAAGAGATTTTAAAAGTTGCTGTGAACATGGTTACAAACATCATTTTTAAAATGAAGAATTCCGAAGAATAATAGCGACATTAAATTGTAACAGTTAAGCAAGAATGCTGCTTTTCACAACTTTAATTAACAGGAGCTACTTAAATATATGAGGATGGACAAATGGCTCCCAGGCAGGAAAATGGAACTGCTAATTGTATTTAATGGCAAGTTTTAAAATGTTCACATATCTGAATAATGCACATAATCAAACTGTTCACTGTGGAAGAGAAAGAAAAAATGTATGAGTATGTGAGAGAGATGTGTATCTTCTGGTATTGTTATGGTTTATAAAACAGCTTTTCAATGCTTGCAAGTGCATTGTCACTAACAGTACCCTTTAGCAACCTCCTTTTCCTCCTCATCACAATTATACTATACACTATATTGCAGTCTCCACATGTACCTGTATCTGCTATAGAGAATAATGTGGACTTCAGAGTGTATCTGACTCTCTGCTCTAGAGATGGCTCCATCCATCCATGGGAAAGGCTGCAGCATGGACAGGCGAGTATGGATGGAGCTGTGGCTATGGGCATATAGCAGCTATCAGATAAGGTTATGTCAGTATCTGGAATCATGTAAAATATAGTACAGCTCTGAAGACAAAAGCAAGTAAGGAGATATATAAATGTCTGAGTCATTTTGCAGTAGTTCAGCAACAAAATACCTTTGAATATTATGCTATATGGCCAAAAGTTTGTGGACAGCTAACAATCGTACCTAACAATCGTTCTTTTAAAATCCCATTCTAAAACCATGTGCATTAATCTGGAGTGCCCTTCACCCCTCCTTATTTCTGGCTATAACAGCCTCCATTCTTCTTCAAAAGATTTTGTAGTGTGTGGGTGGGAATTTCTGCCAATCAAAATATCATTTTTGAAGTCAGATACTGATGTTGGACAAAAACACCTGGTTTCCAACCAGTATTCCAAGGACCTCTAATTACCTTTAGGGCTATCGAATGCCTAAACTGGCTCTAGACTATGCTGGTTTTTGAGCCCTGAGCTTCAACTACCTATAGAATACCAGACAAGAAGGAACAGGGTTAACTACAATAACAAGAGCTGCATATAAACTCTATTGCAATAAACAGGTTTTTTTCTATTAATATACTGGAAGGTGACCACTACATATATACAGTAGCACAAACCTAGCTATCTGGCACTGTACATGTGAAATAATAACAACAGAACAAAGACTCTACTGTCAATAGGATTCAGATCAAGAAGTTATGGGCACCTACAGTTAAACAGCCAGAACACAGAAGCAACCACCTAATAATGTCAGCCCCTGTAAATGTCTTATAAAAAAATAAAAAAAAACTCTCTATCCACTTCCTTCCTTTTAGGTTTTTATCTAGCCTCCCAAAGACAGGGATTGCATAGATAATTAAGAGCCGGTTCACACTACTCCGACTTGTCAGGCGACTTGTAGCTCCCAATGCTGTGCAATGGAACCGTTCTAATCAGAGCAACTCAAGTCGATCCGACTTAGAAAAAGGTTCCTGCACTATTTTTTGGTGAAGTCGGAGCGACTTGCATTGACTTCTATTATGAGAAGTCGTTTGCAAGCCGCGATGAAGTCGCGCTGCACGGGCGACTTCAAAGTCGCCCAAAGTCGGGACGACTTTGAGCCGGATTAGTGTGAACCGACTCTAAAGGTTTATTTAAAGAAAAAAACAAAACAAAACAAAAACAAACATGTTATACTTACCTGCTCTGTGCAGTGATTTTGCTCAGAGCAGCCACGATCCTCCTCTTTTTGAGTCCCCTGGCTTCTCTTTTTCAGCCAGTGCCCCCCATAGCAAGCCGCTTGCTCAGGGGGCACTGGTGCATGCTCGCTCCCGAGCTCTGCTCTTAAGACACACAGAGCTGTGGCTCTGCCCCGCACCGCACTTTCTCCTCATTGGCTCCCTGGTTGTTATGGACAGTAGCAAGAGCCAATGGCTCTCGCTGCAGTCTCAGTCAATGAATAATGAGAGACCAGGGAGAAGCTCAGCTCTTGTGCACACTGCTTGATCGAGAGGGAGCACAGGAAAGTATTTGGGGGGGCTGCTCCATGCAGAAGGTTTTTTACCTTCATGCATAGAATGCATGAAGGTAAAAAACCATGGGCCATTAAAACCACTTCAACTGTATTATATTAGGATTATATTTGGTCATATTGATAGGTTATATTAGTCAGGTGCCGAAAAACTATTACAACTGCACTTGAAAATGATGGCTATAATTCTCCTCTGAGTCACAGGAGTGCACTTATTTTTGCTCCCCTGTTACCCAGAGTCAGCTTATAGCAGAGCCAGCTTATAGCGAGCTAGGCTGATGTTACAGAGATGCTCCATGTTCTATAAGGATTACGACCATATTGTTGGCATGCACTCAGCTGCCTGAATGACAGCTGGCGCCGCCTTTCAGCATTTGTCTGAAAGCAGAAGTCAGCTGCTCCCACGCTCTTCCAGTCCAGCACTCCAATGAACGCTAGAGTGGCAGACAGGGGAGCAGTGATTGACAGTCACTGCTCTCTGCTCTGAGCAGACCAAGAACTGTATGATGAGTGGTCATGTGATTGATCAGTTCTCAGTCTTAGAGCTGATGTGGGACAGCTGTAGCATGGAGGTGAGTATGTATGTTTGTTTTTTAATTCCTATGCTTCTCCTTTAACTAAATTCAAGTGTGCTTAAACCCAGAAACAATAATGTAATGTATTTATCATTGGATGTGGTGGCTGCATTAGTGTCCTTTTATCAGGCTTTTTTTCATTGTTTTGACCTGGTGATACTGCCAGTAACACACTTTCTGTCCTAGGATGGCAATGCTCTCTTATAATGCAGTTATGGAAGAGCAGCATTGTCACCCCAATTCAACTACAGGTTAATGTGATGATGCCTCCAAGTTCAGCCTGCATTAATAGATTAGGACTAAGGAGGAGAATCAGTGAGGACGTGGCCTATAGTGGCATGACATAGGGTGACTGAGCTCTGCTCAAGATATATCTATCCTTTTCCTGACCATTTTTTATCCACTTTGCCTCTGCGTTACACCCCCTCCTACCATACCACAATGTGGCCCCTTAAGAAATCAGTAGGCGCTGATGGAAAGCTGGACAGATTCCGAAATGAAGAGCAGGATTCGGTATGGGAAAAATGACGCCGCTTCATCTGCTGAACCTGACCAGGCTGGTGGGGACAGTGTCAAGGTTCTGGAGGTGATCTACACCTGCCAGAGCACCCTAACCACCAAGATTGAGGAAGTGAAGGAGGATATCTCGCTTATCCGCCAGGACATTCAGAAGCTGCGAGAACAAGTCATTGAGACTGAACGTCAGATCAGCCACATGGAGGATAGAATTTTGCCATTACAGGTCACCACTGAACAGCTTTAGCACCAGCTACATTCCCTCCTGTAGAAGCAAGACAACATGGAGAACAGACTTCGGCGCTGCAACCTCGTGGGTTTGCCTGAGGGTGTGGAGAGTTCTGATCCCCCATCATTTTTTATCAGAACCTGCTCATCAATACCTATAGCATAGAAGGCTTCTCAGCTTGATTCGTGGCTGAATAGGCCCACTGTCTGGCTGTAGGACCCCCACATAGCGGGGCTTCCCTTTGCACATTTTTTGCTAAATTTATGAACTTCAGGGATTGGGACACCATTTTCGGGCATACGCAAGAGAAGGGTAATGTTCCCTTCAGAAATGGTAAAGTGTTGGTGTATCCCAATTTTTCTGCTAAGGTGCAGCGACATCATGCTCAATTTACTAAGGCCAAACGTCAGCTATGAATAAAGCACCTGACCTATGCCATGCTTTATCCTGCCAGCTTACATGTGGTGGGAGATGATGATGTACATTTCTTGGAAGATATTTAGTCTGTCTTTGAGTGGCTGGAGCAATGAGAAACAGAAGGCCCTATGCCAACCTGAAGTCTTTTTCTTTCATCCTTGATCCCTTCTACACCTACAGTGCTGGATACTCCAACAGATTTCTTGGATGTCCACACAGCAGGTTTTTACCCCACAGAGGCCTGTAAGTCTATTCTATCAATCCTCTAACCTCTTCTCCTAGACCGGCTCCTTTGTACTTCTCTTTCCCCTTCCTCTCATCCTCCCCTGCTGTTCACAGATCATTCTCCCTTCACCCATAATTCTTATGTTCCCCGTTTTAATTTTTACTCAGCTTGTTGGAGATCTCAGGAACTTCTTCATTGGATGTTTATGGTCCTTTTGTCCACCCTCAGTTCCCCACATTTGCCTCTTTCCCATCCATTTTCATGCACCTTCCTGAAGACCAAGCACCCTGCACCAAAGTACGCATTATTGAAATGCCTGAATAAATATAATACACAACTGGATTTCAATATTGGAAGAGTACTTCAGGTTTTCTTATACGGATGTTCTGTATGCTCCACATGGGTACTATCTTTTCCCTGTAATATCATGTACTGGTGTTTATTGTATTGCTCCTTGTTTCATATGCCTCTTTTTCTCAATAGTTTAATTTTAAAAAAAGGAGGAGAATCTGTTAAGCCATGGGTGTGTGAACAGGAAGCCTACAGAAAGATCAGCCATGTAGATTTCAAGAAACCCAAAAGTAAGTAGAAAATTGTTTCTTTTTTTTATTTTTTATTTTATTAAAGTCTAGGCAAAGAATTTTCATATTCTATTATTTCTTATAAATCATCAACGATATCTCACAAAAGTGAGTACACTCCTCACATTTTTGTAAATATTTTATTATATTTTTCATGTGACAATACTGAAGAAATGACAGTTTGCTACAATGTTAATTAGTGAGAGTACAGCTTGTAAAATAGTGTAAATTTGCTGTCCCCTCAAAATAACTCAACACACAGCCATTAATGTCTAAACCTCTGGCAAAAGTGAGTACACCCCTAAGTTAAAATTTAATTTTCCCTCCCTGGTGTCATGTGACTCTTAAGTGTTACACTGAAAGTTCAACATTTCACTTCATGGCAAAGAACTCTCTGAGGATGTGAAAAAAAGAATGGTTGCTCTACATAAAGATGGCCTAGGCTATAAGAAGATTGCCAAGACTCTGAAACTGAGCTGCAGCATAGTGGCTAAGACCATACAGCGGTTTAACAGGACAGGTTCCACTCAGAACAAGCCTCGCCATGGTCGAGCAAAGAAGTTGAGTGCACGTGCTCAGCGTCATATCCAGAGGTTGTCTTTGAGAATAGACGTATGAGTGCTGCCAGCATTGCTGCAGAGGTTAAAGGGGTGAGGGGTCAGCCTGTCAGTGCTCAAACCATATGCCTCACACTGCATCAAATTTGTCTGCATGGCTGTTGTCCCAGAATGAAGCCTCTTCTAAAGATGATGCACAAGAAAGCCCGCAAAATGTTTGCCGAAAACAAGCAGACTAAGGACATGGATTACTGGAACCATGTCCTGTGGTCTGATGAGACCAAGATAAACATATTTGGTTCAGATGGTGTCAAGTGTGTGTGAAGGCAACCAGGTGAGGAGTACAAAGACAATTGTGTCTTGCCTACAGTCAAGCATGGTGGTGGGAGTGTCATGGTCTGAGGCTGCATGAGTGCTGCCGGCACTGGGGAGCGACAGTTTATTGAGGGAGCCATGAATGCCAACATGTACTGTGACATACTGAAGCATAGCATGATCCCCTCCCTTTCGGAGACTGGGCCACATGGCAGTATTTCTACATAATAAGGACCCCAAACACACCTCCAAGACAACCACTGCCTTGCTAAAGAAGCTGAGGGTAAAGGTGATGGACTCGCCAAGCATGTCTCCAGACCTAAACCCTATTAACATCTGTGGGGCATCCTCAAGGTGGAGGAGCACAAGCTCTTTAACATCCACTAGCATCCGTGATGTCGCCATAGAGGAGTAGAAGAGGACTCCAGTGACAACCTGTGAAGCTCTGGTGAACTCCATGCCCAAGAGGGTTAAGGCAGTGCTGGAAAATAATGGTGGCCACACAAAATATTGACCCTTTGGGCCCAATGTGGACATTTTGACTTAGGGGTGTACTCACTTTGGTTGTCAGTGGTTTAGACATTAATTGGGTGGGTGTTGAGTTATTTTGAGGGGACAGCAAATTTACACTGTTATACAAGCTGTACACTCACTACTTTACATTGTAGCAAAGTGTAATTTCTTCAGTGTTGTCACATGAAGAGAAATAATAAAATATTTACAAAAATGTGAGGGGTGTACTCACTTTTGTGAGATGCTGTATATTTTTAAAAGATGCCCGGCTAAATATTATAAGATTTGGGGCAAGTGATTAGACCAAGCTCCTACCTGCGTTGATGATGAAACTGAAACTGCGTGAGTGTTAACCATATGAGCTCATTGCTTTTTCTATCGTACATGCGCAACATGTATTTTTATGTGTTTCACATCACTCATCAATGTATGTTATATTTCTAATTGTTTAAATGTCACAGTATTATTGAAATCTCTGAATAAATATAATACATGACTGGATTTCAATACTGAAAGAATACTTCAGGTTTTCTTTCTTATATGGATGTTCTGTTTGTTCCACATGTAATATCATGTACTGGTGTTTATTGTATTGCTCTTGGTTTCATATGCCTCTTTTTTTTTTTAATAAAGAGTTTGATTTTTAAAAAAGGAGGAGAATCTGTAAGGCCAGGGGTGTGTGAACAGGAAGCCTACTGAAAGATCAGCCATGAATATTTCAAGAAACCCAAAAGTAAGTATAAAAATGTGTTTATTTATTTATTTATTTATTTTTTATTAAAGTTTAGGCTAAGAATTTTTGCCTAAGGTTTAGTTATACTTTTGTAACATTCTTATTGTGCACACTCCAGAGTTCTGTCATTGCATTTACAAGAACTTGCTGTCTTAAGGTGTATGTGAATTTCAGTTCCCTTGTGATACAGATTTCATTGTTTGCTCTTCACAAACCTTGAAGGATCTGACATACAGTCAAAAATAATATCATATAGAAAATGGCTTTGTTTAAACCACATGCCATGTGCATTACATCACATATCCGGGATATATGATTTATCAAGACACTACTCACTCTATGCAGCTTTTCCAGTAAGTGAATTTATTCTGCCAGTGGAAATCTATGTTCATGCTCATTTTGATATTCATCCTTTCAATGTTCATGCTGCCATTGCCATATTTATAAACTAAGCAGTACTGTCATTGGTTTAAAGATGTGTTGTATTTTTGTCTTCAGCACTTCACAGTCAAATATATTCTATTTTCAAACATATTTTTACCCGTAGACTGAAACAGGGAACTAGACAACTGTTATGTTGTGTTCTGTGTTTGTTTTCGGCTCTAAGGAAAAAACCCACTTTCAGAAAAGTAGAGGAAAAAGTATACCTTTGCTCTAAAAGCCGTTCTGCAATTTCATATTATTGAAAAATACATTTCCATTAAAATCGACAGATACTGTAATTTTCTAAAATTGTCCAAAAATGCAAATGTCTCTTCTTTGCGATATGGCAATGTGGAGGTGCTCTGTACATTGTTGATGTACACAATGCCCCCAGAAATCTAATTTTCTGCCTGAGCGATTGACTTACTGCTTTTCCTAAAAGTCTGAACTGAGATACAAGTCAAATTTCAGGCATCCTCTGCAGTAAGACTTTTTATTTGGGGAAATACTCTCTATGGCTTATCCAGATACCACTGCTTTTTGTCACTATGACACAGAAATTATGCCAGGGCCCATTTAGGTGAAACAAACCACCATTTTATTTATCAACAAAGTATGAATCTAGAAAAAAAAAGACCCACGGAGTAGACCTTGCATGAGGATCCCTGACAAGAACAAACTATGCTAATTCATGTTCCTGTATTCAGTATATTTGGATCACAGCAGGGATGTATTATGAAATCACTGGGCCTGTGTGCAAAATCAAAAGTGGGCCATGAGCATTAAAATTTAAATTACACTAAATATTGGTCTTGGCTTAAATGAATGTGGTTAAAAAGAGTCTGAGATGACTTACATGAATGTGGCAATGCTAATATGTACAGTGAGGAGTGTATTGCGGTGGGTAGTATATGCAGGAGACGGGTGTTGAGTGTATGGTGGTGGGTGTTATGTGCAGGAGAAGAGTGTACGGCAGTGGGTAGTATGTGCAGGAGAGGAGTGCAGAGTGTATGGCAGTAGGTAGTATATGCAGGAGAGGAGTGTGGAGTGTATAGTGGTGGGTAGTATGTGCAGGAGAGGAGTGCGAAGTGTATGGCAGTGGGTAGTATGTGCAGGAGAAGAGTGCAGAGTGTATGGCGGTGGGTAGTATGTGCAGGAGAGGAGTGTGAAGTGTATGGCAGTGGGTAGTATGTGCAGGAGAAGAGTGCGGAGTGTATGGCACTGAGTAGTATGTGCAGAAGAGGAGTGCAGAGTGTATGGTACTGGGTAGTATGTGCAGGAGTGGAGTGCGGAGCGTATGACAATGGGTAGTACGCGCAGGAGAGAAGTATAGGGTGTATGGAAAACCTGTTCAGCTAAACATAGCCTCACTGTAGTATTCTTTGCATGAATGAGGCCTTACAACTTTTTTAGACTTGAGGTTGGGGGAGGGGGGGTGCCAAAAATGTGCTGTTGAGCTGCATTTTTGCCACTCGCCGAACATCCCCACCTTTAAAGAAGAACTCCATGAAAAAATTGTATTCTCCCATGCAACGGGACTCTGCCTGCACTGCATGGGTTAACTGCTCCTTTTGTCTAGGGGCACAAGGAAAAGCTGTAATTACCTGGTCCTTCGATCCTCTGGAAAACCTTGTTCCCTCATGTCTAGTGGTGGACTGTTCCTGCTGTCCTCATGTCCATAGCTGGTTCATGGGTGTGATGATGTCAGGAATAGTCCATTACAAGACTGCTAGTGTGCGGGGGGCAGGAGCGGTGGGGACCTTGGGCTCGGCAGATCAGTGGATTAGGTGAGTATATCTCCTAGACGAAAACAACCAGTTAACCCATGCAGTGCAGGCACAGCCCCACTGCATGGGAAAATCATTTGTTTTTCCTGCAGTTCTTCTTTAAGGTGCAATAGGCAGCAAACGGGGGTGTTTACATGCTGCGGCTGCAATACTTGGCTTTGCGCCAGCAGCAAAGTTGACCCAACTTGTAGCATTGTCGCAAGCTGAATGCTACACATTCCAGTCAATGGGGAAGTGCCGTAAATTCACGCAACTGTGTGTAATACAAGTCGTTTTGGTACATTAGTCAGAACGAATGGGGTTAAAACAGGTGGGCACATCACTTCCTCACTACCTGTCAGTAGCCTCTGGAGCGTGATCTGAGTGCAGATCAGGTTTCAGAGGCAAAGAAGATTTAGAAACATTTCTAAATCTACCTTTAGGCCCCCCTCCCTATGGGGTGGACTCCGCCAGGAGTTCTCTTGCTCAGTGGGAAATCTGCAGAGAGGACACAGACACATCCCGTTCTCCTCTATGGACGGTCGCATGTAAATGGGTCACAAAGCACGTGACTTTCTCAAGGGTCTTGAGAAAGTCACGTGCTTTGTGACGTAATGCGTCGGGAGAATACCGGGTGAGGTTACTTCAGGTTTCTGGCCGAAAACCGGAAGTCCCTTTGTTTGCGTTACCGCAACTTAGCGGCTGCCTGCTGTTTTATTCTGACATGTGAGTTGTTATTATTTTCTTTAATAAATGGATATTATTACATACTTCACTATGGATTTGCATCTATTCCTTTGAGCTACTGGGAGTGTCGCATTGAGTCAGTGGAAGGCGTGAGATCCCCCACAAAAAAAGCCCCCAATAGAAATAGAAAAGAAGGAACCCATCATCTCCATCCTTAGAGTGGATACCAGCTTAAGCGCCTATATTGGTGCAATGTGAGGTGAGCGGCCATTGCACTTATCGTTTGGATTTTTTGCTCACGCCGGATCACATCACTTGGATTTCACTAAAGTCACTTTTATTGATTTACTTTTAAGAAATCACCATCAGTCACTTCATACTTTAATTGCACATGGACTTTATATTGTGAATATTTATCACTGGTTCACGGAGTGAAGCACTTTGTTGGCATTAAGACTTTTATATATATATATATATATATATATATATATATATATATATATATATATATATATATATATATATATATATATATATATATATACATTCTTTATATTGTTTATATATTTGATCAAGAAATTTTATTTGATATTTCGTATTTAGTTATATCCAACATTATTTATTTCACTTTGCATTTCACTTGGCACTTGAACATTAGGACACAATTTTATTCATAAAACCTTTTTTTCATTTTTTTTTTTTAATTTTTTCACTTTTCATTATGGTTTCAACACCATAACTTGAATGTGTCATGAACATACATCACGTGTTTGTGAATATCCTTCTATTTTCCACCTGCAGCACATGTTTTATCTCATTTTATTCACTTGGAATTTTTTTGCTGTTTGATGCGTTTCCTCATTTTTTAGAAAAAAATCTTGGCTGCTGGATGCGTTTTATTTTATTTTTATATCCTTTGATATTTGGATCCATTCACCAGCTTTGACATTGCTTTTCTTCCTATCCATCGGATCACATTTTTTAATCTGGTATATAAGCTTTATGCATATTTAGTAAATTGTATGCGTTTTTTGTCATTTGCAATTGATGCGTTTTTTAAACGCTTTACATGGTTTTTTTTCAAACTAGCTATACATACCTTCATTTCTGTTAGTATTTTTGAAAATACAGAATTGGCTGCTGGTTGTGTGTGGGAATTTGTCCCATTATTTATATCCTACCAATATCTACTTCCCCTTTGACTCCCTTCTTTCTTTTACCCAACTAGCAGCGCATAGGCTTTCTACCTTCTTTCATATGTATTGCTTGATATTTAAGTGATTTTTTATTTTTATTTTCGGGTACTGATCATAGAGAAAAAAATAACAATTATACATTTCTTTAACATTTCTTCTCTTTTGTGTCGCTGGCTTTTTGCATTTAAAGTGTTACTAAACCCAGGACTCTGCATTCCCTATATCTGGTTTCCCACAGTATACAGAACATATAGCCACATACCTTTACATACCATACACATACCTTTTCTCATCAGCAGTATATAGCAGCCTTGTGACTTTTTTTTTGTGACTTCTATTAGTTCCTGATTAAAGCTTGTAGGAGGAGTTTTCATACTGCACTGAACTGTCCTATCAGGATGCAGGACCCCTGACTCTGTCTGGACAGTGCTGATTGTGATGATCATCTGCACTCTCTCAAGAAAAAAAAAAAAAAACTATCTAGCAATACACACCAAACTGAGCATGTGCAGCTTGACTCCAAAAGCTCTATATTATTTGTACATGTTCTGTAGTCAGTGGAAGAAGAGGAGGATCTGTGCATACAGTATCAAACAGCCTTTTCACACAATGCAGAGTTTTAGCCCCTTAGGTTCTACAGTGAGTATAACAAGCATGCTTTACTGTAAACACAGACTGATTTTACTGTTGTGAGTTTAGCAACACTTTAGGATGATAATCTGGGAAATCATTAAATACAGTCACACTCGTTGCATTGTCAAAAACGAAATATAAACATCTGTCTAATTCAGTAGGCAGTACAAAAAAACTTCTTTAAATGCAAAACTATGAATGGAGGAGGTGGACTTTTCTTCCATTTGTAGATCGTGCATAGAATCTATAGTACAGCTGCTATGAATGGAGATTGGCAGAAAGGGCAGGCATAGTCGGCACTCTTGATGAGTGCATATGACAGGTTCCTCAGCTCTATTAACCCCTCTGCATTGGAAGATTACAGGACAACAGTAGGAGGGGTTTGGGGAATGGAAGATTTCCACTCAATTTGCAGCCATTAGCACAAGGGACATGCTGCATTGATTGTAAGTAATGACTTTTGTGCTCATTTAAAAAACATTTTTTTGACTAATCTAACCATATCTATACTATTACTGTCACATAGCTACATAGACTTTTGTATTTGTTTTCCTGCCCCTGCAACCCCATAAAAGAAAATGTGATTTTCTGTGGAAAAACGCTGGACAGCCCTTCTATACACCGAGGCACTTCAGTGAAACACGACAGTAATAGGAAGTATTTAAAAAGAAAAAGCAATGGTAAAATGTTCAAGGACATAACATTTTCCTTTGTACAAATAGTTACATTCAATTAGAAAGTTTCTAGCATTTGCCCTATAAAGCAATGCACTTATCAAGTGGAATGAAAGCTAATATCTAAACAAAGTTCAGAAAAAAGAAAGACACAAAGCATTACTGTATGTATAGCATGAGAAGTACAAGAAAAACACACAATGCCATCAACATCTAACTGTTCAACTATTATACCCCCACACTAACCTATTAGGTGACAATAAACAATATCTTTATTCTCCAATAATAAACCATATACATATATAATCTGTAATCAATTTTTCATGAAATTGTTTTACTGTGTTTTTCTGCTCTCTTTTCCCCCCTCATTTCTGTTTGTTTGGAATAAGCAGTGTATGTTATCTGTGGTCTTGTGGCTCTATGCACACTACAAATCCCATAGTCCATAGTCCCCAGGGTACCTATATTCCCACATATATTGGGACCATACAAAATTAACTTAGCCACCCTCTAAATGGAAGTCGGATTCTATTCTATTCTATTCTATTCACACTTAGAACATTGTTAGGTCTTCTTTTATACTATGCAAGGAAAGCTACACTTTTTAAGTGGAAATCTCCTTCGAGCTGCACATGGATTATTGGAAGCACCTGGCCAATTCAGCTATTCTGCTCTTTAAAAACACTTATGAGTCTAGAGGTTGTTCTAAAAAGATTCTCAAAGGTTTGGGACATTTAACTTATTTCCCCTTCCACTACAACTGCCCAGGAATCACTCTCTGAGCATTGACCCCAGTAGGCTAGTTTTGTTTTTTTTGAATGTGGGGTTCTTTTTGATTTTGCAGATTTCTCTGTATTGTGATAAGGGTTGTATTTGGTTGAGGGTGGGGGAAATCTTTGAGATTACAGGAGATGCATCATCTATAAATCAATGTTACTTATACACTATTCCAGCTCGCTGTGGTGAATGGAGTGCCTTTGGTAGTTATTTAAGTCGTTATGTTTTTTTCTTTTGTTAACTGTGAGCCAGGGTATGCCCAGTTGGCTGTCTTGTACCTTTATAAGTAAAAACCTAATAAAATGAAGTTGGGGCAAAAAATAATGCATAATGTTCTTTTTCTTTTTTTAACTTGTAGTGTAGTGTTGGGGCTGATGGTAATAACTGGTTCTTCCCAAACAGTTCAGAGGCTGCCCATCCCCACAAGCACCAGTCCATGCACACCAGCTCCAAAAATTAGGGGATGTCTTTTTGATATTCATTGCTTGAAGAACTTTAAACAGGAGAGGGGTTAGGGCAGGGGTATTGAATTAAAATTCATAGAGGTCCGATTAGTAAAATTTTCTTCCAGCAGAGGTCCACATTGCATTTTTGTGTGATGACTCTGATTCTTTACATCACAGCCCAGGTGTGCATGCATGACAGCCCATTCATTTGAATGGGCTGCTGTGTCTGCGTTTTCTGCTGGGAAAAAGCCCTGACACCTTTTTAAAAATGCAGTCCCATGGAAACTGCATGGTACATTTGCACCATGCAATTTCCATGTGCGGCAGACAGCACCTTGTATTTCATTGCGTTTAAGAGTCAATGGTACCCCTGCACGTTTTCTGTGCAGCTGCTTATCCACACAACAGTACCGTCCCCCTTCACATCAACACCCCCACACACAGCACTGCCCCCCATTAACATATCACCCCCACAGCACTGCCCCTTTCACATCCCACACCCCACAGCACTGCCTCCCTTCACATATCCCCCCCCGCAGCACTGCCCCCTTCATATCCCCCCACAGCACTGCCCCCCTTCACATCACCACCCACCACACACAGCACTGTCCCCCTTAACATCACCACCCACCACACAGAGCACTGTCCCCCTTCACATCACCACCCAACACAAACAGCACTGTCCCCCTTCACATTACCACCCACCACACACAGCACTGTCCCCCTTCAAATCATCACCAACAGCACTGTCCCCCTTCACATCACCACCCCCACATGCAGCACTGTCCCCCTTTACATCACCACCCACAGCACTGTACCCCTTCACATCACCACCCACTACACACAGCACTGTCCCCCTTCACATCACCACCCACAGCACTGTCCCTTTCACTTTCCCCACACAGCACTGCCCCCCTTTACATCACCCCCCCAACACACACCACTGTCCCCTTCACATATCACCCCCACAGCACTACCCCTTTCACACCCCCCACCCCACAGCACTGCCTCCCTTCACATATCACCCCCCCCGCAGCACTGCCCCCTTCATATCCCCCCACAGCACTGCCCCCTTTACCTCCCCCCAAAGCACTGCCCCTTCATATCCCCCCACAGAACTGCCCCCTTTACCTCCCCCCACAGCACTGCCCCCCCTTCATTTCCCCCCACAGCACTGCCCCCTTTCATTCCCCCCCACAGCACTGCCCCCTTCACCTCCCCCACAGCACTGCCCCCCTTAATTTCCCCCCACAGCACTGCCCCCTTTCATTTCCCCCCCACAGCACTGCCCCCTTCACCTCCCCCCACAGCACTGCCCCCTTTCATCCCCCCCCCCACAGCACTGAGCACTGCCCCCTTCACATATCCCCCCAACAGCACTGTCCCTCTCACATCCCCCCCACAGCAATGCTCCCTTCACATATCACCCCCAAATCACTGCCCCTTCACCCCCCCACAGCACTTCCCCCTTCACATATCACCCCCAAAGCACTGCCCCCTTCACATCCCCCTCACAGCACTGTCTCCCTTTACATCAGCCCCCCTCCCCCCACACACCACTGCCCCCTTAACATATCACCCCCACAGCACTGCCCCTTTCACACACCCCCAACAGCACTGTCCCCTTTTACATCACCCCCCTCCCCCCCATACACACACCACTGCCCCCTTAACATTTCACCCCCACAGCACTGCCCCTTTCACACACCTCCAACAGCACTGTCCCCCTTTACATCACCCCCACACAAATACACGGCACTGTCCTGTTACCACACACCCACATAGCACTGCCCCCTCACCTCCCCCCCACAGCACTGCTTCTTTCACACCCCCCCCCCCACAGGACTGTCTCCCTTTACATCTCACACACACACACACACAGCACTGCCCCCTTCACCTCCTCCCCACAGCACTACCCCCACATAGCACTGCCCTCTTCACCCCCCCCACAGCACTGACCCCTTCACCTCCCCCCCCAAAGCACTGCCCCCTTCAAATCATCCCCACAGCATTACTCCCCTTTACATAAATCCCCACACACCACACATCACCGTACATGAACCCTGCTCCCCATCCTTCACAAGTTTACAGCCATGTCCTCCCTTCACTCTCCTACCTTACACAGAGTGGAGAGCAGGAGGCGGGACAATCCTGAACCGAAGGCAGAGGAACAGCAGCACGGCATGGAGAGAGGCAACCGACTGTGCGGCTCCCAGCCAATCACCTCCCAGCAGCCAATCACCTCCCGGCCAACTTAGGCAGCTGCCTCGCTCCATGCAATGCCAGTCCCACCCCTAGTCCAGAACCGTCCCACCTCCGGCCGTCAGCCCTGCTCTGCTAATGACAGCGGCAGAGGCTGGGAAGAAAAGCGGCAGCTAAATGGTGATATTGCAGCGGTCCAGATAGAGCAGTAGCTCGGGCTGGACGCGGACCGCTGGAGACTTAGGGAAGAGGACACTCTTCCCTAAGCTCACATACACAGATTCAGCTGAGGACACAGGGGCATGGCCAGTATTCTGAGACCCTATGAAAGCCATCTCAGTCCATAGCTACCTCTGGCATTTACATCCCAAAAGCACATGGTCCACAGGGATCACAATTTAGGTCAGTACTCAGGACAGCTGCAAACATTTCAGCTTCTTCTGGATGCTTCCCAGTGAAGAAGGCAATCCTTCTACAGATTAGATTCCATAGGGTGAAGTCCTAAAGCCAGATCCCCAAAAAATTGCTTCAAGTTCTCCGCAGACTTCCTTAGACGGGCAGCAGCCCCAGAGGCTTTGGAACTCTACTTGTTGAGGTAAGAACCCTCTCTCCAGGGCTCCAAACTATCTATCACCTCCCCAACCACCTTCTGGATACCCCCCCTTATGGCTTAGCTATGATAAATACGATAAATGATAAATGATGATAAATATTCAGGCCGGTCATTTGACTCTTTCAGCCCTATGTTCTGGAAACTTCTTCCAGAACCAGGTGAAAGCAGTCAAGCTCCCAGCCGGTGAAACCCTGAACAGAAGAGAATAAATGATTACTACTCCCTTGACTACAAAGGTACCAAAAACTAGATTTGTCTGGTATCCTACGCTAGGAGGGTGCTACAGGGGTTTAGGGGTTTATTCACTAATGGAAAATAGACTGTGCACTTTGCAAAGTGCAGTTTGACTCTGCAAGAGCAGTTTCCCCAGAGCTTAAATAATCAGAAGCTCTGCTGACTTCCATCATCCAATCATATGCAAGCAAAAAAGCTGTTTTTATTTTCCTTGCACGTGATTGGGTATTCATTTTCAAATTAAGCTTTGCCTCACTTTTACTACACCAACTTTCTCTCACTGGAGACAAAGCTCCAGCCTGCTAGAGGTTTTCTAGGATTCTGAGCGCTCATGGAGCAACCCATTGAGCAAATTATGGAGCAACCCATGCAGCAGCCACTTTGAGCTAACCTTCCCTCCCCCATTTAAAGGTGTTGCACAGCTCAGGATCAGCATCAGAAGTAACTGCAATGAGAGTGTCCGAATGCTCTCTGGAAATATGTACTTGCATTATACTTTTCTTTGTTGCAGTAGATTTCAAAACAGATGTAACGCCCTGCCCTAGTTAGGCTACATTTAATTTTTATATATATAGATGTGAATACCCTTGGGTGTCAGTTCTGACAAAAAAGTAACCACATAAGCAGCGCTTGATGATTATACATAGGACATCGATATATGTGTAAATTGATGAGTGAGAAAAATGTACTATAAATACAAAAGTCCATCAAACAGTTCCAGAGGGATGACCAATCACCACGGCGTGAAGAGATAATTGGGAAAACAAAAACTTCCACCACACCACGTGACCCCCTACATTTCATTTTTGGTTCTGCTGTACGTAGTGGAGTGGTGATCTGTTTTTTTGGTCTGGTCAAGTGTTCCCAAGCTTAGTGGTTGATTACTCTTGCTTGTCTCTGAAAAAAAAAAGAGAGTAGGAGGGTCAGACTGAAGGTATGAATATTTATTTGCTCTCTGCCAATCCCTGGGAGGAGCATCCAGAAGGTGGCTAAGGGAGAAGATAAATGTTTGGGAGGCTTGCACAGAGTGTTCTTGTCCTCTAGGATGCAGCCTGTGTACTGGAATTGCTGTTTGGGCAGCAGCATGAGCTTGACTGAGGGCCTGAAGGAGATTAGATTGAGAGACATTTTCTGGAGGGTATCACCTGCAGAGGCTGGTCTGGAGAAGGGTACTTATTTCTTGCTCACTGCAGAGTCTTTGGAGCTGTCCTTGGACTTTGTGAGTAGATGAAAGTACTTGAGGTTGCTGTAAGGACTGCTTACATAGAGTTCCAGGTTAGCTGACCATTACCTTCTGCCCCCAGCAAAGGCTGTTACAAGTGGATTTTGGCCAAAGTTTGTCTATCTAGTTTCCCCTGACATTTTGGAGTATACTGCACCCCCCACCCTTTTCCGTTTCAGGTTTCCTGCATTAAATCCATACAAAGACATCCCCTAGACCAGTGATGGTGAACCTTGGCACCCCAGGTGTTTTGAAACTACATTTCCCATGATGCTCAACTACACTGCAGAGTGCATGAGCATCATGGGAAATGTAGTTCCAAAACATCTGGGGTGCCAAAGTTTGCCATCACTGCCCTAGATTGAGCTTATATTTGTCAGTGTGCTTGGAACTGTGTCTGGGTTTAGCAGTCTCTGTACTAGCAAAGGAGACCTGGGTCAATTCATGATGGCTTCTTTTGGGGAGAACGCTACACAGAGTTGTTGTTTTTTTTCTGAAAGCAATGTTTGTTTTGCAAAAAAAACTGCAAGTACAAGGAGAAATATGTTCCCATTCCATCCGTTTATTGCTGTCAACTTAAAAACACAAGGACAAAAATATTCCTAAAGTGAGCTGTGGCAAAACCATAATATGGTCACCTGTAAAAGAAGCAGATAAATAATTACCTCTTCTAATCATTGTCTTTAAGGGTTCTGGGCTCAAACACTTTTGGCTGTCGCAATGTTGGATTATCCATGGTGCCTGGAGATCTTGAAAGTAATTAGGATTGTACTTCCCATCCACCAGAGAGATGGTTAATTATCTGCTTACTTTACAGAGTGCCCAACTTTACTATAATAAAATAGCAAAAATCACGTGGTCAACAGGTGTTAAAACTGCACTAATAAAAAGAGCACTGCTCACCTGATGACTCCCTCCTCCATCCAGTTGTCTTCTAGGTTAAATGATTCCCAGCATGATTCAAACCCCTTCCTGTGAGCCCAGAGTGTCATAGATCCACCTATTAGTTTGGGGTGTATCATCAGAAAACACTGGGCTCGTAGTACTTCTTTGGAGATCTTATCCTAAAAAAGAAGGGTTATACGAACTAATATATAACATTCCAGTGGCATCTCAACCCCCTCCCTCCGGCGTAACACGGAGGGCTTTTTTTTCGTGGGGCGCTTAAATGTGTATCTCCCTTTGTGCTGGGATCGCTCCACACGGCACGCTCCCAGCACAGAAACTGGGGTCTCCCCAAGAGCCCCAGGCCCAGTACTAATGATCAGGACCCGAAAATCCCAATTCCTGGTCACCTGAAATCTTTGATAGCCTCTGATTGGCTACCAGAGTGATCAGTCACTGTGAAGCCCGCCCCTGTCTTTCTCTCCCTGTGAATGGAAAGGAAAGATACAATGTATCTTTCTCTTTCCTTGCAGAGAGGGAAAAAAGATAAATAAATAAATAAATAAAATTAAAAAAAAATCTAGGTTAGTGTCAGGGTTAGTGCTTGGGTAAGGTCAAGGTCAACGTCAGGGTCAGTATATTCTGGGCAGGATTTTTTTTTTATTTTTTAAGTAGCATCAGTGTCAGTTAGTGTTTTAGGTAGGACAAAAAAAAAAATGCGCACTATTGCTTCTGGGCTGCACTACAGGTACAAACAACAACTACCATACACATATGTGGTATCACTGTAATTTTCAGGAGCAGGATATTTTGATTTGGGTTGTTTTTTGGTGGTAGGATATGAAAGTAACAAGAAATATACAGCTAAATTGAAAAAAAAAAAAAAGTTTTACTATTTTGGGCCAGTTTTCTTTTGATAATGAAAAACATTTAGGAGATATCCATAACCATTTACTACCAAATGAAAGCCCAATTTTTTCTAAAAAAAAAAAAAAGGTATAATCCACCTGGATGCACAAAGTAGTTATGATGATATGTATGGTTTTACTAACTCATGTCAAAGTTGCAAAATTGTGCTTAGACATTTAGATTTCTGTTACCCTTAGGCGTAATTGGATTAATCAGAAAAAATGAAAATGTCAGAATATCAACATGCATTGAGGAATGTTATCTTACATTGTTGTGCATCTTTAATGCTTCATAAAAACCCCATACAGTATATGTCGCACTTTAATGGTACCAAGAAAGGATGAACACATGAAGATACATAAAAAATATGAATTTTATTACAAATCATTCAAATATTGTAAAAACCACAAGGGAACAAATCCCTATTACACACTAAAGGCCATACATACTATCAATACATAGTTATCTTTGCTGAAATGTCCAAGTGGTCGATGCATTTTACATCCATAAGCTTCTTTAGGACTTGTTATATCTTGGCAGCAAAGAAACATGATCTAACTGAGAAAACACATGGAATAAGTATATGACAACATCATAACAAATATAACATCAAATGTTATCTGTGCCACTGACACATAGTGTGTTTTTAATGTACATTGCAATATATGGATAGCAAGATGTGTCATGATGCAATGACATGTTAATGATGTGTTGATGTACATTATGATGGACGCTGCCATGCATCCTAAGACAAGCTTTTAATGCATTTTGATTCATTTTCATTGATTTCAACACCTTTTTTTTTTTTTTAAACCTTTTGATCTGAGTACATATCTATGCTTGCCCTAATCTCAATTGTTTAAATTTACTTTCTGTGGACTGACTCACTGCCTTTGCTGTCAACAGCAAGTGAATTTAAATGTCCTGGAACAATTATGGATCTATATTTGGACAAAGAAGTTAAGTGGTATTAAAGCAAATATTTAATTTAGTGCAGCTTACCAATCCTTAAATGTGTTGGCTGCATTATTTTCTTTTTTATATACTTTTTACCTTTATTTTTACCTGGTGATCTTGTCAGTAAGTGTGTTATTATTCAACTTTTTTAACAGACCAAGCTGTCCAATATTTTGAGAGTTGAGACAAACCATATAACACTGAAAAGTTGCTTTTTTTTTTTTTTTTTTTAATCAAGAAAATTTTTATTGTAAAATGGTACTGTAAGATAAAACTTTATACACACAGTAGGTTGTTCATTTGAAATCAAGTAAGTCATTAATCAAGTTGTACATTCTGTATAGTAAAGTCATAATGATGTCCAAAGTACCAACAGAACATGTAACCTTATACATATAAAGAGCTAGTCTGCATGTGGCATCTCACTGCACTACTAGTTACCTTATGGAATTATAACCATATTTAAAAAAATTTAATGTATAACCATAAAACAGTGGATTGTACTAGTTATTTTCTGTCAATCTCAGACCTATCCAAACAAACTATCACAATCACCTTTTATTCGTTTGTATTACCACTGGATTTGTAGCTGCCATGGGATTATATTCAGAGTTGTAATAATCTATCAAGAACAAGTTGGAGGGGTGCTATTCCTGGTGTATCGAATTTCCTAGGTGACCCTCTACGATAATAAGTGTGCTTCTCAGGAACAAGAATAGATTTTATGGACTGGATCCATTGTGTACTAGTAGGGGAATGTGGAGAGTGCCATAGTCTAGCTATTCGTTTTTTTTTAGCCAAGTATAATAACCGGATCAGGGCTATGATTTTATGTGGGTGATACAGTTCCTAGTTTAAGCTCCCTAACAAATACGGCAATGGATCCAACGTAAGTTGTACCTGATATACATTATTAATAGTAGACATTACAGTGCTCCAATATCTCACCAGATTAGGGCATTTCCACAACTGTGGGTGTATCTCTTCTACCCTAGACGTAAAGCTGAGTTGGGGTTCTATAAGTGCAATGCAACACAAACAGATGGGACAATTTATGGGTAGCAGACACCGACACCAAGGGACCAGTTGCCTGTATCTGCTCCCACTGTTCCCCACATCTCTCTCCCACTTCTCTCTACAGGGAAGGAGAACTGGGTCCTGTAGATAAGATAGTAGAGTTGTATAGATGCTAGGAAAAATGCCTTTTCTTTCAATGTCTATAAAAATAGATTCCAAGAAGGTGGATTCCGTAGAATGCAAGGGAGTATGTCTTTTCTGACTATTTAGAGCATGACACAATTGTATATATTGATAGCGACAGTGCCATAGTAGTAGGAATTCGCCTACTACTGTTTTACGAGTTAGCCGTTCAAGTGGTTTTATTCTGGTGTTGACACACAGCTGAGATATATATTTAACCCCAGCATGTATCCATGTAGGGAAGTCCCCAAGTCTCGCTAGTTCTCTATAAAAACGATTATTCCAAATTGGTGTAAGATTAAAGTAACCTGAGAGGCCCATTCTCTGCTTAACCACCCTCCATAATTTTATTTATAATTTAAGTGTAGGACAGTTGGAGGGAATATTAGGGAAACCCATCTCCATGTGGGAAAATGTTGTATAATCTGCGTCAGAGTGTATCAATAGCTCCTTTGAGGGATCCATGTGGGATGACAAATCCCATCCTTTGAAGTGGTGTAATTGGGAAGCTAAAAAGTAAGTCTGCGAATGTGGAACAGCCATTCCACCCTTATCTTCAGGGTATTGTAAGGTATTCAGTTTTATGTGGGCTGTTCCCTTTTTCCATATGAGGGCGCGAAATAATGAGTCTATCTTATCAAACGAATAATTAGGTATACAGACTGGGGAATTGTGAAGAATATAGAGTAACTGAGATGCCCATATCATTTGAATTAGATTAACAAATCCGGTAACTCTAAAAGGGAGTCTTCACCAGCTATTACATTTCAGTTGAAATTTACGGAAAATGGGTTTAAGATTTAGGGAGATGTAATCTTTGGGGTTATTGGAAAGCATGATGCCTAGATATTTGAAGGTGGAAACTTTCTGTATCTGGGAGAAAGTGTCCGACAGTGCCTTGCTAAGCGGGTCCAGGGGAAAAACTGACTTATGCCAATTTATAGCAAAGCTTGAGAATCCTCCAAATAAATCAATACGTTTCATTGCCTCTGATAAGGATCGCTCAGTGTCCCCCAGGTTCAGTAATGCATCGTCAGCATACAGTGAGATTTTATCTTCCTGCGTTCCACGTTTAAAACCTACTACAGAAGGTGAGCTCCTAATCAAAAACGCAAGTGGTTCTATTGCTAGGGCAAAAATGAGGAGCGACAAAAGGGCACCCCTGAAAATACAAAGCAAAGAAAAGGGCGCACCAGCCTAGCGCATTATCCTCCTTTATATTTTCAGTGTTTGGTCGACTGCCCTGGTCGTAAGGGGCAGCAAAGCCTAGCCATCATGGATGCCTAATATCAGCACGAGTTCCGGGATTGAGGCAGCCTGAGGACCAGGTTCCGAGCGCAGGAAAAGGGGGTGCTGTATAGCACTTATCTTTTTTGAAAAGGGCACCCCTGCCTGATGCCCCTATGTAAGTAAAAGGATCCTGAGAGGTAATCATCTATTTGAATGCTTGCTCTAGGACAAGTATAGAGTAGGCGTACCCAGGATATGAATTTAGAGCCAAGACCGAACCTGCGCAGCACCGCCCACAGGTATCACCACTCAACGCTGTCAAAAGCTTTGACAGCATAGAGGGAAAACATGGCCCAATTATCAGGATTGTCTACAGGGAGTTGGATATTCAAGAATAACATCTTTATATTCAGAGCAGTGGACCATGCCGGGATAAACCTGGACTGATCAACATGCGCCAGTCTCGAGATAACCCCCGCCAGTCTATTAGCCAAAACTCTAGCCAGCAGCTTACCATCTGTATTAAGCAGTGAAATCAGCCGGTAGGAATCAGGCTGTAAGGGGTCCTTACCAGGCTTAGGGATAACTACCACTATGGTCTCCTTCATTGACTCAGGCAACTCACCCACTTGCAGGGCATCATTAAACGTAGTGAGTAGTGTTGGTAGAAGTACTGTGTCATAGTTTTTTTTATGTCTCAACCGGGAGACTGTCTGTCACCAGTGACTTGCCATTGGCCATCTGGGCCGCCACTAGTGAGGGCTCTTCAAGGGTGAGGGGTGCACCTAATTTGCGGCACTCCCCCCGCTCAAGTAACGGGAGTGAGCATTGGTCCAAAAATCCTTCTAGGCTCTCATCCGAAGGGTAGACTTTGGAGGTGTATAAGTATCTGAAAAATTGGGAAAAAAACTGAGGAAACCCAGGAGGAACCATGAACTGTCTCTCCTGTGGGGGTTTGGATTGCCTCTATATGTGTTATGAACAGGGCCTTTTTTCTCAGAAAATAAATAAGGTACAGGGACTCAACCACGGGCCCCTAAAAACCCCCCTCCCCTTCACACACACACACACAGGCAAACTCCAAACCGCATCAAATAGTGGGCATGGTCAACTCACAGTGTGAGGGTTTTAAAGAGGCATTAAATACCAGGAGTGCACATTACGAACGGTGTGTACTCCTGGTATTTAGGGGAGTTTACAAACAGAGTTGAGGGGTGCGTTAAGTACATAGTGCAGAGTTGGGTGGGGGGGTGTTTACAAACAGAGTGCAGAGTTCAGAGGTGCATTACATACATAGTGCAGAGTTGGGAGGGGGGGTGTTTACATACATAATGCAGAGTTCAAGGGTGCGTTACATACATAGTGCAGAGTTCAGGGATGCGTTACGTATATAGTGCAAAGTTCAAGGGTGCCTTACGTACATAGTGCAGAGTTCAGGAGTGCATTACGTACATAGCGCAGAGTTTAAGGGTGCCTTACATACATAGTGCAGAGTTCAGGGGTGTGTTATGTACATAGTTCAGAGTTCAGGGGGTGCCTTACGTACATAGTGCAGAGTTCAGGGGTGCGCTGCATTCAGAGTACAGAGTTTAGCCTTCTTCCACAGCTGTTTACCTCTGCATCCCCCATCCACATCTCACTTTCACACTTCTTCAGCTCTGACCTCTGCATGCAACCCCCCCCCCCTCCACTGCCCCCATCTTCTCCCCACCTCCTTAAAAGCTCCACCATCTTCCACATGTCTTACTTTTGTTGCTGTATTAAGCACAAGCACCTAGGTGGCTCTAGTATCTCACCACTCACTGTAGTTGGCTCCAGCTCTCTTACTTGTGGGAAAATCATCCAGTGGGGATGTTGGCATCTGCACTGCACCCGTGCCCCTGCATGTCCCTTGTCCACATTATATACTCAGTGGGAGCTGCTCAGGAGATCACAACTGTGGGAACCACTGGGAGACCAACTGTCCTTTGTAAAAACAGAAGCCAGACTTCTGTGTTTACAAGTGATAGTGGTGAGCAGGGAGCAGAGGGCCTGAGCCAAGAGGTGGTGGAACTGAGTTCCACCAAGTTCCAGCTGAAAAAAAGCCCTGGTTATGAAATGATACTTACAATGGTCAGCTTTTTTTCAATAAAGTATATGCAAAATAACGTTGTTGCTGTAATTGCCCTAAAAAGTGTTAATGGAGTCCATCTTTAAAGTATAACAGACCCCCTACCTTTTAAAATAACCCATTCAGTTTACAATAGAAATGAAAGGCAAAACAATTATGAATGCAGCCACCTCATTTAAGGATTGGTAAGCTGCAATTTATTACATTTTTGTTTTTAGATTTAAAAGTGCGTTAACTAAAAACAAAAAAATAAAAAAGGGACACTAAAATAAGCTGTGTAAAACAGCAATACATTCTAGAAAAAGTGATTTTGACAGTCTAATAGAGCAAAAAATCAAAACACCACTATTATGTAATAATAAACATGTTCATGAGGCACTTTTATGAAAAAAAAAAGATTGTTAAGAATATTATTATTAGGGTAACTGAAAGAATTAGGCAAAGAAAAAAGAAAACAGTAAACACTGGTCTTTTCTATCAAGTATTTACCCATGGGAATAACTATGATGCAAACGTTAATTATCTCTATATAATCTTAGAGCCAATATGGGATTTGCAGTGTTAATTAACAGACATACAATAATTTGGCCATCTGTTTTAGAAGGCCGCCTTGACGCTCAGTACTTATAGTAGACCAATCTGCATGAACTTGAACATCATTTGTTAAATCATTTCTATAAAATAACTTTTATGGTCAGAATTCTCCTCTCAATTTGTACATTGAATGGAGAATAATCAGGACTAAACCGACTTACACAAATTCTCCAGTAGGTTGCAGATATAGATTTTTGCACATTATGCCTTGGCGAATACCAACTAAGGTTTGGCAATTAGAGTGTAGGATATAATAGAGTGTATGTGGAGCTTAAAAAGTATATGTAAAGGAGTAGAGAAGAATTAAACCTTCTCTCAAGTTTTTATTGCTCTCTGTCCCTGCTAAGGTTCACTGTTCTGCTGATTACTTTCAGGAGATTTCATATAATTACCTCCTGGACAGGAAGTCATGGTAAATCTCCTCAGTGGGACACAGACAGCATAAAATAACCAGACAGGGGGTTTTACCCTTTCCTACTCTATTCAAAACTAAACCAATATTGGCTATACACTTTAAATTACTTAGTTTGTGTTTTCTAATTATGTCTGCGGTGATGCAAGCCAAATTTATAAGGCAATTTCAGTGAAATTACACCAAATGAAAACCTGCTAATACAGAGATTAATTTACTAAAACTGGAGAGTGCAAAGTCTGGTGCCATTGTGCAAGGTAGCCAATCTGCTTCTTACTTCAGCTTGTTCAATTTGGTTTTAACAAAAAAAACCTGGAAGCTAATTGGTTTCTATGCAGAGCTGCACCAGATTTTGCACTTTCCAGTTCAACCCCACAGTTTGACAAAATGTTTTACTTGTCCCTGCTTATTACATTTACACTGTTGCAGCATTTTTGCAGCCACTGACCTGCACCTTGGATATGTGCTAACCTTTCTTTTTATTTGCAGCTTCTTAAATTCTGAGTTTTTGGCTTCTCCAGATTCCATAGATGCAGCGTGTGCTTTACTGGTTTCCTTCATAATGCAGACAAGTATGGTTTTGTCAAATATTATCTTTAGGTCTTCCTATAGCAGGGTTGGTAATGCTAAACACAATATTATCTAAAAGGTTGTTAGCATGTTACTTGGGCTATAACAATAACATTAAAACATACAAAAAACAATAAAAAAATAGGGATGAGAACCCTGTCTTAAAAAAGATTACAGTCTGAACCTATGACAAACTGCTACAATAGGCAAAGAATTTGGCTGAAGTATTTGTGTGGTGGAAATAGTAGTTATAGGAAAAATCCAGGATCTGTGTTCAAATAAGGATGCTGAGGATCAAGATCAAGTCTGTATGTAAACTCACTGCAAAGTATATTCCCATGGGCAATAACTTTAAAAGGTTAAAAACAAAACCTATGTGGCTAATGGCCAAAGATAAAAAAGCTATAAATAATAAGAAAAGAGCTTTAAAAAAATATAAAAATGAAGGAACACCATCATTGTTTAAATGTTCTAAAGAATATAACAGAATATGTAAAAAAGAAATCAAGTAGGCAAAAAAAAAATCAAAATGAATGACAGATTGCAAAAGATAGTAGGGCAAACCCCCAAAAATTCTTCAAATATTTAAATAGTAAAAAGGTCAGGTCTGAGCATGTAGTCGCTTTACAAAATAATCTGGAGTGGGTGAGTGGGGACAAAGAGAAGGCAAATGTATTAAATACTTTCTTTAGCTCTGTGTATACAAATGAGCATGGGGGAGCTGATGTCCATAATGGGGATGGTATTGACACAGCCCCAAATGATCCACAATGGCTCAAAAGTAACATGGTCCAAAAATATTTAGACAGAATAAAGATGGATAAAGCACTTGGACTAGATGGCATCTACCCACGGATCCTAAAATAATTTAGCTCAGTCATTTCAAAGCCATTGTTTTAGGGACTTGTTAATGACTGGAATACTACTGCTGGATTGGCGTAGGGCCAATATGGTGCCTATATTTAAAAGGGGATCAAAGTCTTTGCCAAGTAACTATAGACCTGTTAGTTTAACTTCTATAGTCAGGAAAATACTGGAGAGTTTAATAAAAGACCACATAGATGAGTTCTTGCTGGAAAAAAAATATTTTAAGCAAAAGACAGCAAAGATTCATGAAATACATAAGTTGTCAAACAAACCTGATTTCTTTTTATGAAGAGGTGAGAAAAACCTTGGACAGAAGGGTGGCTGTGGACGTTGTATACTTGTATTTTGCAAAAGTGTTTGACACAGTTCCCCACCCACGCCTAATGTGTAGGGTAAAGTCTACAGGCTTGGAACGATCAGTTTATAAATGGATTGAAAACTGGCTAAAAACAGAATTCAAAGAGTAGTGGTTAATGGTTCTAATGCTGGCCATTAGGGATGGGCTTAATGTTCGAGTCGAGCCTAAGTTTGACTCAAACACAGCCCGTTCGCCGAATGGTGAACAAATGGGCTTCTTCGTGGGAACTTCGAGTTCCCACATTATTGCTCAGGGGCAGCTGTTAAACTCCCTACACTCTCCCTGAAGGAATTCCACTTATAAATCACCCGCAGGCCAAGGGACTCAAACCCACAACCTCTCACTTGCAAGCCTGGTATCCTACCACCTACACCACCATCAAGCCTGCTTAGGCTGAACACACTCTCCTTGTCTAACAAACTTGAAGTTAGTTAGTTAGTTAGTTAGGCAGGGAGAATGTGTTCAGCCTAAGCAGGCTTGACAGTGGCATAGGTGGTAGAATATAAGGCTTGCAATTGAGAGGTTGTGAGTTTATTTCCTGGGAAGACTACTGGGAAAGATCCTCTGTACTCACGATACCGCTTTCCAGATTCTCGCAGTGCCCCAACTCCTCCAGTCAGTTCTCCAGGACCTCTGGGTTCAGTTCCACACTGCTGGTTCACCAGGCAGACTGTCTTTGACCATCACCATCCACTTCAGAAGAGGAGGCAGCCACCACCCTCCTTCTGGGACTCTTCTTCCCGCCAAAGACCACACGTGCCCCTGGCTTTACATACTGCACCCCCCCGATGCAGACAACTGTCTGTGCCAATCCCTGGGACTGTAACAAAGCCTGTGTGTCATTGGCCAGGTTTCCTCCACTTTGCCTCCCCATTGGGCACAGTGGGGACACTCCCATATGAGTCACACATTGGGCACACTGACCAGACCTAACTCACAGATCCTGCTCCCTGTTAAGCAGAGTGCAATATAGAATTTACCTGCTGCTCCTCTGATAGGCAGACAGAGCCAATAACTATACTCACTCTCTAGTAGGGATGATCGAACGGTTCGGGTCAACCATCGGTTCGACTCGAACATTGTGTGTTCGAAATTCGGCCGAATTCCCAACTTTTTGCTGAAAAAGTTCGGAATTCGGCAACCAGAACCGACCAAAATGCAATGGGACAGGAAATGGGCTTTAAAAGCCTGTGATTGGACCAGAACCATGAGTAAAAGCCAATTGAGGGGGCAGGAGAATGCTAGGAATGTGATTGGAGTGACTAGGGGGTCCAGAGGCCAATCATTTGTGAATACGCCCCCAGTATATAAGATTACTACTTTCCAGATTCTCGCAGTGCCCCAATTCCTCCACTCAGCTCTCCTGGACCTCTGGGTTCAGTTCCACACTGCTGGTTCACCAAGCTGACTGCCTGTGACCATCACCATTCCCTTCAGAAGGGGAAGCAGCCACCACCCTCCTTCTGGGACTCTGTTTTCCCCCAAAGACCTCTACCACACGTGCCCCTGGCTTTATTTACTGCACCCCACAATACAACGAGACAACTGTCTGTGCCAATCCCTGTAGTAACAGTAACAAAGCCTGTGTGTCATTGGCCAGGTTTCCTCCATTGTCCAATGTGCCTCCCCATTGGGCACAGTGGGGACACTCCCTCAGTCCATATGAATCATACACTGGGCACACTGAGCAGACCTAACTCATAGATCCTGCTCCCTGTTAAGCAGATAGAGCCAAAAACTATACTCACTCTCTAGCACCTACCTAGGAGGGTGCTACATATGTAACTATCATAGTCTATGCCAGGGGTCTCCAAACTTTCTAAACAAAGGGCCAGTATACTATCCTGTAGACTTTAGAAGGGAGTGGCCAGTAGAAGTAGAAAATGTCCTGGTGTTGGTAACAATGCCCCAATGATGGTGTCAGTGAGAGGAATAGTGCCCCATCACTGGTCTCAGTGAGAGGAATATTGCCCCATCGCTGGTATCAGTGGCAGAGATGGTAAAACCCATCGTTGGTGTCAGTGTGAGGAATGGTGCCCCATCGTCGGTGTCATTGGGAGGAATTGTGCCCCATTGTTGGTGTCAGTGGGAGGAATGGTGTCCCATCATGGGTGTCAGTGGGCAGAATTGTGCCCCATCTTTGGTGTCAGTGGGAGGAATAGAGTACCACTGTTGGTGTCAGTGGCAGGAATTATGCCCCATTGTTAATTGTCAGTGGGAATAGTGCCCCAAGGGCCCAATAAAGGCAAACAAAGGGCCACATATGGCCCCCAGGCTGCAGTTTGGAGACCACTGGTCTATGCCAAAAAGAATCGGAAGAAAATTAAAGATTTTGATTTACAAAAAAAATTGTAAATATCTGGTGGCAACTAAAATAAACTTTCAAAGAGAATAATCAGTACCAGAGAAGTTCTGTGAATTTAATGTTTAATACATTTGGATTGCGATCAGGGCAAATGTGTTGACAAGTACCAGTAATCGTAGTTTCTATTATAATCAGAAACTGCTATCTATGAGCTAATTCCAGCATTGTGGCACTACCTTAACTACAGTGGGTCTTGCTGCATTTCAGAATCTGGAATTGAATCCTTTATATAGTGTGGGTGGGGGTCCTAAGTTGTCAACAGGGAAATAGTATGTATACCAGTCATATTCTGGTCAACAGTATTTTGCAAACATGGACAAAATGTCACAATTTCTTTCCTCTCTGCACAATTAGAATTATTAGGCTGAGCTGTGGATTATCATCACTGCACAGTTCGCATCACTAGTTTGTATGCCAGCTAGTATGCAAATTATGAAACTATTAAACAGCATCCTTTTGTGCAGTATTCAACCAAATAAGACCTTTACCATGTGTGACTATGGTATTTGGATAGCAGATACTGTATTAGTTTTAATGAAAATATAATTAGTAATGATTTCTACCATTCTTAACAAAAGCCTTGTACTAACAAATGTAAATGAAAGCCATTATTTAACTTCTCTCCCTGCTCTAATGGATTTTATTACAGTTCCAAGACACACTATTATTCCTTTATTTGAAAATATGATATTGGTGAAAAATCAAAGATATGTGCAGTGTAGGGACATGTTTTTGTGTTTATTGGGCCTCATATCACCCATTAAGTTAGATTGTAGCTTCCAAGCACTAAAGCTGACTGCACACAATAAAATTGGATTGTAATATTGCCAAATAGTGATGTGGAAATAAATGAAGAAGCAATAAATTACTGCGCTAACTAATAAGTGGAAAAGCAGCTGGCACCAATCACTAGACAAAAAAAGTGACAAAGAATACAAAAAATGGGAAGGAATGTAATTCGCTGGTAATGATGAATATGTATAAACAAATAATACATAAGAGTCCGAAAACATAAAAGTCCATCAAAAAAATCCCATGTGAATAATTGTGATGAAATAGATCCAACAAAGAGTAATGTGATCTTAATGTGCAGCAAATCCCAACACCAGTGAAGATAAAGTGGATTGCGCTCACCAGATGGATGGGACCCAGATACCATATCGTATAAGGGTCAAACAGGCTTTAGGGGATATTTGTGGAATGTCCCAGCTGGATTCACCGACCTCAATGGATTCCATATAGATCAGCAACGAGTATGGACACGCCAGATCTCCACTCCAACACGGTTATAAATAAAACCAAAAAGGGGGACAGACATAGTGTAATACTGCTAAAATCAATTTATTCAAAAGATAAAGCCGATACACTTACAAACATCCATAAATGAATTGCATGTCAGGTATACATAGCAGGGCTGACTGTAGTCCTCTAAACGCGTTTCAGCCTAGATGCCTTTCTCAAAAGATAATGCCAGCCTTCAAATGCCCACTATATATAATATATTGGATAGTTTGCTCCACCTGTAGAGAATCACCTCTAAGAGCCGCATGGAAGCTTGTAATAGCGCCGGCGTGCGCTCTAAGCCTTACTGTGAAAGACCGCCAATAGCGTAACGTCACTTCCGGGACTCGCCAATAGCGTAACGTCACTTCTGGGACTCAGCGGAAGTGACGCTATTGAAGCACACCAGACGGCAAGCTTCAGGACTCTATTCCATGGTGTGTCTCTATGATAACTTCCGGAATAAACAAGAAGTAACGGTCTGAGACCGAATGATCATACATAAATATGCTATTACATTACAAAACAAGAGAGCACACCACAGATAGGATCCACAGATAGGATCTAAGGTGACTTTCAACACAGGGGGACAGAAATTGCATCAGAATAAATTTAATATCCAATAATAGTATGTTAAAAAAGTGTTAAAAATTTTATATATAATATATGCATGAAACGGCCAATTAAAGGCGTATAACATATAAAATCATACATAATTTACATAACATTAAAATACATAAAATATAAAAAAAACAATTAGAAAAATATGTTAAAACCAAAATGGATTAAAACATATCTAAAACAGGAAGGAGGAAAGGTATAAAATGCTAAAAGATGAAAATTATGGAATAAATATATGAGTGTACACATCAAGCTGTGTTGACGAAGGCATTTATGTCCCACTCAATATTTAAACCACATGGATAGTAAGATTTTAGGGTATAGATCCAGTAAGTTTCTCTCCGGGAGACACCTCGAATTATAGAACCACCCCTCCATGGAGATATATACTGGTCAATAATCTGGAAAAGGGTACCTGTAGGGTCTTTTTGGTGAAACAATAAGTAATGTTTAGATACATTGTGTTTGTCCTTGCCTGTAATAATACTAGTAATATGCTCATTGACTCGTACATTAAAGGATCTAATGGTACGCCCCACATATTGTTTTTTACATGGGCAAGTCATTAGATAAACTACGTGAGTAGTAACGCAAGTGGCAAAGAACTTTATTTGGTATAGACTATTAGTAACTGTGGATTGGAAAGATAAGAACTTCCTCCTCTTGTCACAGTTATACTCACAAACCCTGCATCTCCGACAAGGGTAGAAACCAATAAGGTCTGCAAAAAATTTTTTCGGCTTAATCGGTTCATCTGGTATGTTAGGGGCCAGTTGCCCTCTCAATGCAGGGGCTCCCCTAAAAGTAACAGATGGCCGAACAGGCAAGACGGGATCATTTTTAAGTACGTCCCAATGTTTTGAAAAGATCTTTTTGACCAATCCGTATTGTGTAGAAAATTCAGTAAAGAAAGACCATTTCACAAAATTGGACTGATGTTTTTTATTTTTTGATCCAGATAATAATTGCATCCTATCAATCTGTGCAACCTCCATAATAGTAGATTCGGGGACGTCAGGGTTGTAACCCTTAGTCAGGAATCTACCCTTCAGTATCTGTGCTTGTTGGAGGAAATCTTGATCTTGGGTGCAATTCCTCCTAAGCCTAATAAATTGGCTCTTAGGTATTCCACTCAGCCAAGATTTGTGGTGACAGCTGTCGGTTGGTAGGTAAGAATTGTGGTCAGTATCTTTAAAAAATGTACTGGTGATGAATTGGTTATCAACCAATAAAATATTTAAATCAAGAAAGTGGATACTATTTGAGCTATACTCATAAGATAACTGAATACCCCTTACATTATTATTTAAGAAGGCCATGAAAACCTCCAGAGATGGTGAATCGCCCTTCCATAGGAAGAGGATGTCGTCTATATAACGCATCCACAGCACTAGCTCTGGTGTGTCATAAGGATAGACGACATCCTCTTCCCATTTGGCCATAAAGAGGTGGCCAAGCTGGGGGCGAATTTCGCCCCCATGGCCACTCCTCTTTGTTGTAAATAAAACTGGTGGTTGAACCAGAAATAATTACGTCCTGTAGCAAACATCAACAGGTCTAGGATGAAATCTCGATGAGGAGAAGAAATGGAATTATCTGTTTTTAACTAATGTTCAACCGCCTTTAAAACCCAATTCATGTGGGATACAGGTGTAGAGGGAGGTGACATCTGCCGTCACCATAAGATGTTCACCTTCCAACTTGATATTCTTAAGTCTGTTAATAACATCACCTGTGTCCTTAATGTAAGAGGGAGTTTGAGTTACTAAGGGCTGCAAATAAAAATCTATATATTTGCCAATCCTAGATGTGATAGAGTTGATGCCGCTAACAATAGGACCGACGGGTGGGTGAACTGGATTCTTGTGTACTTTGGGTAAATAGTACATTATAGGTATACGGGGAGCGGTAGGAACCAAAAATGACTTTTCTTTTTATTGAGAATATTCCTCGCATAACCCTTTTCTACCAACCTTTCCAATTCACCTTTAAAAGAAGAAGTAGGATTATTTTGTATTTTAATGTAAGTATCCTGATCACTTAGGATTCTGTTCATTTCTTCATAATAGTCTTGCTTATCAAGGAATACGATTCCGCCGCCCTTGTCGGCAGGACGTATTATGAGTTCTTTCTGTTCACACAGAGATTTTAAACCTTTTCTCAACTGGGGTTGTGTATAAGGTTTTTTTACAGGTAAATTTGCAGATCCTTAAAAACCAAATCCCTGAATACCGCCACCGATGGAGCGACCGGACCGGGGGGGGGGGGTTAAACAGAGACGGATTTGATAATCCTGAATGCTTGATAAAGCTCCATCGGTGGCGGTACTTATTGTTTCACCAAAAAGACCCTACAGGTACCCTTTTCCAGATTATTGACCAGTATATATATCTCCATGGAGGGGTGGTTCTAAAATTCAAGGTGTCTCCCGGAGAGAAACTTACTGGATCTATACCCTAAAATCTTACTATCCATATGGTTTAAATATTGAGTGGGACATAAATGCCTTCGTCAACACAGCTTGATGTGTACACTCATATATTTATTCCATAATTTTCATCTTTTAGCATTTTATACCTTTCCTCCTTCCTGTTTTAGATATGTTTTAATCATTTGGTTTTAACATATTTTTCTAATAGTTTTTTATATTTTATGTATTTTAATGTTATGTAAATTATGTATGATTGTATATGTTATACGCCTTTAATTGGCCGTTTCATACATATATTATATATAAAATTTTTAACACTTTTTTAACATACTATTATTGGATATTAAATTTATTCTGATGCAATTTCTGTCCCCCTGTGTTGAAAGTCACCTTAGATCCTATCTGTGGTGTGCTCTCTTGTTTTTTAATGCAATAGCATATTTATGTATGATCATTCGGTCTCAGACCGTTACTTCCTGTTTATTCCGGAAGTTATCATAGAGACACACCATGGATTAGAGTCCTGAACCGCAAGCTCGCCGTCTGGTGTGCTTCAATAGCGTCACTTCTGCTGAGTTCCGGAAGTGACGTTACGCTATTGGCGAGTCCCGGAAGTGACGTTACGCTATTGGCGGTCTTTCACAGTGAAGCTTGGAGTGCACGCCGGCGCTATTACAAGCTTCCATGCGGCTCTTAGAGGTGATTCTCTACAGGTGGAGCAAACTATCTAATATATTATATATAGTGGGCATTTGAAGGCTGGCATTATCTTTTGAGAAAGGCATCTATGCTGAAACGCATAGAGGACTACAGTCAGCCCTGCTATGTGTACCTGACATGCAATTCATTTATGGATGTTTGTAAGTGTATCGGCTTTATCTTTTAATAAATTGATTTTAGCAGTATTACACTATGTCTGTCCCCCTTTTTGGTTTTATTTATAACCGTGTTGGAGTGGAGATCTGGAGTGTCCATACTCTCCATCTGATCTATATGAAATCCATTGAGGTCGGTGAATCCAGCTAGGATATTCCACAAATATCCCCTAAAGCCTGTTTGACCCTTATACGATATGGTATCTGGGTCCCATCCATCTGGTGAGCGCAATCCACTTTATCTTCACTGGTGTTGGGATTTGCTGCACATTAAGATCACATTACTCTTTGTTGGATCTATTTCATCACAATTATTCACATGGGATTTTTTTGATGGACTTTTTAAATTTTCGGACTTATGTATTATTTGTTTATACATATTCATCATTACCAGCGCTGCACATTCCTTGCCATTTTCAGTGATGTGGGGATAGACAGAAGGAACTACAAAGCACAGTGGGGAACACAAGGAGATCAGCACTCCATGAAGTTCCTAAGCAACGATTCCTTATCAACAGAGTGGAGTTCAGTGGTGTGGGCAGCAAGAGAGGTTAGTACAGTATATAATAGCTTTTGTACATGTACAGCTTTTAATCCTTTTCATTTAAAAGACTAAAAAGAGTAACTTAAGATTTACTAACACCTATGTGGAGCAATGTCCTACCCGACTGGATATATATTGAAGAAACTAAAGTGGTTTGGAGATAATTTCATTTTCCATTTATTTTAGGTTAATTCATTTTAATTTTTCTACTGATTATATATAATTTTGTTTTACAAATTAAGATTGTTTTTGGGTGTACCCATTATACTGGAGTCACACTATTGTGTAATTTTTCTAACGAGAAAGCACATCAGAAGCTGTTTACTTTCAGACTCTCTCTTGTAAACTTTCTGTGTTTAATCTGAACAGACAGGTAGGGAGGTGGAATGAGGGGAATAAGAATTTTTTTGACATGTTCATATGTGTGTCTAAATTTCAGCTTCACTTTTAAGTGCCTTTTCCTCATTTTTCAGCAAAGTAAATAAGGATAGATAGGTAAAAATATGAAAAGAAGAGTAAAGTGCCCCCTGCATGCTGGATGTGAGAATGCTGAATATTCATTTGCAACATTTCATATGTACCAAACAAAAACAATAAAAAATTTTATATATTTTTTTAAGTTCTGAGTGAAATAAATAAAAGTGTAATAAAAAAATCCCTGTACATCACATTTATGTGAAATTATGAAATAAAATGCTAAGGAGAAGTACAGATTATAATAACCTGAAAAAGAAGTTCCTATAAAAGATACTTTTATGACTAAAGTCAGTTTAAAAGGGTATTAAATGTGCCACTGGCAAGCACTCTGAATGCTCACCCACAAATCAACAACATCCAGTGAAAAAATGGCATATTAGAAAAAATGGCATATTACTGCTTGCTGAAATGAATGCACGCTGCAGGTCTGAATATGCTACAGTTGTTATTAATTATCATTCCTTGCTGAACACCAGGACCAATGTTAGAAATGTCTTGAGAAGCACAAGGTGCCCCTTGGTTTTAGGATAATTGTTGAGTTTCGTTAAGTGGTTTGATGTACAGTATGTGTTTAAAAGGTGTTATGATTCTGAACAATGAGAAGAGACTTTGGATCCATGATTCCCCATTCTTTAAAATTAAACTTATGTTTTTATAGTGACCCCATGATTTGAAAGTCCATACACATTTTGAAGTGTTTGAAATAAGGTGTGTTGTTTCTTTATCTCTTCTGCACCAGAAACATTTTAAAAAGACCAGTCTCAGTGAGGCTTTAAGAGCTTCCCCAATTTTACTCTTGAATGATCTGTATTAAATCAGCAAGATGTAATGAAGGGAAGGATGGCTGAGATGTTCAGATTATAGGGAAACTGAGTTAAAGTGTTAACTGCTGTTATTAGGTGATTTCAACATATCTTTGTTTTAAAACAATATACTTATTTTAAGACTCATTTTAGAGACTCATAAGTATTTTCTTGTGCGTTATTTTAGAATATGCTGTTTGGAAAAAAATGCAATTTTATAACAATGTGCCTTTTGATTGAAAGTAAAGGCTATCTTTAGATGAATTGGAGTTTAAATACTAACGCAACCCATAGATGAGTAATTTTTTTCTTTCAACCAGTGGGTTGAAGATCAAAAATGACCCGATTCCACTTTCCACACACTTGATGTAGGGGAATCCTCCCTGCTTAGAGATTGCATTCTGACAGCGTGGAGACTTCCCTAACATCAGAATACACTGATCAGTGCTGTTGGCTATAGCCAGCGACACTTGTTGGGATAGGAAAATATGATAGGGCAGTTGTGCAGAAATTGATCGATAGATTGACTTCTCTACAACCTCCCTGCTCATACATGGATACATACATTTTGATCCATGTATGGCCAGCTTCACAGATTTGAAACTCTCAGTTTGCAAAGCAAATGTTAACTCAGCTTAGTGAAAAGTGAGGTTGTGTTTACTTCCATGATCCAGTCCTGTAGTCCTGTATCCTTGTGTTTTTCGGCTTAATTTTCCCTGCACATGACTGGGTTCTTAAAGGAATAGCTGTTCATCTAGATTTTAGCCAGACAATTGCTTTTACTCTTCCTCAACAGCTGCTTCGGTTTCACTGAAAGTACTAACTCTCCAATAAATTTCTTGTGCATCCATATTTCATGCACAACATTTTTATTATGAGCTCCTTGGGGTGCTAAAAGTCTAGTAAATCATGTCAATAGAAAAATTTGCTTGTAGTAACAGGCCAAAGTATGACATGCAAATTCACTTTAGTGTATCAGGATGATTACAGTTACATAGCTGGTTATAATTGAACAGCGTATTATATTAATGTATTTTTAAATCAGAAAAATAATAATTTATTGTTTTAATAAGTCTACATTGGTGCACCTATATAATTATTTACCACTTCCTCCCCCTTCCCAGCACTTGCAGTTCAGATCATACAAAACTATAGTCCCTCTCCTTTTACTATGTGGCTTGCCCAGTACTGCAATGTCTCTGACTGAAAACTTCAAAGTTTAGCAGAGGAGTACCTGTGCATGCATTGCATGGGCTTCATTGATTTAAAAGACAGCCTGACATCAGCCTGTCTGGTTTGAGCAGAGGCTGTGAAATGCATGCACAGGTTCTGCTCTGCATATTTCTGAAGGCATAGAGGATATTGTTTTTAGCTGTAGGTTTAGCTGTAGCTTTAATTCCACACAATAAGGTTATAATTATTGTTTGAAGCTTTGTTGTAATTTAAAGTGTATAAAAACCTAAACAATTAATTTTTAATTGCTCCTTTTTAGTCTGGTAAATATACATTTAATGCATCTTATTATATCTGTTCAAAAAGTGCAAAAAATCTGTTGGTCCTGGCAGAAATCCTGTCTGTTGATGTCATTTTATCAAAAATCATTGCTTTCAGCTCTTTCTGTAAACTTCTGCCCCCCCCCCCATATTGTTATGGGCAGGATGTAAGGCGTAAGTCTTCTGTAATCATAAAACACTGCAGTACCTAGGGTGACAATGCAGCTTTTTTGTCTTATTAGAAGCTTCTATGTTAACCTCCAGTTATGCATTTAATGTTGTTATTGAGGATATGGCCTACAAGCACAATCCTTCTTAATATCATGCATTCATGGCAATATCCTGAACAGCATAATGACCTTTAGGTACAGTACACCTTGATCGAATGCATACTTTAAATAGAAGACGTTACTCTCAGATGCTGTGAAGGACTTTCTTTTTACATTTATCCTAGGTGGTGTTCTGGAAATGTTATAGATAGGCAACTCCTATCCTCATATTGATTAGTGGTTCCAAATTTAATAATAACTACTGCAGTAGGAAACAGACACAAAAGCTACACTCAACATCTTTCCAAATAACTGTTCCGTTTATTTGGCGCAAATTAGGTTTTTCTATTCACATGATAACGTAGGTATCACATTACTATTACAATTGTACAGTTTGGAAGGATTGGGAAAACAAGGATTTCGGGCACATGGGGTCAGTAAAATTACTCTTTATTAGAATTCAAAAATAAAAACACAAATATCATAACAAAAAGACATGTGCAAAATATTAAAAGAGCGGCCTATACAGGTCCATAGTGTAATGTGTATACGGTTCACAGTTAATAGAGTCACAATTCACATACAGAATGAAATATATTGACAATATACAAGAAATACTTCACATCAGGAGATTCCCGTGGAAGGATACCCGAATAACCAAGGTGCCGTCCAACCCGGTCAACTGATGTTTTATCATAGATTCACCATATTTGGTTAGCATTAGCTCGACATGTTTCGCTTTACTTCAGAAAGCTTCGTCCGGAGCTGTTACTAAGGCTTTCAATATATTCTGTACATTGTGTGGTGAAACACACGTTTGAACTTCCTTAATACATAACGAGGGGAGTCATTGTGGGCTCATAGGAGACTCATATGAGATCAGCTGGGTGATTATAATACGGTGAGGGATAAACCGTTTACAATCAGTATCACTGGTCAAAGAGATATATGGGTGCCAGGTGGCTATAAAGCCATTAGTTATAAGGCATAGCAGAGCATAAGCTCATGATGAGCTCCTGTTGCCTCTTTAAAGTACCCCCCCCCCCCGGATGGGGAACCGCCACCAATTACAATTACAATTGTACTTTTATGGTAACAAGGGGAGTAACATAGCCAGGCTAATTTCTAATCAGGACTTGAAAGAATGCAAATGTAATCAAAACATTATTAGTGTCATGTTTAATACATACAATGCAAAACATACAAAATAGAATACAATTTTTTACAGAATTTACAAATGTCCTAATTTTTTTAATGTAATTTTTGTTATTTTCCAAGAAAATACAAAGTAATATAAGCAAAAAATACAATTTTACACATAATTTACACATTTACTTTACAATTTCTCCTCTTTTTTTTTTTTTTAATTTCTCCTCTTTTGATCAATATTTTACATTTTGATCACTGACCACACCTGCTATCACCTTTACCCCGGAACCTCCTTACATTTAGGCAGAGCTAGTCCCGGTCTAGGAGGCAAACTCACCTGTGCAGAATCTAATAGCTGAGAGCAGCTATATCAATACAAAATGACTTTTAATTGTGACTAAAACTTACATAAAATAAAATGATTGATAAGAAATAATTGGCTGTACACACAGATCCTGTGTCCAAAATGGCCCTGTAGCCTGATTGTGGACATGCTGACTTATCAGCATAGTTAAACCCAGACAATTCTACACAAAATAGAAGACATAACAACATGGCTGAACTACTTTCTATATCTCTCTCTCTCTCTATATATATATATATATATATATATATATATATATATATATATGTGTGTGTGTGTGTGTGTGTGTATCTCATACAATTAAAGTGTTTGAGCAAATATTACCACTTGGACTGTGATTCCAAGAGGAAAACAAATCAAACACAGAGATTCATTCATTTAGTAATTTTTGCAGTGTCTGGTGTGGATCCAGGTGACTTTTCCCATCAAGTTTTTTCAACTGTACATGAAATAGACACTGTATTGTGTCTCCAAACATTTACATATGTAGAAAGGTTTCCAGGCCTGTAGTCTGATGTGGGTCTGCCATTAGAACCGGTACTCTCTCCAGCCCATGTGAGCTGTGGCCCTGGGTGTGATAACTGAAGCAGCGACAAATCCAGCATCTTTGTTTGTGGTTTTTGTTTAATTTAAAGGGGATGGGAGAAGGGAATGAGTGGGATACTCCTTGAGGCTTGAACTAAATATATCTGGTACTTTGTTACTGAAAAATACCCGTTGGCGCTTCCTTGATGCCAGCCGGCGCCAGCCAACCCTCACTGACTCTGAGAACACTCTGTATAACTAAAGAAGTGTTTAATCCCCGACTTATAGTCCTGTAGATCCAAGACTGAGAGCTGTAGAACTCCTGACACTGCTGTGCTGTGGAAGTCACTAAATACTGTCCCCCGCTTGGTACAGCTTGAGGTAGTATCTTGTAGAACTCTGTGTAACTGTCGCTTTACTGGCACTCTCTATACAATTCAGGGCCCAGACTGCCGGTGCCCCCTTTACAACTTCAGGGTCCTCGACCTAGGTACCCCCTTTACAGCTAGCTGACACTGGATCCTAAAACCTCTTCCGGAGTGGTCCCCTCTAACTTCAGGCGAACCCCCAGGGGCAATCCTCAGTACTAACGACCTGTGGACCCCTCTCTCTCTCTCCGCAGGCTCTCGGTACACTGGATCCCCTCAGCTCAACTCAGCACTCTCTGGATATTTAGGCAACACCCCAAGACATCCACCTTCCTCAGACAGGAGGAGAGACAGCCGCACTCTCCTTATTGGGACTCTGCTCCCGCCAAAGACAACCTGTCACACACTTCCCCCAAACGTATACCCACTCCCAGAATCCTTTGCAGCCCAATCTGCCTTCTGGGGTAGTTACAAGCTGGCATGTTCCCCTGATTGGGCTTCCCACACTGCCCTATGAGAAACCTCTCACAGGAGCCAGTGGGGATACTTCTCCCCTCAGCAGGCGCATCTGGAAGTCCTGACACCCTACCTAACAAATCACAGCCCTGCTGTTAGGCAGGCAAGGCCCACTATATATTTTACCTAGCACCTACCTGTAGGGTGCTACATATATATATATATATATATATATATATTACATATATATATATATATATATATATAAATGTCTCTTAACAATCCACAAGTCACCTGGCTTTAGTTTATGAGATCCTTCCAAACTGTTAGAAAATGGAATTGGGGAGAAAACACATAAATGAGTTTGTCAACAACCTTAAGAGATCAGCAACATTCTCGGTGAGATTCGAGTGGAGACCTTCAGCTGCTGAGACAACAATAAGCAAGTGAGCAACACACTCCCAAACAAAATCTCATAGGGAGTAGGGATGATCGAACTTTTGAAAAGTTCGGTTCGACCAGAACACCCGAACTTCACGAAAGTTCGGTTCGGATTTCAGAACCCCATTGAAATCAATGGGACCCGAACTTCTGTAATCAAAAAACACCATTTTTAAGCCCTAAAACCCAATAAATGCCCCTAAAAAGTGCCTAGGGTTCTGGGTCATGCCCCAGGGACTATTAATCACACAAAAAAAAGTTCTTAAAAATTGTCATTTTTGATAAAAAAGCCAATTATTGAAAAATTAAAAAAAAAAAAAAAAGAGATTTTTTTGATTTTTACTTTGGATTTAGTATCTGGGGGGTCTAAAAGGTGTGCATGTGAAGTTTCAGCTCTGTAGCATGTCCAGAACCATGAAAAAAAAAAAGATAATTTTTCAGTAGAACAGGGATGTGGTTCGGGAGCCTCCTTTAACTTTAACACCTATATGATCTTTTTTTCTGGTTCTGGACATGCTACAGAGCTGAAACTTCACAGGTACACCTTTTAGACCCCCCAGACACAAAATCACACAAAAAAAGTTCTTAAAAATTGTCATTTTTGATAAAAAAGCCAATTATTGAAAAATTAAAAAAAAAAAAAAAAGAGATTTTTTGATTTTTACTTTGGATTTAGTATCTGGGGGGTCTAAAAGGTGTGCATGTGAAGTTTCAGGTCTGTAGCATGTCCAGAACCCCCCAAAAATTAGCATTTTCTTATAATTTTTATTAGAACAGGAATACGGCTTCTCTACGGCGCTTTTTCTTGCATTTATCGGGCATTTTTGGAGGCAGGCATGACTTTTTTTGGATTTAGTGTCTGGGGGGTCTAAAAAGTGTACCTGTGAAGTTTCAGCTCTGTAGCATGTCCAGAACCAGAAAAAAAGATAATTTTTCAGTAGAGCAGGGATGGTGGGACCCCTCTTTTACACTTATATGATCTTTTTTTGGGGTTCTGGACATGCTACAGAGCTGAAACTTCACAGGTACACCTTTTAGACCCCCCCAGACACAAAATCACACAAAAAAAGTTCTTAAAAATTGTCATTTTTGATAAAAAAGCCAATTATTGAAAAATTAAAAAAAAAAAAAAAAAAAGAGATTTTTTGATTTTTACTTTGGATTTAGTATCTGGGGGGTCTAAAAGGTGTGCATGTGAAGTTTCAGGTCTGTAGCATGTCCAGAACCAGAAAAAAAAAGATCGTTTGTATTAGAAAACTTTAAGCACAGGAATATGGCTTCTCTGCTGTAACACCTTGCCGGTTTAATAGCAGGCATTTTTTTGGGTTCTTTGCAGTCAGGAAAAACATCTGAACTTGTGTATAGTGGTACTGTGCACAAGTTCTGATGTTTTGCCTGCCTCCAAAATTCCCCAAAAAATGCCAGCAAAAACACACCTGGGCATTTTTTTTTTTGACGCTAGCGTTTTTTTTGGCATTTTTTGGGGTTCTTTTGAGGCAGGCAAAACATCTGAACATGTGTATAGGGGGGATATATAGACATATATGTCTGAATATATACCCCTAGACATATATAGGTGTGATAGTAGCAGAAATAAATGCTTGCGCTAATGAAATCATTTACAGTAATATATTTCTGCTACTATCACACCTATATATGTCTCGGGGTATATATTCAGACATATATGCCTATATATACACCCTATACACATGTTCAGATGTTTTGCCTGCCTCAAAAGAACCCCAAAAAATGCCAAAAAAAACGCTAGCGTCAAAAAAAAAAATGCCCAGGTGTGTTTTTGCTGGCATTTTTTGGGGATTTTGGAGGCAGGCAAAACATCAGAACTTGTGCACAGTACCACTATACACAAGTTCAGATGTTTTTCCTGACTGCAAAGAACCCAAAAAAATGCCTGCTATTAAACCGGCAAGGTGTTACAGCAGAGAAGCCATATTCCTGTGCTTAAAGTTTTCTAATACAAACGATCTTTTTTTTTCTGGTTCTGGACATGCTACAGACCTGAAACTTCACATGCACACCTTTTAGACCCCCCAGATACTAAATCCAAAGTAAAAATCAAAAAATCTCTTTTTTTTTTTTTTTTTTTTTTAATTTTTCAATAATTGGCTTTTTTATCAAAAATGACAATTTTTAAGAACTTTTTTTGTGTGATTTTGTGTCTGGGGGGTCTAAAAGGTGTACCTGTGAAGTTTCAGCTCTGTAGCATGTCCAGAACCCCAAAAAAAGATCATATAAGTGTAAAAGAGGGGTCCCACCATCCCTGCTCTACTGAAAAATTATCTTTTTTTTCTGGTTCTGGACATGCTACAGAGCTGAAACTTCACAGGTACACTTTTTAGACCCCCCAGACACTAAATCCAAAAAAAGTCATGCCTGCCTCCAAAAATGCCCGATAAATGCAAGAAAAAGCGCCGTAGAGAAGCCGTATTCCTGTTCTAATAAAAATTATAAGAAAATGCTAATTTTTGGGGGGTTCTGGACATGCTACAGAGCTGAAACTTCACATGTACACTTTTTAGACCCTCCAGATACTAAATCCAAAGTAAAAATCAAAAAATCTCTTTTTTTTTTTTTTTTTTTTTTAATTTTTCAATAATTGGCTTTTTTATCAAAAATGACAATTTTTAAGAACTTTTTTTTGTGTGATTTTGTGTCTGGGGGGTCTAAAAGGTGTACCTGTGAAGTTTCAGCTCTGTAGCATGTCCAGAACCATAAAAAAAAAGATCGTTTGTATTAGAAAACTTTAAGCACAGGAATATGGCTTCTCTGCTGTAACACCTTGCCGGTTTAATAGCAGGCATTTTTTTGGGTTCTTTGCAGTCAGGAAAAACATCTGAACTTGTGTATAGTGGTACTGTGCACAAGTTCTGATGTTTTGCCTGCCTCCAAAACCCCCCAAAAAATGCCAGCAAAAACACACCTGGGCATTTTTTTTTTGACGCTAGCGTTTTTTTTGGCATTTTTTGGGGTTCTTTTGAGGCAGGCAAAACATCTGAACTTGTGTATAGTGGTACTGTGCACAAGTTCTGATGTTTTGCCTGCCTCCAAAACCCCCCAAAAAATGCCAGCAAAAACACACCTGGGCATTTTTTTTTTGACGCTAGCTTTTTTTTGGCATTTTTTGGGGTTCTTTTGAGGCAGGCAAAACATCTGAACTTGTGTATAGTGGTACTGTGCACAAGTTCTGATGTTTTGCCTGCCTCCAAAACCCCCCAAAAAATGCCAGCAAAAACACACCTGGGCATTTTTTTTTTTGACACTAGCGTTTTTTTGGCATTTTTTGGGGTTCTTTTGAGGCAGGCAAAACATCTGAACATGTGTATAGGGGGTATATATAGGCATATATGTCTGAATATATACCCCTAGACATATATAGGTGTGATAGTAGCAGAAATATATTACTGTAAATGATTTAATTAGCGCAAGCATTTATTTCTGCTACTATCACACCTATATATGTCTAGGGGTATAAATTCAGACATATATGTCTATATATACCCCCTATACACATATTCAGATGTCATGTCTGACATCAAACATGTCCTCAAAAAAGCACTGGCAGTGGCAGCCCCTGCAGCATTAAAAAATGCTTGCTGGTGAGAAGCCACATTCCTGTCCCGAAGCAGAGAAATGATCATTTCTCTATAGCGGTCACCCTGCTATGGAAGGGTTTTGTCACCCTGCCATAGCAGTCACTGTCAGTTAACCCTACACTACACTACGGTCCCCTGACACTTAACACTTTCCCTACAGAAACTAAATTTTTGAAGCTAACTTAAGTGTAAAGGAGCACTCTAACTACACTAGATATCCCTTTCCTCACACTAAAAATAGCTAAATGACACTTTTAAAGTAAAATTAACAGAACTGCTTCCACTCTCTTCCATGTCCAGTATAACAATGCTGGGAATATGGCGGGGGCGATCTTATATACTGGGGGGCGTATTCACTAATGATTGGTCTAGGGACCCCCTAGTCACTCCAATCACATTCCTAGCATTCTTCTGCCCCCTCAATTGGCTTTTGCTAATGGTTCTGGTCCAATCACGGGCTTTTAAAGCCCATTTCCTGAAGCATTGCATTTTGGGCGGTTCTGGTTGCCGAATTCCGAACTTTTTGGGCAAAAAGTTCTAAATTCGGCCGAACCTCGAACACCCAATGTTCGGGCCGAACCGATGGTGGACCCGAACCGTTCGATCATCCCTAATAGGGAGAGGGTCCAATATCTCCTTAGAGGCTTAATAAAATATTAGAAGACATTCAGGCCATAGTTTCTAGTTTCTGACATCCCCTTAGTTACTCCACTTTTTCCACAAAATTGTAGACAGTAGGGGGTTTAAAGTAAAACCTCAAAACTTCTTGTGAGCACTCTTCAAAAAAATTAATTCCTCAGTTACTTTCTGAAACTTCTGGGACGCTGTACTTTCAAACTTCTTCTGATAACACTTTTTATTGTGGCCTTTGCAATAGCATTTGCCACTGGCCAAACTTCTAGCCATCCAGAAAACATGTCCATACAGACAAAATGCATACTTAAGAGATACTGACTTGGGCATCTGGATTTTTTTGTCATTTCTGAAAGGGAAGTTTAGCTTTTGGTAATACCTTTGGTAACATGTAAAACAAGAAGGGGTATTTAAAAAAAAAAACAACTGTGGTGAATCCTGGCGTTTTACTGTGCTCACTAAGCCAGCCATAACTGCTTTTGACTGATGACACAGTCCATGTGCAAAGCTGGAGGGAAAAATGGCTGGCAGACATAAAAGATCACCTTTTTCAAAAGTCCTGTTTCATAAGAAGTTGCCCCACTGTGGACCACTTGTTCTCCTTGTTCTGGGGTCCTCAAAGTTTAATTATTAATCCCAACTCTACAGGATAGAACTAGGGTTGAATCTGTGAGTTGCACAGACTCAGCAAGTGTCCAGGGCTGTAATGCAGCATCCTTAGTCACCTGGTCTGCTTTCAGTGTGTGCGTTTAAGTTTAGTATGTCTACCTCAGTAAAAAGCTGAAAGTCTGAAGATAGCCAATCAATTAACTTAGCATGCTTGATTGGTTTGCCTGCCAAAGTAAAAACCTTCTAGCCCTTCAAATAGAACCAAAACTATGCACCAACCCAAAAGCTATCTAAATCTCTACTATATATAAAAATGTATACTCTTTTAAAAGCTCACAGACTTTGCTAAAGCATGGAGCTCTGCTTCATGAGCTGTGGAATTAGGATCCAATTATTCTGAATACAGTGATAACTGCATAATCTGTATGGGTATTGCCATTCTCGGTATAAAACCGGAATCAAATCTACAAAAAAATCAAATATTTGGGTTTTCAGGAAGTGCATTCTGCACTGGACTCATAGCAGCTGATTCCTACATCCTCAGTTTAACACATGTTGTTTTCTTTGTCTTTATTAAATAATAACTACTGCAGTAGGGAAAAGACACAAAAGATACACACAGCATCTTTCGAAATAACTGTTCTGTTTATTTGGCGTAATTGAAGTTTTTTATACGCATGATTACGTAGATACACAATTAATATTACAATTGTACTTTTATGATTACAAGGGGCACAAAAGTAATCAAAACATTTTTAGTGCCGTGTGCACAGAAAGTGCAATACATATGCAAAGCATACAAAATAGAATACAATTTTATACAGAATTTACAAACTTTCTAATTTCCAGTGGAACTGCAGCTCATAAAACCAAAAACAAATTCAATGTACTCACAGATAGACATTATGCTACTTTTTTTTATCCTGGCTAAACCTCCCCTTTCATGTATAAGTACTAGTGACAAGTTTGCTTTAAAATTATTGAAGTAAACATATGAAGTATATAATGTTGTAACAGATGCAATAACTTCCCCAATCACCAAAAGATCATATAACCATAAGAGAATATAAACAATATCAACCATCTGAATGACTCTCCAGGGAAGTTTGCAATCAAGTTGTAAATAGAGAACTGATAAAAGTCAGCAAATCCCATAGTTTAGAGATGTAATATCCAGATATTTTCTTAATCGTCATATATCTGGAAAAGGAATTATAAAATTCGGGTTTAGAATCACCAACTTCCATTTAAGGGGAAATTCCACTAAATATAGAGTTGTGGAGATGATGAGCACAGTGTGCAAATTTGAGTCAGCTCTTTCCTCCATCCATACAACTGCAGATATAAAGTCCTTCCAAAGAACTTCTGATGTTGTTGGTCTCAATTTAACTGCACAGGTGTCATACCAATGGAAGCATATGGGAAAGCTTTTAGCAAACAGAGGAAGGCTAATATAAACTAGAAGCAGTTGGAACTATATCCAGAGGATTGGCAATCAGATGCATAGGACATATCTCTCACCTCGACCACTGCAACTCCCTCCTCATTGCCTTACCTTTAAAAAGGCTATTCCCCCCTTCAGTCAATCATGAATGCTGCTGCCAGACTCATCCACCTTACAAGCTGCTCAGTGTCTACTACCCCTTTCTGCCAAACCCCCCATTGGCTTCCACCCAACAAATTAAATTCAAAATACTAACAACAACTTACAAAGCCATCCACAACTCGGCTCCCAGATACATCACTAACCTAATCCCAACATACCAATCAAATCATCTTTGTTCCTCTTAAGAGCTCCTCCTCTAGGCTCTCTAGCTCCCCTGTAACTTCCTCCCATACTTGCCTCCAGGATTTCTTCCAAGCTTCTCCGATTCTTTGGAATTCCCTACCCCAATCTGTCTGACTATCTCCAACTCTATCCACTTTTAGGCGATCCCTGTAAACTTCTATTCAGAGAAGCCTATCCTGCCCTCACCTAACACCTGTACTTTTATTTTCTTAATTAGCTCATCCCCCATAGTTATTACCTTTTGTATTACTTGACCCTCCCTCTTAAATTGTAAGCTCTAACCAGCAGGGCTCTCTGATTTCTCCTGTACTGAATTGTATTGTAAATATACTGTCTGCTCTCCCATTGTAAAGCGCTGCATAAACTGTTGGCCCTATATAAATCCTGTATAATAAAAATAATATGTAATAGAGCAATTCAAGGAGCAAAGTATAACACTGATATAGATCGATCAATGTGTCGGACTGACTGTAAGGCTAACCAAGATTGGTGTTTGATATTGCCTAAACTTCTGCCCTTCCTATTAAATAACGATGTTGTCCATCACAATAAAAAACGAACTCAGAAAGGTTGATTTACTAAAATTAAAGAGTACAAAATCTGCTGCAGCTGTGCACGGTAGCCAATCAGCTTCTAACTTCAGCTTGTTCAATTAAGCTTTGACAATAAAACCTGGACTTTTAAATTAGCGCAAATCTCATAGCTTAGCCTCTATTTAATTTAATCAATGTAATCTGAATATATAATCCTAATAATAATATAGGTATTTTTGTGAAAAATAAAAAATATGTTTTTTAGACAATAATAATAAGTGCTAGTGCATGTGCAAACTGTGCAAAATATTATTTTTGTGCAACTACGGCGTAAACATTTTGTATCTTATCTAAGTATGTGTGATCTAAAAAAAATTTTTTTTCTTTTTATGTCTAATACCCAAACTTCAATTTTAAATTGTGCTTGGTGCAGTAAATATTTGACCAAAAAGTGCTAGTGCAAGAAAGAAAAAAAAATATTTAAATATTTAAAACTTCAATTAATCAACAGAAATATATCAAAAATATATAGAAATTATCTAGTGAAAAATAAATAATAAATCAAATAATGTTGCACAAAAATAATATTTTGCACCGTTTGCACTAGCACTTATTATTATTGTCTAAAAAACATATTTTTTATTTTTCACAAAAATACCTATATTATTAGGATTCAATATTCAGATTGCATTGATTAAATTCAATAGAGACTAACCTATGGGATTTGCGCTAATTTAAAATAATTTTCATTGCACACATAGCACCGCTATGGTTGATTGGCTGCATTTCATTTTTTTGGAAAGGCTCTCTATTTTTCCCAAAATAACTCCTAGGCGCTATTTTCCTATATTATTTTCAATAAAACCTGGACGCTGATTGGTTTCTATGTAGAGCTGCACCAGGTTTTGTGCTCTCTAGTTTTGGTAAATCAACCCCGGAGTTTTTGGACGTTGGACCAAAACTACTGTTAAAGGAATATCAAAATGTGCATTGGAATTTTGCAGTTTTTATATTTAGACCTGCCAATCATTTAGACACATTTTCCTCTGAAGGAAACCTCTCAAATGGGATTTTTTTCCTGATATTCATGATAGTTTGAATTGCCCAGTCCTATGGCAGGTTTACTTTAAGCATTTAGATTCCACATGTTTTATTCTGTGCTTTATTTATGTTCTGCTTCTGCAGGATTATGCTTGCAATATTCCATCAATAGGTGAAGCACTTTACAGTGCTAACAGAATTCTACAGAGGAAGAAAGAGTCAGAGGTCAAACAATTCTGCTTATAAAGCGTCACTGTTTGAATGGTGTAAGGTGGAATTAATCTAAAGAGTTTAAACAATAATAAAACCACAATTTCTATTGGGATTAATGTCCATTGGAGCACTGCTATATTTAAGTTACAAAATCCTATTTTATGGCCTTGTTTGTTTCTCTCTTTTGGTTGAAGGAGCAGAAAACTTCTACGAACTTTACATAACATGAGCTATAATACTTTTTCAAGGGCATTGCTACCAGTATTTTTTCCTTTCAGAAGTGTATAATAATATTTTGACTTTTCCTATGAAATGTTTATTTTTTCTTAGATTGTAAACCTAAAAATCAAAGACCTTCGCAATTTAAATTTCTCCCGCTTCAGAGTAAAGCTGGTCCTACTAGTAAATCATCCAACCCCCCCATCTGAGACTGCATTGTAGACCAATATATAATGCAAAGGTCAAAAAACAATAGTATAAAAAACTAACCATGCTGGATGTAAAAAAAAACATCTTTAAATAACTAAAGAAGATTGATGGCAGCAAAGACTGTGTGGTCTGTCTATTACCTTTTTTTTGCTTTGTTTTGTAAACTATTTTTGTTTGAGTGTAGACCTATATTTATCCCAAACATATTTAAATTCACTTACTTTTGATTAACTCAGGAAAGGGGGAATGGTGATTGACCAAAAGAATAAGTTCACCAAAAGTTAAGTGACTTTTTTTAACTGCAATTTAAATTTGCTATTGTAAAATAAATTTTCACTGTGCATAATGAAGTTGTAGTGATTTCAATCATCAAATCATGTGCAGGCAAAACATTTTTTTTAACTGTCCCTATGTATGATTAGGTATACAGTACATAATATACAGTACTGTGCTTAAGTATTAGGTGGGTGTGAAGAAATGCTGTAAGAATGCTTTCAAAAAATATATATTTTAATTGTTTGTTTTATCAATTTACAAAACAGAAGAAATATCATAGGGCCAATTCACACCATAGAAATCCAGTCCAGATGCGGTCCAGATGCTTTTTTTGCATGCTCGTTTTTTTTTTATAAATTCACTGTTTATTGAAAAAGGAATAGGCATACAGCATATGTAAGAGCAGTGGTACATGTCCAAAAACAGTAGGCAAACAGTGCATGCTCGTTTTTGATGCATTCCAGTGCGTTTTGTTGATGTGTTTTTGATGCAGTCCAGTGCATTTTCACCCTCTTTTTCCCTAACCTTAAATAAGGATATGTGTGTTCTAGTGTGTTTTTGGTGCATTTAGGGGTGTTCCCGGTGCATTCCAGTGTGTTTTCGATGTGTTTTACAGCGTTCCAGTACAGTCCAGTGCAGGAAAAATGCAGCATGTTCTACTTTGTTTTCTGAAACTGGAATGCACTGGAGCTTGCAAGCACTGGTGTGAACTATGCCATTGGAAACCATATAACCTACTTTCTATGCAGAAAAAAACGCACTGGACTGCATGTGGCGTGAACTGGCCCTAAACCAAATCAATATTTGGTGTGACTACCCTTTGGCTTCAAACCAGCATAAATTCTTCTAGGTACACTTGCAGACAGTTTTTGAAGGAACTTAGCAGGTAGATTGTTCCAAACATCTTGGAGAACTAACCAAGATCTTCTGTGGATTTAGGGTGTCTCAAATCCTTCTGTCTCCTCCCAGACAGACTCCATGATGTTGAGATCAGGGCTCTGGGGGGGAGGGGGGGGGGCAAACCATCACTTCCAGGACCCCTTGTTTTTCTTTACACTGAAGATAGTTCCTAATGAAATTTTCTGTATTTTTAGGGTTGTTGTCCTGCTGCAGAATAAATTTGCGTTAATCACACCCCTCCCTGATGGTATGGCATGATAGATAAGTATCTGCCTGTATTTCTCAGCATTGGTCGGGCAACATTGAGGACAGTAGACGCAGTGGTCGGAGAAGGAAACGATGCAGCAGATGAAAGACACATCATGCTTACTTCCCTTCGACATCAGAAGATGTTCAGCAGTGCCTTCAGCACAGAACTGGCGGAAACCAGTAGGACTCAGGTACACCCATCTACTGCCCAGAGATGTCTGACCATGACCAGAAGTGGTCTTTATGAAAGATTTGCAGCCAAAAAGCCATACCTCGGACATACAGTAGATACTAGGCTAAGTGATTCAACCTTGCATGAAAACATAGGAACCGGGGTGCAGAAAAATGGCAGCAGGTGCTCTGGAATGAAGGTCTGGAGGGCAATTCAATAATGAATGTCTGCAGGTAACAGTGAAGCATGGTGGAGATTCCGTGCAAGTTTAGCGCTGTATTTCTGCAAATGGAGCAGGAGATTTGGTCAGGATCAATGGGGATTCACAATGCTGAGGTTTACAGTCTCTTTAACCATTCTAATACCGTGTATGTAAATCATTGTACTGTTCATCATGTCTGCTGTTCATTATGTCTGCTACTGGTCTTCAAAATCATTTTTCCAGTAGTAGAACATTTTTCTTCTTTCTTTCTACTCATTGGTAAACCTTTATTTTTCCCATGCAACTACATATTTTGATGAAATAAAAGAAATCTGTTACTTTAGCCTTTCTTTGTACCATACATTTTGTTTAATAAAATAGAAATTCCACTGGAATAAGTATTAGATGAGTGCTGAATTAGTGACTTGGCCCATGGACAATTCTCACACTTTCCATACAATAATAGCATTCATCACACTTTCAAGGACATAGAGATGAAGTGCCCTTTAGCTATTCTATTACTACAAAAGTCCTTAAGTGCAAAAAAATCCTTTGAAAAGATGTGATCCATTAATGTACTGGGTAACTACATAGAACTTAGGACTTTTAGCCAATGGATGCTAAGGCAATTATGGAACCATATAGTGAAGCTATGAATCTTTCCGATTTACTAGAAACCATCACTTAGAACTCAAGTATGCACTTAGGTTTACCTGGGCATTTGAAATGAGATTATAAATAAAAATACATATTTAGGAGCAAGCTTTAGTGAAAACTGCTTGAGAAAATGACCATTGTGTTTAGAACTTCACACAGCTAAAGTTAGAAGCAAATCACAACTTTATCTTTAACCACTTGCCGACCGCCACACGACTATTTACTATGGCAGTCAGCCCCCTACAGGCAAACCGACGTAGGGCTACGTCGCTCATTCCCGCCGCACTGGGGCTCGCTCCCGCGCACGCCCGCCGCCGCTGATGGCCTGATTGGGTTCAGAACTGATCAGTCATCAGGTCCAGGCCAATAATTTTTGGTCTGGACCTGTTGATCGGTCCGGCCCAATCAGATTCTGATCTGTGCCTGTGTAATGTAAACACAGGCACAGAAAAGACCTGCTCTCCCCTCCCATGATCCTTTTTGGATTCATCAAGGAGAGAGTAGATCTAAACTGTGAGTACTGCACCAGCACACCCACACGCATGTTAGATAGGCACATTTAACCCCGATCGCCCCCCAGTTAACCCCTACACCCCCTGTCACAACACACACTGTATACTGTATATAGCATTTTCCTATATACCCATATAAGTGTGACTTGTGACCAGGTTTAGCGCTTGCGGCCCTTCCTTTTATACTTAGGATTCCCGCCACCCCCCCAATAAAGATTCAACCCCCTGACCCCCCCCTGATACCCCCCTGATCAACCCCAGTTAACCCCTTCCCCCCTGTCACATTGCACACTAATAAACAGGTAATATAGTGTTTTACTGTATTTTGTATTAGTGTGATTGTGACTTGAGTTAGCGCTAGCAAGTTAGTTTCTGTCCCAAGGAGGTTTAGGGTCCCGCCACCCCTCCCCAATAAATATTTAACCCCCTGATCCCCCCTGATCACCCCTACACCCCCTGTCACAACACACACTGTATACAGTATATAGCATTTTCCTATATACCCGTATAAGTGTGACTTGTGACCAGGTGTAGCGCTTGCGCCCCTTCCTTTTATACTTAGGATACCCGACACCCCCCCAATAAAGATTTAACCCCCTGATACCCCCAGATCACCCCCAGTTAACCCCTTCCCCCATGTCACATTGCACACTAATAAACAGGTAATATAGTATTTTACTGTATTTTGTATTAGTGTGATTGTGACTTGAGTTAGCACTAGCAAATTCTTTTCTGTCCCAAGTAGGTTTAGGGTCTCCGACACCCCCCAATAAAGATTTAACCCCCTGATCCCCCCCTGATCACCCCTACACCCCTGTCACAACACACACACTGTATACAGTATATAGCATTTTCTATATACCCGTATAAGTGTGACTTGTGACCAGGTTTAGCGTTTGCAGCCCTTCCTTTTATACTTAGGATATCCTCCAGCCCTCCAATAAATATTTACCCCCTGATCCCCCCCTGATCACCCCCAGTTAACCCCTTCCCCCCTGTCACATTGCACACTATACACAGGTAATATAGTGGTTTACTGTATTTTTGTATTAGTGTGATTGTGACTTGAGTTAGCGCTAGCAAATTATTTTCTGTCCCAAGTAGGTTTAGGGTCCCTGCCACCCCAATAAAGATTTAACCCCCTGATCACCCCAAGTTAACCCCTACAGTTTTTTTTCTGATCACTATTATTAGTGACACAGGTGACATAAGTTAGTGTTAGCGTCAGTCTAAGATAGCGCAGATCCCCGGCGCATAGTTAGAAATAACCCCTTGATTACCACACACACACACACACACACACACACACACATACACTTCCATTACTAGTATAGTGTTTGAACAGATCAATATCTGATCTGATCAGAACTATACTAGCGTCCCCATAGTTTAGGGTTCCCAAAACGCGGTGTTTGCACGATCAGCACTGATTCCTGCCAGCACCTGCGTTTAACCCCTCTGCCCAGCCCACCCCACCCCACCCAGGCAAGTGTAGTAATCAATAGATTACTGTCACTTACAAAAAAATGCAACACACAAAACCACTGTGTTAGCAGAGTCAGGCCTGATCCCTGCTAGCATTAGTAGTTTTTTTGGGGTTTTTTTTTGGTAGCGGTTGAAATAGTCCTTGGCAACCAGGTGCTTTTTTTACCTGTGAGTCACATCACTGTACCGGTAAATTTAGTTACTAAAATGACCTAACGGTGGTACAGTAGTGCAGAGGCTTACAGAATACTGACCATGTCAGATAAGAGCGATGGGGAAGCCTCACTGGCAGAATCAGGGTCAGTATACGAACCTGAAGAGAGCAGCGGCTTCCTGACAGACAGCTCTGACGACGGATGGGTCCCTGTTAGAACCAGGCGTACCGACCCCATTCTGGCGTTGCTGAGATGCAGGAATCGCAGGGTGCTCCTATGGAGCAGAGTGTCGGTACTTGTGCCGCTCATTCTTCTGGTGGCCTGGCAAGTGCCAACGGCCTAGTACACCCTGGACCTAGTACAATCAGCACTGCAGTAACACTTGGTAACGTGGCGAGTCCCATAAGTGCAGTTGAAGCTGGTGCGGTGGCTAGCACAAGTAGTGGCACGCAGCCACCGCGTATTCGAAGACAGACACTTCAATCAGCGGTTTGCAGCCTTTTTTACCTCCGAACAAGTTGTCTGCGATGACGAGTCCCTGATTAAGTTTACTGGCCACCTTGCTATGAAACAGTACCTCCCCAGCAAGCGTGCCAGATACGGGGTCAAACTGTACAAGCTGAGTGACAGGGCCACAGGCTATACAGTTAGTTTCCGGGTCTACAAGGGAAAAGATAGCTCTGTGGAGCCCACCAACTGCCCAGACTACGGGAGCAGCGGCAAGATAGTTTGGGACTTGGTGTCACCCTTATCCGGAAAGGGGTACCATTTGCACGTGGACAACTTTTACAAAAGCGTGCCACTATTTAGTCACCTTCTTGAATTACAATTTGGCGCATGTGGCACCGTGCGACCTAATCGCCGGGGCTTGCCCCAACGGCTTGTAAATTTCCGTCTTAGTCGGGGGAGAGAGCCTGCTTGAAAAAGGACAAATTGCTTGCAGTGAAGCTGAGGGATACACGGGATGTTTTCGTTCTGTCCTCCATTCACCCAGACGCGACGATCCAAATTACTACGGCAACAGGCGTTATGGAGAAACCCCTCTGTGTCCACGAATATAAACTTAATATGGGAGGGGTGGACCTTAACGGCCAGCTTTTGGCGCCGTATTTAGTTGCCCATAAAGCCAGACGCTGGTACAAAAAATTTTATTCCAATTGGCTATGCTGAACGCCTTTGTCCTATACAGGGTGTCAGGACGAACCGGATCCTTCAGAGAATTCCAGGAAGATATTATCAATGCCCACCTGTATCCAGGATTCGTTCCTGCCCAACTTCCCTTTCCAGATGCAGTGAGCTAGCTGCATGAGAGGCATTTAAACCATGTCCACCCGCGTACCCCTACCCAAAGACACCGCCAAAGAAGATGTCGTGTCTGTAGGCGCGGATTTTGGCGTGACACCCGTTATTATTATCCCGACTGTCCTGACCAACCTGGTCTCTGCATCGGGGACTGTTTCCATCGCTATCACACACTAGTGGAGTTTTAGTGTAGGGTACAGCACGACATAGTGTAGAGCATACAAACACAGGGTCTCGAAAGATGTTCGATGGATATCGACATTTTGAGAGACCCTAAGCTGGAAAGTTGTGTAATGGATGTAATACTGGTTATATTAGTGAAATGCCTATTTCACCTTATGGTGCATACCTCATGTATATATGTAGATATGTTACTGCTGAGATTCACTACCTTACTCAAAATGCAATTAGATCACCCCCTCCTTTAGGAGAAGCAAGATGGTGATTGAACATGGAGACAACACCCAAAATAAGACCTCTTGATGTCCTGGAAGAAAGACATAGACACACAGATACTCCAATCATCCAATCACCACCTTATACGTATTATATATGACTATTTCCTGTTTATGACTTTCCTCAGTCTTTATAAGACCATTCACCATCATTTCAGTGTGCGCACATTAATGTCCTTGCTTCGGCAGGACATATACTAAAATTGGGAAGGCAGTAGATATATCTGAGGACTGTTCTGGTCCGAATCCAGATCAGTTGCAGTTCACAAAAAAAGTGTAAAAAAAATTACAAAAAAAAAATAAAATAAAAAAGCCAAAAACAGTTGTAGTGTCAGTTATTTTTATGTTCTTCTACTCTTCCTACTGTACTTTTACTGTACTTTGTTTGTTTTTCATTCTTTTGTTAACCTGTTTCTCTTGCAGGTTCCCGTCGGCTGCCACACTGATTTTATATATTCTGACACAAACAGTGTTTGCGCTCAGCATATATGGATATCTCTGATGGCAGCAGCTGTGGTAGGTTGATTTCAACACTGCAGTTACAATACCTTTAGGTATACGTGGAATATTGTCATGTATACCCACCATTAAATAAGTGGGTTTGGTTGTTGGGCTGTTAATGGTGTGTATACTACACAATTTTCCTGTCGTGATTTCTGTTAGGTTTTTTTTTTTTCGTTCAGCCCACAGGCTGCATGAAAAAAAAAAAACCTACACTATATGACAAACAAGGACCAGCAATGTACTGGTACGTTGCTGGACTTTGAGTGGTTATACCAGGATGATGCCTGCAGATTTAGGCATCATCTTGGTATAGTTTTTTACAGCCAGCGGTCAGCTTACATGTAAAAGCAATCCTAGCGGATAATTGGCCACTAGACTGCTTTTACATGCAGCGGGAGGGGACTCCCCCCTTCCCGCCACCTTCCGCCGCCTTCCGTGGTTTTTCTTGGGCTTCCCTGTCCCACCGGTTAACCCGAGAGTGCAGCAGGTGGTTCAATTATCTAGAGCAAATTGGAGATGAGAATGGCTCCAATCATCTCTATGGCCTAAGATACCAAATGCTACGAGTAGGGTTGAGCGAACACGGACTGTATTATTCGTGTTCGTACCGAATAATTGGATTTTTGTTACCCGAACACGGACACGAACACTTTACTGTATATTCGGGTAAAAATCCGTGTTCGGTCATTTTATTTCCGGGTTTTGCATGCTTTGGCGCACTTTTCATGGCGGGCTTTCAACAGCCAATCAACAAGCATTTAACTGGTGTGCCTAAGCCATCCCAGCCATGCCTGCAAATGTATCAGTAGCTGTGATTGGCTGTCTGAAGCATGTAACCAAGTCTTTATAAGTTCAAGGCAGCGCCGCTGCGGCGTCATTCTGCTGTTTAGATCAGGGAGAGAGCACACATCAATGTGCTGGCTGCTGATTAGGGACAGACAGGAAAAAAAAACATTTGTGTCCGGATAGAATTGAGGGACAGGTCGGAGTGTGTTAGGCAGGGCGAGTTGTAGGCATTTTAGGGAGAGAGTCTGCTGATTTTAGGGACAATGCGTTCTACAAACTACAATCGACATTGCTGTGTGGGGTGGGGTTTGCAGTCACCCGATCTACGATCTTATAAATCCTGTTAGGGAGAGAGTCTGCTGATTTTTAGGGAAAGTGTGTTCTACAAACTACAATCGATATTGCTGTGTGGGGTGGGGTTTGCAGTCCCGATCTACGATCTTATCAATCCTGTTAGGGATAGAGTCTGCTTATTTTGAGGGAAAGTGTGTTCTACAAACTACAATCGATATTGCTGTGTGGGGTGGGGTTTGCAGTCCCGATCTACGATCTTATCAATCCTGTTAGGGATAGAGTCTGCTGATTTTTAGGGAAAGTGTGTTCTACAAACTACAATCGATATTGCTGTGTGGTGTGGGATAGGAGATAGGCAGGTGTCAGTGATCCACATCCATTTTGCTGTGGGTGGGCTGCAGTGAACACAATCTTTTTGGGGTGCAGTGAACACAATCTTTTTGGGGTACAGTGAACACAATCTTTTTGGGGTGCAGTGAACACAATCTTTTTGGGGTGCAGTGAACACAATCTTTTTGGGGTACAGTGAACACAATCTTTTTGGGGTGCAGTGCACACAATCTTTTTTGCCCACCGAGGAGGAGGGAGAAAAGTATTTTTCTATCAGGCACTGTGTGCAGCCTTTTTCCTTCAGCTGTGCTGTGCTGAGTGACTGATCATACACTGCTGTGTTCAGTTCACATGTGCTAATATTGAGTGGTTTCAAAAATCATACACTTTTTTTCTATTCCACTATTCAATATACAGCCTTGGGTTAAAAAAAATAAGCTGTGGCCTGCAGCAGAGCTGAATGATATTTGGGGTTTTTGGGGTTCATCTCATACTTCTGAAGATTTGAGGGTGCTGCCTGTTCCATACTCCCCCCACTCCTCATCCAGCATTTTAGGGATACAAACAATAGTAATTGGGGCCTAGTGTGGTTGTGTACGTGTGATATACATACACTTTTTTGGATCATATTTTCTATTGCGCTATTTAATCAAAAACCTTTGGGGATCAGTTAAATTGGGGGATAGTCTGTGTTGGTACGTGTGAGATCCACCTTTCCAAGTTTTTGGGGTTCATCTCATACTTCTGAAGATTTGAGGGTGCTGCCTGTTCCATACTCCCCCTACTCCTCATCCAGCCTTTTAGGGTACAAACAATAGTAATTGGGGCCTAGTGTGGTTGTGTACGTGTGATATACATACACTTTTTTGGATCATATTTTCTATTCCGCTATTTAATCAAAAACCTTTGGGGATCAGTTAAATTGGGGGATAGTCTGTGTTGGTACGTGTGAGATCCACCTTTTCAAGTTTTTGGGGTTCATTTCATACTTCTGAACATTTGAGGGTGCTGCCTGTTCCATACTCCTCCTACTCCTCATCCATCCTTTTAGGGGTACAAACAATAGTAATTGGGGCCTAGTGTGGTTGTGTACGTGTGATATACATACACTTTTTTGATCATATTTTCTATTCCGCCATTTAATCAAAAACCTTTGGGGATCAGTTAAATTGGGGGATAGTCTGTGTTGGTACATGTGAGATCCACCTTTCCAAGCTTTTGGGGTTCATCTCATACTTCTGAAGATTTGAGGGTGCTGCCTGTTCCATACTCCCCCTACTCCTCATCCAGCCTTTTAGGGGTACAAACAATAGTAATTGGGGCCTAGTGTGGTTGTGTACGTGTGATATACATACACTTTTTTGGATCATATTTTCTATTCCGCTATTTAATCAAAAACCATTGGGGATCAGTTAAATTGGGGGATAGTCTGTGTTGGTACGTGTGAGATCCACCTTTCCAAGTTTTTGTGGTTCATCTCATACTTCTGAAGATTTGAGGTTGCTGCCTGTTCCATACTCCCCCTACTCCTCATCCAGCCTTTTAGGGGTACAAACAATAGTAATTGGGGCCTAGTGTGGTTGTGTACGTGTGATATACATTTACTTTTTTGGATCATATTTTCTATTCCGCTATTTAATCAAAAACCTTTGGGGATCAGTTAAATTGGGGGATAGTCTGTGTTGGTAGGTGTGAGATCCACCTTTCCAAGTTTTTGGGGTTCATCTCATACTTCTGAACATTTGAGGGTGCTGCCTGTTCCATACTCCCCCTACTCCTCATCCAGCCTTTTAGGGGTACAAACAATAGTAATTGGGGCCTAGTGTGGTTGTGTACGTGTGATATACATACACTTTTTTGGATCATATTTTCTATTCCGCTATTTAATCAAAAACCATTGGGGATCAGTTAAATTGGGGGATAGTCTGTGTTGGTACGTGTGAGATCCACCTTTCCAAGTTTTTGGGGTTCATTTCATACTTCTGAACATTTGAGGGTGCTGCCTGTTCCATACTCCTCCTACTCCTCATCCATCCTTTTAGGGGTACAAACAATAGTAATTGGGGCCTAGTGTGGTTGTGTACGTGTGATATACATACACTTTTTTGATCATATTTTCTATTCCGCCATTTAATCAAAAACCTTTGGGGATCAGTTAAATTGGGGGATAGTCTGTGTTGGTACGTGTGAGATCCACCTTTCCAAGCTTTTGGGGTTCATCTCATACTTCTGAAGATTTGAGGGTGCTGCCTGTTCCATACTCCCCCTACTCCTCATCCAGCCTTTTAGGGGTACAAATAATAGTAATTGGGGCCTAGTGTGGTTGTGTACGTGTGATATACATACACTTTTTTGGATCATATTTTCTATTCCGCTATTTAATGAAAAACCATTGGGGATCAGTTAAATTGGGGGATAGTCTGTGTTGGTACGTGTGAGATCCACCTTTCCAAGTTTTTGTGGTTCATCTCATACTTCTGAAGATTTGAGGTTGCTGCCTGTTCCATACTCCCCCTACTCCTCATCCAGCCTTTTAGGGGTAAAAACAATAGTAATTGGGGCCTAGTGTGGTTGTGTACGTGTGATATACATTTACTTTTTTGGATCATATTTTCTATTCCGCTATTTAATCAAAAACCTTTGGGGATCAGTTAAATTGGGGGATAGTCTGTGTTGGTAGGTGTGAGATCCACCTTTCCAAGTTTTTGGGGTTCATCTCATACTTCTGAACATTTGAGGGTGCTGCCTGTTCCATACTCCCCCTACTCCTCATCCAGCCTTTTAGGGGTACAAACAATAGTAATTGGGGCCTAGTGTGGTTGTGTACGTGTGATATACATACACTTTTTTGGATCATATTTTCTATTCCGCTATTTAATCAAAAACCTTTGGGGATCAGTTAAATTGGGGGATAGTCTGTGTTGGTACGTGTGAGATCAGCCTTTCCAAGTTTTTGGGGTTCATCTCATACTTCTGAACATTTGAGGGTGCTGCCTGTTCCATACTCCTACTCCTCATTCATCCTTTTAGGGGTACAAACAATAGTAATTGGGGCCTAGTGTGGTTGTGTACGTGTGATATACATACACTTTTTTGGATCATATTTTCTATTCCGCTATTTAATCAAAAACCTTTGGGGATCAGTTAAATTGGGGGATAGTCTGTGTTAGTACGTGTGAGATCCACCTTTCCAAGTTTTTGGGGTTCATCTCATACTTCTGAACATTTGAGGGTGCTGCCTGTTCCATACTCCTCCTACTCCTCATCCATCCTTTTAGGGGTACAAACAATAGTAATTGGGGCCTAGTGTGCTTCTGTACGTGTGAGATACATACACTTTTTTTGATCATATTTCCTATTCCGCTATTCAATAAAAACCTTTGGGGATCAATTAAATTGCGGGATAGCCTGTGTTGGTACTTGTGAGATCCACCTTTCCAAGTTTTTGGGGTTCATCTCATACTTCTGAAGATTTGAGGGTGCTGCCTGTTCCATACTCCCCCTACTCCTCATCCATCCTTTTAGGGGTACAAACAATAGTAATTGGGGCCTAGTGTGGTTGTGTATGTGTGATATACATACACTTTTTTTGATCATATTTTCTATTCCGCTATTTAATCAAAAACCTTTGGGGATCAGTTAAATTGGGGGATAGTCTGTGTTGGTACGTGTGAGATCCACCTTTCCAAGTTTTTGGGGTTCATCTCATACTTCTGAACATTTGAGGGTGCTGCCTGTTCCATACTCCTACTCCTCATCCATCCTTTTAGGGGTACAAACAATATTAATTGGGGCCTAGTGTGGTTGTGTACGTGTGATATACATACACTTTTTTGGATCATATTTTCTATTCCGCTATTTAATCAAAAACCTTTGGGGATCAGTTAAATTGGGGGATAGTCTGTGTTGGTACATGTGAGATCCACCTTTCCAAGTTTTTGGGGTTCATCTCATACTTCTGAACATTTGAGGGTGCTGCCTGTTCCATACTCCTCCTACTCCTCATCCATCCTTTTAGGGGTACAAACAATAGTAATTGGGGCCTAGTGTGCTTCTGTACGTGTGAGATACATACACTTATTTTGATCATATTTCTTATTCCGCTATTCAATAAAAACCTTTGGGGATCAATTAAATTGCGGGATAGTCTGTGTTGGTACGTGTGAGATCCACCTTTCCAAGTTTTTGGGGTTCATCTCATACTTCTGAACATTTGAGGGTGCTGCCTGTTCCATACTCCTCCTACTCCTCATCCATCCTTTTAGGGGTACAAACAATAGTAATTGGGGCCTAGTGTGCTTCTGTACGTGTGAGATACATACACTTTTTTTGATCATATTTCCTATTCCGCTATTCAATAAAAACCTTTGGGGATCAATTCAATTGGGGGATAGTCTGTGTTGGTACGTGTGAGATCCACCTTTCCAAGTTTTTGGGGTTCATCTCATACTTCTGAACATTTGAGGGTGTTGCCTGTTCCATACTCCTCCTACTCCTCATCCATCCTTTTAGGGGTACAAACAATAGTAATTGGGGCCTAGTGTGCTTCTGTACGTGTGAGATACATACACTTTTTTTGATCATATTTCCTATTCCGCTATTCAATAAAAACCTTTGGGGATTAATTAAATTGCGGGATAGTCTGTGTTGGTACGTGTGAGATCCACCTTTCCAAGTTTTTGGGGTTCATCTCATACTTCTGAAGATTTGAGGGTGCTGCCTGTTCCATACTCCCCCTACTCCTCATCCATCCTTTTAGGGGTACAAACAATAGTAATTGGGGCCTAGTGTGGCTGTGTACGTGTGATATACATACACTTTTTTTGATCATATTTTCTATTCCGCTATTTAATCAAAAACTTTTGGGGATCAGTTAAATTGGGGGATAGTCTGTGTTGGTACGTGTGAGATCCACCTTTCCAAGTTTTTGGGGTTCATCTCATACTTCTGAACATTTGAGGGTGCTGCCTGTTCCATACTCCTCCTACTCCTCATCCATCCTTTTAGGGGTACAAACAATAGTAATTGGGGCCTAGTGTGCTTCTGTACGAGTGAGATACATACACTTTTTTTGATCATATTTCCTATTCCGCTATTCAATAAAAACCTTTGGGGATCAATTCAATTGGGGGATAGTCTGTGTTGGTACGTGTGAGATCCACCTTTCCAAGTTTTTGGGGTTCATCTCATACTTCTGAAGATTTGAGGGTGCTGCCTGTTCCATACTCCCCCTACTCCTCATCCAGCCTTTTAGGGGTACAAACAATAGTAATTGGGGCCTAGTGTGGTTGTGTACGTGTGATATACATACACTTTTTTGGATCATATTTTCTATTCCGCTATTTAATCAAAAACCTTTGGGGATCAGTTAAATTGGGGGATAGTCTGTGTTGGTACGTGTGAGATCCACCTTTCCAAGTTTTTGGGGTTCATCTCATACTTCTGAAGATTTGAGGGTGCTGCCTGTTCCATACTCCCCCTACTCCTCATCCATCCTTTTAGGGGTACAAACAATAGTAATTGGGGCCTAGTGTGGTTGTGTATGTGTGATATACATACACTTTTTTTGATCATATTTTCTATTCCGCTATTTAATCAAAAACCTTTGGGGATCAGTTAAATTGGGGGATAGTCTGTGTTGGTACGTGTGAGATCCACCTTTCCAAGTTTTTGGGGTTCATCTCATACTTCTGAACATTTGAGGGTGCTGCCTGTTCCATACTCCTACTCCTCATCCATCCTTTTAGGGGTACAAACAATAGTAATTGGGGCCTAGTGTGGTTGTGTACGTGTGATATACATACACTTTTTTGGATCATATTTTCTATTCCGCTATTTAATCAAAAACCTTTGGGGATCAGTTAAATTGGGGGATAGTCTGTGTTGATACATGTGAGATCCACCTTTCCAAGTTTTTGGGGTTCATCTCATACTTCTGAAGATTTGAGGTTGCTGCCTGTTCCATACTCCTCCTACTCCTCATCCATCCTTTTAGGGGTACAAACAATAGTAATTGGGGCCTAGTGTGCTTCAGTACGTGTGAGATACATACACTTTTTTTGATCATATTTCCTATTCCGCTATTCAATAAAAACCTTTGGGGATCAATTAAATTGCGGGATAGTCTGTGTTGGTACGTGTGAGATCCACCTTTCCAAGTTTTTGGGGTTCATCTCATACTTCTGAAGATTTGAGGGTGCTGCCTGTTCCATACTCCCCCTACTTCTCATCCATCCTTTTAGGGGTACAAACAATAGTAATTGGGGCCTAGTGTGGCTGTGTACGTGTGATATACATACACTTTTTTTGATCATATTTTCTATTCCGCTATTTAATCAAAAACCTTTGGGGATCAGTTAAATTGGGGGATAGTCTGTGCTGGTACGTGTGAGATCCACCTTTCCAAGTTTTTGGGGTTCATCTCATACTTCTGAACATTTGAGGGTGCTGCCTGTTCCATACTCCTCCTACTCCTCATCCATCCTTTTAGAGGTACAAACAATAGTAATTGGGGCCTAGTGTGCTTCTGTACGTGTGAGATACATACACTTTTTTTGATCATATTTCCAATTCCGCTATTCAATAAAAACCTTTGGGGATCAATTAAATTGCGGGATAGTCTGTGTTGGTACGTGTGAGATCCACCTTTCCAAGTTTTTGGGGTTCATCTCATACTTCTGAACATTTGAGGGTGCTGCCTGTTCCATACTCCTCCTACTCCTCATCCATCCTTTTAGGGGTACAAACAATAGTAATTGGGGCCTAGTGTGCTTCTGTACGAGTGAGATACATACACTTTTTTTGATCATATTTCCTATTCCGCTATTCAATAAAAACCTTTGGGGATCAATTCAATTGGGGGATAGTCTGTGTTGGTACGTGTGAGATCCACCTTTCCAAGTTTTTGGGGTTCATCTCATACTTCTGAAGATTTGAGGGTGCTGCCTGTTCCATACTCCCCCTACTCCTCATCCAGCCTTTTAGGGGTACAAACAAAAGTAATTGGGGCCTAGTGTGGTTGTGTACGTGTGATATACATACACTTTTTTGGATCATATTTTCTATTCCGCTATTTAATCAAAAACCTTTGGGGATCAGTTAAATTGGGGGATAGTCTGTGTTGGTACGTGTGAGATCCACCTTTCCAAGTTTTTGGGGTTCATCTCATACTTCTGAAGATTTGAGGGTGCTGCCTGTTCCATACTCCCCCTACTCCTCATCCATCCTTTTAGGGGTACAAACAATAGTAATTGGGGCCTAGTGTGGTTGTGTATGTGTGATATACATACACTTTTTTTGATCATATTTTCTATTCCGCTATTTAATCAAAAACCTTTGGGGATCAGTTAAATTGGGGGATAGTCTGTGTTGGTACGTGTGAGATCCACCTTTCCAAGTTTTTGGGGTTCATCTCATACTTCTGAACATTTGAGGGTGCTGCCTGTTCCATACTCCTACTCCTCATCCATCCTTTTAGGGGTACAAACAATAGTAATTGGGGCCTAGTGTGGTTGTGTACGTGTGATATACATACACTTTTTTGGATCATATTTTCTATTCCGCTATTTAATCGAAAACCTTTGGGGATCAGTTAAATTGGGGGATAGTCTGTGTTGGTACATGTGAGATCCACCTTTCCAAGTTTTTGGGGTTCATCTCATACTTCTGAACATTTGAGGGTGCTGCCTGTTCCATACTCCTCCTACTCCTCATCCATCCTTTTAGGGGTACAAACAATAGTAATTGTGGCCTAGTGTGCTTCTGTACGTGTGAGATACATACACTTTTTTTGATCATATTTCCTATTCCGCTATTCAATAAAAACCTTTGGGGATCAATTAAATTGCGGGATAGTCTGTGTTGGTACGTGTGAGATCCACCTTTCCAAGTTTTTGGGGTTCATCTCATACTTCTGAAGATTTGAGGGTGCTGCCTGTTCCATACTCCCCCTACTCCTCATCCATCCTTTTAGGGGTACAAACAATAGTAATTGGGGCCTAGTGTGGTTGTGTATGTGTGATATACATACACTTTTTTTGATCATATTTTCTATTCCGCTATTTAATCAAAAACCTTTGGGGATCAGTTAAATTGGGGGATAGTCTGTGTTGGTACATGTGAGATCCACCTTTCCAAGTTTTTGGGGTTCATCTCATACTTCTGAACATTTGAGGGTGCTGCCTGTTCCATACTCCTACTCCTCATCCATCCTTTTAGGGGTACAAACAATAGTAATTGGGGCCTAGTGTGGTTGTGTACGTGTGATATACATACACTTTTTTGGATCATATTTTCTATTCCGCTATTTAATCAAAAACCTTTGGGGATCAGTTAAATTGGGGGATAGTCTGTGTTGGTACATGTGAGATCCACCTTTCCAAGTTTTTGGGGTTCATCTCATACTTCTGAACATTTGAGGGTGCTGCCTGTTCCATACTCCTCCTACTCCTTATCCATCCTTTTAGGGGTACAAACAATAGTAATTGGGGCCTAGTGTGCTTCTGTACGTGTGAGATACATACACTTTTTTTGATCATATTTCCTATTCCGCTATTCAATAAAAACCTTTGGGGATCAATTAAATTGCGGGATAGTCTGTGTTGGTACGTGTGAGATCCACCTTTCCAAGTTTTTGGGGTTCATCTCATACTTCTGAAGATTTGAGGGTGCTGCCTGTTCCATACTCCCCCTACTTCTCATCCATCCTTTTAGGGGTACAAACAATAGTAATTGGGGCCTAGTGTGGCTCTGTACGTGTGATATACATACACTTTTTTTGATCATATTTTCTATTCCGCTATTTAATCAAAAACCTTTGGGGATCAGTTAAATTGGGGAATAGTCTGTGCTGGTACGTGTGAGATCCACCTTTCCAAGTTTTTGGGGTTCATCTCATACTTCTGAACATTTGAGGGTGCTGCCTGTTCCATACTCCTCCTACTCCTCATCCATCCTTTTAGAGGTACAAACAATAGTAATTGGGGCCTAGTGTGCTTCTGTACGTGTGAGATACATACACTTTTTTTGATCATATTTCCTATTCCGCTATTCAATAAAAACCTTTGGGGATCAATTAAATTGCGGGATAGTCTGTGTTGGTACGTGTGAGATCCACCTTTCCAAGTTTTTGGGGTTCATCTCATACTTCTGAACATTTGAGGGTGCTGCCTGTTCCATACTCCTCCTACTCCTCATCCATCCTTTTAGGGGTACAAACAATAGTAATTGGGGCCTAGTGTGCTTCTGTACGTGTGAGATACATACACTTTTTTTGATCATATTTCCTATTCCGCTATTCAATAAAAACCTTTGGGGATCAATTAAATTGCGGGATAGTCTGTGTTGGTACGTGTGAGATCCACCTTTCCAAGTTTTTGGGGTTCATCTCATACTTCTGAAGATTTGAGGGTGCTGCCTGTTCCATACTCCCCCTACTCCTCATCCATCCTTTTAGGGGTACAAACAATAGTAATTGGGGCCTAGTGTGGCTGTGTACGTGTGATATACATACACTTTTTTTGATCATATTTTCTATTCCGCTATTTAATCAAAAACCTTTGGGGATCAGTTAAATTGGGGGATAGTCTGTGTTGGTACGTGTGAGATCCACCTTTCCAAGTTTTTGGGGTTCATCTCATACTTCTGAAGATTTGAGGGTGCTGCCTGTTCCATACTCCTCCTACTCCTCATCCATCCTTTTAGGGGTACAAACAATAGTAATTGGGGCCTAGTGTGCTTCTGTACGAGTGAGATACATACACTTTTTTTGATCATATTTCCTATTCCGCTATTCAATAAAAACCTTTGGGGATCAATTCAATTGGGGGATAGTCTGTGTTGGTACGTGTGAGATCCACCTTTCCAAGTTTTTGGGGTTCATCTCATACTTCTGAAGATTTGAGGGTGCTGCCTGTTCCATACTCCCCCTACTCCTCATCCAGCCTTTTAGGGGTACAAACAATAGTAATTGGGGCCTAGTGTGGTTGTGTACGTGTGATATACATACACTTTTTTGGATCATATTTTCTATTCCGCTATTAAATCAAAAACCTTTGGGGATCAGTTAAATTGGGGGATAGTCTGTGTTGGTACGTGTGAGATCCACCTTTCCAAGTTTTTGGGGTTCATCTCATACTTCTGAACATTTGAGGGTGCTGCCTGTTCCATACTCCTCCTACTCCTCATCCATCCTTTTAGGGGTACAAACAATAGTAATTGGGGCCTAGTGTGCTTCTGTACGTGTGAGATACATACACTTTTTTTGATCATATTTCCTATTCCGCTATTCAATAAAAACCTTTGGGGATCAATTAAATTGCGGGATAGTCTGTGTTGGTACGTGTGAGATCCACCTTTCCAAGTTTTTGGGGTTCATCTCATACTTCTGAAGATTTGAGGGTGCTGCCTGTTCCATACTCCCCCTACTCCTCATCCATCCTGTTAGGGGTACAAACAATAGTAATTGGGGCCTAGTGTGGCTGTGTACGTGTGATATACATACACTTTTTTTGATCATATTTTCTATTCCGCTATTTAATCAAAAACCTTTGGGGATCAGTTAAATTAGGGGATAGTCTGTGTTGGTACGTGTGAGATCCACCTTTCCAAGTTTTTGGGGTTCATCTCATACTTCTGAACATTTGAGGGTGCTGCCTGTTCCATACTCCTCCTGCTCCTCATCCATCCTTTTAGGGGTACAAACAATAGTAATTGGGGCCTAGTGTGCTTCTGTACGAGTGAGATACATACACTTTTTTTGATCATATTTCCTATTCCGCTATTCAATAAAAACCTTTGGGGATCAATTCAATTGGGGGATAGTCTGTGTTGGTACGTGTGAGATCCACCTTTCCAAGTTTTTGGGGTTCATCTCATATTTCTGAAGATTTGAGGGTGCTGCCTGTTCCATACTCCCCCTACTCCTCATCCAGCCTTTTAGGGGTACAAACAATAGTAATTGGGGCCTAGTGTGGTTGTGTACGTGTGATATACATACACTTTTTTGGATCATATTTTCTATTCCGCTATTAAATCAAAAACCTTTGGGGATCAGTTAAATTGGGGGATAGTCTGTGTTGGTACGTGTGAGATCCACCTTTCCAAGTTTTTGGGGTTCATCTCATACTTCTGAAGATTTGAGGGTGCTGCCTGTTCCATACTCCCCCTACTCCTCATCCATCCTTTTAGGGGTACAAACAATAGTAATTGGGGCCTAGTGTGGTTTTGTATGTGTGATATACATACACTTTTTTTGATCATATTTTCTATTCAGCTATTTAATCAAAAACCTTTGGGATCAGTTAAATTGGGGGATAGTCTGTGTTGGTACGTGTGAGATCCACCTTTCCAAGTTTTTGGGGTTCATCTCATACTTCTGAACATTTGAGGGTGCTGCCTGTTCCATACTCCTACTCCTCATCCATCCTTTTAGGGGTACAAACAATAGTAATTGGGGCCTAGTGTGGTTGTGTACGTGTGATATACATACACTTTTTTGGATCATATTTTCTATTCCGCTATTTAATCAAAAACCTTTGGGGATCAGTTAAATTGGGGGATAGTCTGTGTTGGTACATGTGAGATCCACCTTTCCAAGTTTTTCGGGTTCATCTCATACTTCTAAACATTTGAGGGTGCTGCCTGTTCCATACTCCTCCTACTCCTCATCCATCCTTTTAGGGGTACAAACAATAGTAATTGGGGCCTAGTGTGCTTCTGTACGTGTGAGATAAATACACTTTTTTTGATCATATTTCCTATTCCGCTATTCAATAAAAACCTTTGGGGATCAATTAAATTGCGGGATAGTCTGTGTTGGTACGTGTGAAATCCACCTTTCCAAGTTTTTGGGGTTCATCTCATACTTCTGAAGATTTGAGGGTGCTGCCTGTTCCATACTCCTCCTACTCCTCATCCATCCTTTTAGGGGTACAAACAATAGTAATTGGGGCCTAGTGTGGTTGTGTACGTGTGATATACATACACTTTTTTGGATCATATTTTCTATTCCGCTATTTAATCAAAAACCTTTGGGGATCAGTTAAATTGGGGGATAGTCTGTGTTGGTACGTGTGAGATCCACCTTTCCAAGTTTTTGGGGTTCATCTCATACTTCTGAACATTTGAGGGTGCTGCCTCTTCCATACTCCTCCTACTCCTCATCCATCCTTTTAGGGGTACAAACAATAGTAATTGGGGCCTAGTGTGGTTGTGTACGTGTGATATACATACACTTTTTTTGATCATATTTTCTATTCCGCTATTTAATCAAAAACCTTTGGGGATCAGTTAAATTGGGGGATAGTCTGTGTTGGTACGTGTGAGATCCACCTTTCCAAGTTTTTGGGGTTCATCTCATACTTCTGAACATTTGAGGGTGCTGCCTGTTCCATACTCCTCCTACTCCTCATCCATCCTTTTAGGGGTACAAACAATAGTAATTGGGGCCTAGTTTGCTTCTGTACGTGTGATATACATACACTTTTTTTTTATCATATTTTCTATTCCGCTATTTAATCAAAACCTTTGGGTATAAACAATTAAATTGCGTGATAGTATGTGTCGGTACGTGTGAGATACACCTTTCCAATTTTTGGGGCGCATCTCATACTGCCGAGGATTTAAGGGGGGTTCAGTCTGCCTCCTGCCTGCGCCTCCTACTCCTCTTCCTCATCCTGCCTTTAGGGTACAAAAAATTGTAATCGGGGCCTAGTTTGTGTTTGTACGTGTGAGATACACCGTTTTGTAAAATTTGTCCTATTCCGCTATTCAATATACACCCTCTTTGAGTGTAAAAAATTAAATTGCGGGATAGTCTGTATCGGTACATGTGAGATACACCTTTTTAAATTTGTTTGGCGCATCTCCTTCTACCGCCGAGGATTGCAGGGCGCTTCAGTTTGCCTCCTGTTCCCAACTCCTCCTACTCCTCTTCCTCATCCTGCCTTTAGGGTACAAAAAATTGTAATCGGGGCCTAGTCTGTGTTTGTACGTGTGAGATACACCGTATTATAAAATTTTTCCTATTCCGCTAATCAATATACACCCTTTTGGAGTGTAAAAAATTAAATTACGGCATAGTCTGTATCGGTACGTGTGAGATACACCTTTTAAATTTGTTTGGCGCATCTCCTTCCCCCGCCAAGGATTGCAGGGCGCTTCAGTTTGCCTCCTGCTCCCAACTCTTCCTACTCCTCTTCCTCATCCTCCCTTTAGGGTACAAAAAAATTTAATCGGGCCTAGTCTGTGTTTGTACGTGTGAGATACACCATTTTTTATCCTATTCCGCTATTCAATATACACCCTTTTGGGGTAAAAAACATTAAATTGCGGCATAGTTTGCATATTTGACTGTGAGATACACCCGTGCGATACTGTTGTTGTTTTGTTCCGCTATTCAATAAACACCTTTCTAGGGCAAGATCTTAAATGACAGAAATATGAGGAGACCGTCAAATAGGGGCCGTGGCCTGGGTCGTGGTGCTGCTGGTAGAGCTCCTGTTGCAAGGAGAGGACGTGGTCGATCTGTGCCAGCTACACGCACAAGTGAAACACCTTCCTCAAGTGTGAGTAGGCGACAGAACCTGCATCAGTATTTGGTAGGGCATCATACGCCTCTAGAAGTGATGAGGCCAGAACACGTAGAGGCGATAGTAGATTGGTTTGCTGCTGACAGTGCCTCCAGTTCCTTCACATTGTCTCCCACCCAGTCTTCTGCAGAAAGGTCAGAGTTGTCCAACCGTCTTTCACCTCACCCCCTTGCAAATCAGGCAAGCAGTCTGAGCCCCAAGCCATACAGCAGTTCTTTTTGAGGACTCTGTCAGCAGGGTTTCCCAGGGCCATCCACCTAGCCCTGCCCCAGAAGTGGAAGAGATTGAGTGCAGCGATGCCCAACCACTCATTTCTCAAGATGAGTACATGCAAGGACCATCGCAGCACGTCTCCCATGATGACGAAATGCAGGTGCCAACTGCTGCGGCGTTCAGCATTGTGGAGACCGACAAGGAGGGCAGGGGTGAAGACTGGGTGGGAGATGATGTGGAGGACGATGAGGTCCTCGACCCCACATGGAATGAACGTCATGCAGGTGACCTGAGTAGTTTGGAGGAAGAGGCGGTGGTCGCACAGAGCCACCAGCACAGCAGAAGAGGGAGCAGGGTGCAGAAGCGGAGCGGCCATGCCCTAGACACTACGCCTGCTACTGCCCAACGCAGCAAGGGAACGAGCGCACCAACGTCAGCTCAAAGGAGTTCTCTAGCTTGGAAGTTCTTTAGAAAATGTGCTGATGACAGGACACGAGTGGTTTGCAATCTGTCAGCAACACCACCACCTGGGTCACCAACCATCTCCACAATGTCCCGTGGAAGCGTTCAGCTTTCCATCTCCCAAACACTTGAGAGGAAGAGGAAGTACCCTCCTACCCACCCGCAATCCCTGGCCCTGAATGCCAGCATTTCAAAATTCTTGGCCTTTGAAATGCTGTCATTCCGTCTGGTGGAGACGCACAGTTTTAAAAACCTTATGTCGGTGGCTGTCCCACAGTACGTCGTGCCCAGCCGCCACTACTTTTCCAGGCAAGCCATCCCTTCCCTGCACAACCAAGTGGGGGAAAAAATCAGGTGTGCACTGCGCAACGCCATCTGTGCCAAGGTCCACCTAACTACCGATACGTGGACCAGTAAGCACGGTCAGGGGCGTTATATCTCCCTAACGGCACACTGGGTAAATGCAGTGGCGGATGGGCCTGAGGCGGATAGCAATTTGGCGCATGTCCTTCCACCACCGAGGATTGCAGGGCGCTTCAGTTTGCCTCCTGTTCCTAACTCCTCCTACTCCGCTTCCTCATCCTCTACCGCCTCCTCATCCGGACAGCGTAACACCTTCACCACCAACTTCAGCACGGCCAGGGGTAAACGACAGCAGGCAGTTTTACAACTTGCCTGTTTGGGGGACAAACCACAAACCGCGCAGGAGTTGTGGAGGAGCATGGAACAGCAGACAAATGAGTGGTTGCTGACAGCGAGCCTCAAGCCCTTTTTTATGGATAGTGTAGGACCCACCGATAATGGGGTACTTTGACGCAGTGGTGGGCTTGAGCACGATATGGCCATATGGTGGAACTAAATCCCCATTTTTATTTATGGATTGTCTCCATATTTGATAGTCATTTCTTTTGCATGGTTGCGCTATTCTTTTTTAATATACATGTTGCTTGGTCCATAGCTGCACCGGCTTTAGATATACATGTTCAGGGTTTGCTCCCCCAATTTTTTGCTTGTTTATTATGTATTCGGTCTGACCAGACTTATGAGGTTGAGCATCCCATCCCCCACACACACCTGTACTCTATTGGTGTCCTCTATCAAGTAGATATAGGAGGAGTCCCCTGCAGTGCATTAGCACACCTTCCCAGCAAGGAGTGTTGTCTCCAAGGGTAAGAGAGGCTGGATTCACCCCTTTTTTATGGATAGTGTAGGACCCACCGATAATGGGGTACTTTGACGCAGTGGTGGGCTTGAGCACGATATGGCCATATGGTGGAACGAAATCCCCATTTTTATTTATGGATTGTCTCCATATTTGATAGTCATTTCTTTTGCATGGTTGCGCTATTCTTTTTTAATATACATGTTGCTTGGTCCATAGCTGCACCGGCTTTAGATATACATGTTCAGGGTTTGCTCCCCCAATTTTTTGCTTGTTTATTATGTATTCGGTCTGACCAGACTTATGAGGTTGAGCATCCCATCCCCCACACACACCTGTACTCTATTGGTGTCCTCTATCAAGTAGATATAGGAGGAGTCCCCTGCAGTGCATTAGCACACCTTCCCAGCAAGGAGTGTTGTCTCCAAGGGTAAGAGAGGCTGGATTCACCCCTTTTTTATGGATAGTGTAGGACCCACCGATAATGGGGTACTTTGACGCAGTGGTGGGCTTGAGCACGATATGGCCATATGGTGGAACGAAATCCCCATTTTTATTTATGGATTGTCTCCATATTTGATAGTCATTTCTTTTGCATGGTTGCGCTATTCTTTTTTAATATACATGTTGCTTGGTCCATAGCTGCACCGGCTTTAGATATACATGTTCAGGGTTTGCTCCCCCAATTTTTTGCTTGTTTATTATGTATTCGGTCTGACCAGACTTATGAGGTTGAGCATCCCATCCCCCACACACACCTGTACTCTATTGGTGTCCTCTATCAAGTAGATATAGGAGGAGTCCCCTGCAGTGCATTAGCACACCTTCCCAGCAAGGAGTGTTGTCTCCAAGGGTAAGAGAGGCTGGATTCACCCCTTTTTTATGGATAGTGTAGGACCCACCGATAATGGGGTACTTTGACGCAGTGGTGGGCTTGAGCACGATATGGCCATATGGTGGAACTAAATCCCCATTTTTATTTATGGATTGTCTCCATATTTGATAGTCATTTCTTTTGCATGGTTGCGCTATTCTTTTTTAATATACAAGGAGGGACAGTTGCCGATGCATGGATGTGTTTATGGGCTTCAGAGACAGCATCCCATGTTGAATTAGGCATGCATGGCTGCACCCTTCCTCCTCTGGGTGCATGCCAAGGCACGGCCCTTAAGGCCCTTCAAAATCCTCAGCACCCAGCCCCATGATGCTCTTAATCCGGCCCTGGTCCTCCTCCACCGCCGCTTCCACCTACACCGCCCATAGGTGTGCGCAGCCTATTGCATTAGGGTGTGCACCCCAAAGTTTAAATACACATGCATGTGTTTGCCTACATGTACATGGCCCCGATACATTACTCTCCCTGCTGGCAAAGTGAAATAGAGCAGAGCAGGTCCGAGGGAGATCTTTCCCATCTCCTCACTGGCAAACAGAGCGATAATGCTAATGTGCCCTAGGTGATTAGGGTGTGCCCAGGTACACCCGGCACACCCTGTGCGCACGCCTATGACACCGCCACATCCACCACCACCTCAACCTTCCTCCTACTCCATATGGGCCTCGTCCTTCAGAGATGAAGAACATTGTTTTATTTTTCTGTTTTTTTTTGTTGTTTTAAGTTATTTCCCTATCCACATTTGTTTGCAGAGCACTTGCCATGCTCTTAAATACGTTTTGCTGCCATTTGCAGCACTCTAGCCCTTTCCTTTGGTGTTTTAGAGCCATTTTAGTGCCTGAAAGTTCGGGTCCCCATTGACTTCAATGGGGTTCGGTGTCCAGGAAAAGTTCGGCAAAAGTCCAGGACACGGACCCGGACTTTTTTTTAAAGTTCTGCCGAACCCGCCGAACATGGACATCCAGGTGTCCGCTCAACTCTAGCTACGAGCATTTCATGATTTCTGTTTCGCAAGAAATAAACAGCACCATTGGGAATTTGGGAAAGCATCTTATCAAACCAATTTTGGTGTGGTCAGATGCGTTAAGGTCAGAGGAGAGATCTAAAGTCTAAAAGACCCCAATTTTTTTTAAAAAGAGTACCTACATTAGTCTAGTGTCATATGTAAACCACAATTGCAGCATGCATGTGAGGTATCGCCACGAACACCAGGTCAAGGGCAGTAATTCTTGCAGAAGACCTCCTCTGTAAGTCTAAAGTGGTAACCTGTAAATACTTTTAAAGGCTTTTAAAAATGTACGTAGTTTGTTGCCGCTGCACAGGTGTGTGCAATTTTTAAAGCATGTCATATTTGGTATCTATGTACTCGGCATAAGATCATCTTTTAAATTTTACCAAACAATTTGGAATTATATAGTGTATTTGTGCATTCAATTAAAAATTTTTATTTTTTTTGCAGAAATTGCGTTTGGAAAATCTGTGCGCCAATAACTTGTGACAAAAAAATTTGCAACATCCACCATTTTGTTCTGTAGGGCCTCTGCTTTAACCACTTTACCCCCGCTCACTTTTCTGCTACTGCAGCAAAGTGGCTCGTTCCCGTCCAGCGACGTAGACCTACGTCGCTGGACTCCGCCCCTTGTGGGCGGCGCGCGCGCGCCGCCGGAGGCTCGCTCCCGCTGTTTTTAGTCACAGCGGGAGTCGGGCCAGGGGAGGAGCAGCGGCGATTGCCGCTGCTCTTACCCGATCGTCGGGGATCGAGTCTGGAGATCCGCCCGCTGTGTGTAAACACAGCGGGCGGACCTCTGAAGTGACAGGCAGGGTCAGATTGCAGGGTTAAGCATAGCTGAACCCTGGATCTGTCCTTGTGTCACTCTGTCACCTCCCCCCCCCCACACGTCAGTAAGCACCAGGCATACATTAACCCCTCCCTCTCCAATAAAATTAACCCCTTCCTTGCCAGTGTCATTTTTACAGTAACAGTGCATATATATAGCACTGATTACTGCAGTAATGTCACTGGTACCCCCAAAAGTGTCAAAAATGTCAGTCAAGGGTCCGATCTGTCCGCCGCAATGTCGCAGTCCCGCAAAAAAAATCGCAGATCACCGCCATTACACGTTAAAAAAAAAACACCAAAAATGACAGAAATCTTTCCCTTTGTTAGTAAACGCAATAACTTTTGCGCAAACCAATAAAAATACGCTTATTGTGATTTTTTTTACCAAAAATATGTAGCAAAAAACAAATTGGCCAAAAATTAAAAAAAAATTTGATTTTTACATTTTTTTGGGGGGGGGAATTTCATATAAAAAGATGTGAAAAATATTGTTATTTTTTCAAAATAAATGCTCTTTTTTTGTTTATAGCGCAAGAAGTAAAAATTGCACAGGTGATCAAATACCACCAAAAGAAAGCTCTGTTTGTGGGAAAAAAAGGACGTAAATTTCTTTTGGGTACGGCGTTGCACGACTGCGCAATTGTCAGTTAAAGTCACACAGCGCCGAATCGCAAAAAGTGGCCTGGACGGAAGACAGCAAAATCCTCCGGTGGTAAAGTGGTTAAAGAAATATATAATGCTTGGGGGTTCAGAGTCATTTTCTAGTAAAAAAAATATATTGTTTCATGTAAACAAAAAGTCACAGAAAAAGCTTGGTTTTCAAGTGATTAGAAGAGTGGGTGATGGGTGGCTAAGATTGAGCATTAAATGCCGGGACAGTTTACACACCCCAAAATGACCTCTTTTTGAAAATAGACACCCAAAGCTATTTGCTGAGAGGCATATTGAGTCCATGGAATATTTTATATTTTGCCCTAACTTTCGGGAAGGTGACAATTTGTTTTTTTTTTTGTTTTTTAACACAAAGTTGTCATTAAATGATATATTGCTCACGCATGCCATGGGTATATGTGAAATGGCACCCCAAAATACATTCTGCTGCTTCTCCTGAGTACAGGGATACCACATGTGTGAGACTTTTTAGGAGCCTAGCTGTGTACGGGACCCTGAAACCCAATCCCCATCTTCAGGTTTTTTTTGTCACTAAATGATATATTGCTCACACATGCCTTGGGTATACAGTATGTGGAATGACACCCCAAAATACAATCCCCATCTTCAGGTTTTCTAATGGCGTAAATTGCTTTTTTTACCTCTGCGCTACCTGTCACAGTTTCAGAGGCCCTGAAATTTCAAGATAGCACAAGCACAACCCCCCCCCCCCCAAATGACCCCATTTTGCAAAGTAGACACTCCAAGCTATTAGCTAAGAGGCATGGTGAGTCCATGGAATAGTTTATATTTTGCCACAAGTTTTGGGAAAATTATTATTATTTATTTATTTTTTTGTTTTTTTACACAAAGTTGTCACTAAATGATATATTGCTCACACATGCGATGGGTATATGTGAAATGACACCCCAAAATACATTCTGCTGCTTCTCCTGAGTACAGGGATACCCCATGTGTGAGACTTTTTGGCAGTCTAACCGCGTACAGGACCCTGAAAACCAATCCCCACCTTCAGGCTTTCTAAGGGCGTAAATTGTTTATTTCACTCCTTACTACCTATCACACTTTTGAAGGCCATGAAATGCCAAGATGGCACAACCCCCCCCCCCCCCAAATGACCCCATTTTGCAAAGTAGACACTCCAAGATATTTGCTGAGAGGCATGGTGAGTATTTTAAGAGGGAAGACAGCGCAGCGCCTTCTAAGTGCAGCAAGACATTTATTGAAGTATGTGCAGCAGTATTACACTCACATTTAGTCGGTGAATAAGATGCAGTTAGTCAAGTAATGTTGATCATCAGGAGCAGAGGAAGGAGCGCATGCTCCGATAACGCTTCGCCGTAGCATCCCGCATCACCGCCAGGAGTGACTTCAGGATCCCAGGACCCACGAGTGCCAGCGTTCCACCAGTTGACGAGGAGCCCACGGACACCACCGAGGCCATCCCTGTACACACGGAGGAACCCCCTGCTGCTCTCACCGGGATCTACTGCCTCCACCACCAGGACCCGCTCCAGTGATGCTCCTGATGATCAACATTACTTGACTAACTGCATCTTATTCACCGACTAAATGTGAGTGTAATACTGCTGCACATACTTCAATAAATGTCTTGCTGCACTTAGAAGGCGCTGCGCTGTCTTCCCTCTTGTCTCCCCCCAGAGATCTCTTCTGTCTCTTCCGCCGGCAGCCGCTACAGTGGACAGCTACCCCCTGAACTGTTTGGGGGTCCCCCCACCCCTGGTGTTTCCCTTCTCCCTTCCCCCCCTCCCCCGGGTCCCCAGGACCAGACTTTTTTTTTTTTCTTTTTTTGAGACCTCTTCTTGCGCCAATTCACCACCAAACCATGGTGAGTATTTTGCAGCTCTTATTTTTTTTTTGGAAAATGAAGAAAAAACAATTTTTTCAATTTCCAAAACTTTGTGCAAAACACTCAACATGCCTCTCTGCAAATAGCTTAGGGTGTCTACTTTCCGAAAAGGGGTAATTGGGGGGGGGGGGGGTTGTGCTGTCTTGGCATTTCATGGCCTCCAAAACTGTGATAGGTAGTCAGGAGTGAAATCAACAATTTACGCCCTTGGAAAGCCAGAAAGTGGTGATTGGATTTCAGGGTCCTGTACTCGGCTAAACTGCAAAAAAGTCTCACACATGGGGTATCCCTGTACTCAGGAGAAGCAGCAGAATGTATTTTGGGGTGTCATTTCACATATACCCATGGCATGTGTGAGCAATATATCATTTAGTGACAACTTTGTGTAAAAAACAACAACAAAAAATAATAATAATTTCCCGGAACTTGTGGAAAAATATAAAATATTCCATAGACTCACCATGCCTCTCAACAAATAGCTTGGGTTGTCTACTTTGCAACATAGGGTCATTTGGGGGGGGGGTTGTGCTATCTTGAAATTTTAGGGCCTCCGAAACTGTGACAGGTAGTGCGGAGGTGAAATGCACAATTTACGCCATTAGAGAACCTGAAAGTGGTGATTGGTTTTCGGGGTCCCGTACACAGCTAGGCTCCCAAAAAGTCTCACACATGTGTTATCCCTGTACTCAGGAGAAGAAGAAAAATGTATTTTGGGGTGTCATTCCACATATAACCATGTCATGTGGGAGAAATGTATCTTTTAGTGACAACTTTGTGTTAAAATTTTTTTTTAAAAAAGTGTAATATTCCCCAAATTGTGGCAAAATATAAAATATTCTATGGACTCACCATGCCTCTCAGCAAACAGCTTGAGGTGTCTACTTTCCAAAATGGTGTCATTTGGGGGGGGGGGGGGTTGTGGTATCTTGACATTTCAGGGCCTCCTAAACCGTTATAGATAGTGAGAAAATGCAATGAAAAATGTACGCCCTTTGAAATTCTAATGGTGGTGATTGGTTTTTGGGGTCCCGTACACAGCTAGGCTCCAAAAAAGTATCACACATTTGGTATCCCCATACTCAGGAGAAGCAGCAGAATGTATTTTGGCATGTAATTACACATATACCCATGGCATGTGTGAGCAATATATAATTTCAATGACAACTTTGTGTAAAAAAAAAAAAAAAAAATTTCAAACACCTGTGACAAAAAAATGAAATATTCAATGAGCTCAACATTCCTCTTAGGACATTCATTAGGATGTCTACTTTCCAAAAAGTGGTAATTTGGGGGGGGGGGGGTTGTACTGCCCTGCCATTTTAGCACTTCATGAAGTGAGATAGGCAGTCAGAAAGTAAAAGCTGCATAAATTCCAGTATTTACACCATAGTTTGTAGACACTATAACTTTTGCGCAAACCAATAAAAATACGCTCATTGAGATTGTCAAAGACATGTAGCTAAATACATTTTGGCCAAAATATATGACATAAATTGAGTATATTGGATATTTTTTAAAAGACAAAGTTGAAAATGTCATTTTTTTCTCAAAATTATCGGTTGTTTTTTATTAATATCGCAAAAAATAAAAAGAGCAGAGGTGATCAAATACCACCAAAAGAAAGCTCTGTTTGTGGGAAAAAAAGGATGTACATTTAGTTTGGGTACAGCATTGCATGACCGCACAATTGTCAGTTAAATTCACGCAGTGCCAAGTTGAAAAAAGGGGTCTGGTCTTTGAGCAGCCAAATCCTCCGGGGCTTAAGTGGTTAAAATGTATGTAGATTCTAGCCAGTGGTGGAACTTCCAAGGTTGCAACAGTTGCACTTGCTGTCCAGTCAGTGTCTGATGTAGCAGCTGCAAGGAGGGTGAGCTCTAACACTGCTGGTACTCACTTGGCTCCAATGACGGGCTCGCAACTTGTGCGGGGTGTTTCAGGTCCCACACGCTACAATTACTTTGTAGGGCAGCTGCATCTCTCCCTCTCTCTCTCCTTTCCCCCCCTCCTGCCTCACACTAACACACACGGACTGAAGCCCCTTCCCCCTCCTTGGCTCTTCCTATACACAGACAGGAGGGGGAGGAGAATGGGCACAGCATCAATGGGACTTGCTGATCTGACGTTTGTTCTGAATCTGAAATCTACAACATGACACTTGAAGGGGAAGGAGAACAAGTTGTAAAAGAAGGATGCTTGCCGTGATTTGGGGGATAAGAGAATGCTGCATGTGCTAGGGGGGCACTTTGGGAGGGGAAAGGATTTGTGGTAGAAGGGGGGTTAAATATAAAATTAGATGCCCCTCCCCCCTCAGCACAAGTTCTCTCCCCTCTCAAAGTGCCCCCTAGCACATACAGCATCCTCTTACCTCCCCCCACAAATGACCGTGAGCATCCTTTTTGACAACTTATTCCTCTTCTTTAACCACGTGCCGACTGGTCACAGTAATCCTACTGCGGCAGTGCGGCTCCCTTGGGTCCAGCGACATAGACCTACGTCGCTGGACTCCTAGTGATTCTGGAGGCGCGCTTCCGCTGTGTTTAGGCACAGTGGGAGTTGGGCCAGAGGAGGAGAGGCGGTGATTACCGCCTCCCTTCCCCGATCATCAGGGAAACTGTGAGAAGACCCGCCTGCTTATGTAAACAAAGAAGGCGGATCTTCTTAGTGACAGACATGAGGGGATCACAGGATTCAGCATAGATCTGTCACAGAACTCCTCCTACCCCCAAACACATGTCAGTAAGCATGAAGCATACATTTAACCCATTGATCACCCATAGGGTTAACCCCTTCCCTGCCAGTGTCATTATTACAGTAACAGTGCATATTTTAGCACTGGTTACTGTAGTAATGTCACTGGTCCCCCCAAAAGTGTCAAAAATGTCAGTTAAGGGTCCAATCTGTCCGCTGCAATGTCGCAGTCTAGCTAAAAATCGCAGATCACCGCCTACTAGTAAAAAAAGAAAAAAAACAATAAAAATTACATACATTTTTCCCATAGTTAGTAAACACGATAACTTTTGTGCAAACCAATCAAAATACGCTTATTGCAATTTTTTTACCAAAAATATGTAGCAGAAAACAAATTGGCCTAAAATTTTAAAAAATTTTGATTTTTAAGTTTTCTTTTTAAATGTTATTTGGCAGAATGTGAAAAATATTGTTTTTTTTTTTTTCAAAATTGTCGCTCTTTTTTTGTTTATAGCACAGGTGATCAAATACCACCAAAATAAAGCTCTATTTGTGGGAAAAAAAGGACGTAAATTTAATTTGGGTACAGCGTCGCAAGACCATGCAATAGTCCGTTAAAGTAATGCAGTGCCGAATTGCAAAATAGGGCCTGGTCAGACAGGGGGCAAAAATCCTTTCGGGGCTGAAGTGGTTAAAGAGATGCTGGCTACTATTGAGGAGACAATTGTGGTGTTTGAGATACTGGGCACCTTGCTAGAGATTCAGGGCAATCACCCCAGGTGCCCACGCTAGTGTCCCCCTATCAGTGCTGGAATTTTTTTCGGCACTGGGCTCCTGGACTCAGGGCCAGTTCCTGCCACAAATCACAAAGGAACGCGCAGTGTGTTCCTGTGGAATTCACATGCCTTTCAGGTGCTGTGCCATTTCAGCCCTTTCATTTGAATGGGCTGAAATTGTGCCCATCCTCATCAAGAGCTGTGCATGCTCTACTTTACAAAAGCACAGCAACTGGATTGCATGGTACTTCTGATCATACGATCTGGTGCAGGAAAACAATGCATTTGCGATCTGCATTTGGGGAGTCATTAAGTTGGCACACCTGCTGCAGATCACTACAGCAGTGCATTTTGAATACAGTGTGGGAAACACACACAAAATGTGGGTTTCCCTCACGGCATTCTGGTATGAACAGACCCTTACTCTGGATACACAGGATTTAATTTGTATCTCTGGAAGGTCCTAACAAACTAGGACAGTTGGGAAGTATTGATTTGTTTGTACTGGGAGGGGGGATTTGGGTAGTAGGGTTTGTGGCAGAACTGGGGAAAGTACGTATGGGGAGGGGGTTTTGCTGGAAGGGAGGAGAGAATTTTTGCTGAGAGGGGGGTTGGGCAGGGTTGGAATTGTTCTGGGGGGATTTGAAGAAACTTCCTTCACATTGCAACCTATCACAAATATGGGTGAAATGTGAAAGAGGTCCCAGCCTTGCTGTAAATAGTGGAGGGGGTTTGCATTGTGGAGAGGAGAGAGGTGGTGGAGGGGGACACCAAAATGCACGTTTACCCGTGTAGACAAAAATCCCTGCACCAGCCCTGCTGGTACTGATAACCACCACCCGACTTGGTCTCCCTGCCGCTCCCCACTGCTGCTAGCCCAGTGCTGCCAGTCTGTTCATCCATCAGTGTCCCCAGCATGAACAACTTGCTGTCAGAGCTCTCCTCCTGCACCACTGCAGCTCATATTTCTGAGGTTGGCAATGGGTATGCTGGTTCTCCTGTCATGGGTGATCTGCTCAGGGTCCGCTCACTGAGCCAATTAGTACCATCCTGTTTAAAAGCCGCTCCGAAGCTGGGAGTGCAGACCATTTATAGCAGTACCTAAATACAGGTGGAACGCAGTGGCGGAACTACCAGGGTCACAAAGGTTGCACTTATAATTGGACCCTGCCATTCTACCAATGTGGGGGGGGGGCAAGATGGCAGGATGGGGGCTGCTGTAGTACCGTAATAAAGTGCACCACGACAGGAGTAAGGTAGGGGCCACAGGGCCAGAGGTGGGGGGGGGCCTTCATGGTTTCTTGCACCGGGGTCCTGAAGGTTGTAGTTACATCTCTGGACTTAGTGTTTGTAGGGGGAGAGGTCCCTACACTGTGGTGCTCTGAAGAGAAACCAGAGACATGGAGTTGTAGAGGAAAGATGGCTTAAAGATGTGTACCTGTGTTCTGCACTAAAATGACTGCTACTGAATCTCTAACCTTGTATGTTGCATTCCTCACTGAAAATTCTGCTAGTATGTCAATTTGATACGTCATGGAAAAGTTATAGTAAAGTGCTGAAAACGCATTTGTAGGTGAACATTATTTTACTCTCAAACATTAAGACCTCTTGCCAGGGATGTCATGAGAGGGCCTCAGGCCATGAATATGACACAATATGACGGAGAAAGTTTTCTCAACAACAGGTGGATGGTTGTCCCATCTGAGAAGAAGCGGTGTGGGGACTTGCACAGTTTGATGTCAACACCTATCAACACCTTCAACATGTATTTTTTCTATGTTGTATTGCACTCGATTGAACTGCATCAGGTTATTATTATTCTGTAGTTTGCTGACATCTAGTGAAGTTTTAGAGTCACTACAGCTTGTTTACTTATGTGATTTGGTAGCTCCCTCTGTCCTCCTTTCCTGTTTAGTGCTAGTTTATTCTGTCCTAATGAGATCCTCTCTGCTTCTTTTATGTTCTTTCAGTACTTTGCAGAAAAAGGGCTTATACTTCAAAAGGCTGGAAAAAACATATTTTGCACTGTAATGCATAAAGCAGCCTTTGAAACAGAACAAGGGCAAGTCCACAAAAACGAATATTTATTTATTTTTATTGTAGATGCAGGATAAATAATTCACTTACAGCTTCTTATATCTCTTGATGACTTTATTGGTGAGGTTATCTGAACTTGAATTCCTGGATATGCACACCTTCATTGTGCCCCCCTGATCCATTTTTTAAATGTTTTTAGATAAGAAAGACTGCAACAGGAGATGCTGGAACACAAAAGCTGTCTCGAACACTTAAAGCTACCAAGTGAACAGACAGGCCCCTTTCACACATACGCTCCATTCAGTTCAGTCACGTCGAAATGCATCAGTTTTTCATCCGTTTTTCATCCGTTTTTCATCCGTTTTTCATCCGTTTGTCGTCCGTTTTGTGTCCGTTTTTTAATATGTTTTTCATCCATTTTTCATCCACTACCAATGCAAAAACGGATGAAAAAAGGACCATTTGTGCATTTACATCTGTTTTCCGTCCGATCCGTTTTTTTGACGGATGAAAAATAGAACATTCGTCTGTTCAAAAAAACGGACATTGATGGAAGCTGATGAAAACGGATGTTAACGGATGATCATCGTTGTCATCTGTTTTTACATAGAGATGCATTGATGTCCGTTTTTTATCCATCAACGGATGTATGAAAAACGGACAAACGGACCTATGTGTGAAAGGGGCCTAACAGTCGGGAATTATAGCTCCACCTATAAATAAAATCCCTTTCGGGTAGATTAACCATTTGAATTAACTTACCTGAAAGTCATCACTGATGTTCTGATCCAGTGATTGAACTTTAACAGCCCAGGGACATTGTAAAGAAAAGGCTGAATTTTCTATTTAATTAAACTATGATAGGGGCTGAGAGCAACATAAGGTACTTACAATTAAGAATACATGCTTGATCAGAATTTTTCTTTAAAACCAGAATTTAGCATCACATTAACCTTTTATGAAGTATTGGTTGAACCCCACTCAAAAAGCAGTGAGTGATGTCCACTTCAAATATACTACTGAGTAATGAATTCTCCATTTTCTAGATCTGCTGCTTTTGCCCGTAAAGACAGTGACAAACCACCTGGCACCCTGCCTGGGTGCCTCTGCCAAACAGTGCCTCCTGCCCTCCAAACCCCTCCAGCAGACAAGATGTTGAGGTAAAATCCAAAGGATTGACTGTTTATTGAACACTTCAAAAATAGGGCAGTCACCACATAAACTTAAAAAAAAAATTCAATCGAAAGCTATCCGTGATCTAATTAATTAATTAATTCCCACCCTTCTTACTGTCTTGATGGGTGCGTGGAGCACTTCTCGTTCTGTAATGATGTCATATGACGTCTTGCCACCCTTGCCATTCTTGCACGCCCGTGGGGCTGCCCGGCGCTGTTATCGGTGGTGCGCTCTGTCCCTGGGACACAGCACATCACAGATCCTGGTAAAGAGCCAATTCGATCAGCTGTGTCCAATCACAGCTGATTACATGTAAACAAGGAGATGCCGGGTATCGGAATTTTGCACCTTACACTGACAGCGTGTGAGGAGGGGAGAAACGATCAGCGGCATTTCCTCACAAGGGAGATCTGCACAGATAATCAGGGCAGATAATCAGGGCACTGATCATCAGTGAAGCCCCATCAGTGCCCAGCAGTGGTGCCAGTTAGTCCCCATTAGCAATGCCAATCAGTGCCCATCAGTGATGCCTGTCAGTGCTACCTTTCAGTGCCCATCAGTGCCTGCTCATCAGTGCTGCCTATCAGTGCTAGTGATGGTAAGAAACTAATCATATACAGTCCATAAATATTCTCACCACCTCCTGTCCCTAGAGAGGGAGATATAGGGTAAGGTAAGCAACAATCATAGACCATAGAGGGAATATTTGGGCATTTTCATGGTACCATAGCAAATAATATTAAAGAGATCATAGATTAAAAAGTATAAAAATGTATTAATTATTTGAACAAAAAAAGAATGTTTTCATCGGCCACTTCAAGGCCACTTCTTCAGGGGGAGATGCAATTAAATGTGTCTAAAAAAAATTGCAGAAAAAGCAATAATATAGAAAGATCGGGGCCCCCCACTTTGAGGATACACACACCCCCTTTACCTATTATCACCTACCTCACTTTCAGTTGGTTTTGTACTCACTCATACTTTGTATAGAATCACAGATACACCTTGGGATTACAGGTGAACACCATTGTTTATTTTTAATTGTTCTCTATTTGGTGATTTACTATTCTATTCTTCTTTCTTCTTTTTTCACACTTGGTTTGGATTTGTTTTGTTCACCCTTTGTTCCTTTGTTTCTGATCTTCACTAGCATCCCATGTCAATATTTTATGGCACCTCCAGTTGATATTACTTTCACACGTGGTATTTTTCCTTTGTATGTCTCCTGGTTCTGGGACTTTATTATTTGATACCTTTTTTGTATGCCATTGTGGCAATTATACATTAGTGGAGATACATATACATATATTTTTTACTCTTGTCCTTATCCATTATTATTTTTAGAACCTGGTATACATCACTTACTTCATTCCCCTGTTCTGTACCATGGAGACTTTCACCACTTGGGGTATTCCTTCAACTGGGTAGGGCCATTTGATTGCTCCCTCAGTTCCCGGTTGGATGTCCTTAGACAGCCTCTGATTCCTAGCTCCATTTACACAGTCCTGAGCTGGCATAAAAAGGTTTTATTGATGAAGGGATATGCATACACGGGGGATGGTTTATTCTGTTCCTCTTTGCTTCCCTTCCTTATCTTATAAACCAGCATTTTATTTATTTTATCATATACATGTCTCTGACAATTATTCTATTATATTATTGCTTTTTCTGCAATTTTTTTTAGACACATTTAAGTGCATCTGCCCCTGAAGAAGTGGCCTTGGTTCCACGATACGCGTCAGGCTCTATAGGATGTGACCTTTTTGTCGAAATATACCTTAATATGTCGACATGTATATGAATGTCTGTATATTATGTATTGAATACAATACTTATTACCCAATGTATATTTTCTGTCTATATGATATAATTTTTTACAACGATTCATTGTTTTTTTTTTTTTATTTATATGTTTTTATTAAATTTTTCAACAATACATAAAGTCGTAAAAGGAAAAAAATCAGAAAAAGAAACAAAAAATAACAAGGAAAATTAGGTTTATACCTCTATACCTCTGTTCAATACCAGCTTTACTGCACCTTAATAGTTCCTAAACCAAAGGGAAAAAAAGGGTGGGGGGTGAGGGGGTCTCTCATTGTGATCTTGTTATCAAAACATTAAGTGGAAAATTTCCCAAAAAATTATCGTGAAGGAAAAACTTGTGAAAAAAAGAAAAAAAAAAGAGGGTGTCTCTCTGTGATAATATTATGAAAACATTAAGTGGAAAATTTCCCAAAAAATCAAAAGAAAAAGAAAAGAAAAAAATTTTATCGTGAAGGAAAAAAAAAAAAAGGGAGTGCCTCGTTGTGTAGTTATTATCAATCCTTTTAAGGGGAAAATTTCCCAAAATTGACGTGAAGAAAAAAAAAGGGTTAAGGGGGGGGGGAGGTCTTCAAAAATATAGATGATAGCAATAGGAACAACATATTGAAGAACAATTTTTTTTAAAGAAATTTAACAAATTTAATATACCGTAAACTGTCAAAGATAACATCTGAATAAAAAACATTTAAACTAGACAAGTAAACAACTAAAACCATTATATACGGACCATGAAATGCCATCGTCCACTGGTGAACATCCATACATAGCCCATGGCAAACAAGTAAACCTTACGTGATCCTGAATCTCTGCGGCAGCATAAACCCAGTTCCATGTATCAGATGGTTTACCTATCAGGCAACACAGCTGACAGGAGGTATTGAAAAACCAAGGGCAGAGAACCCACAACCACAAACAGGACAGACAGCAGACGATAATTCATTGGTTTATTGAGTTTCTACCATGTACCATTCTGTATCTTTATTATATATGGGTTTCCATGTAGGCTATAAATTAAAATATTTAATCAATATTTATTTTTTTAATACTTATTTTTTTTATTTATTTTTATATATTTTTAATATTTATTTATATTTAATAAATATTTATTTTATCTATTTATTTATCTATTTATTACCAGTTATGTTCCTCATTTAAAATTCCAACTCTTTCCTTGTTTTAAATACATAGCCAGGGATTGAGTCACATGGGTTATTCATATGTCTCATTAAAGGTCCCCATATCCCCCTCCCCCCTCTTTTATTGGCCTCTATAGGAAATATTGGTCAGCTTGGCATGGCACTGGCACTGCTCCCCATCTTTAATATTGGCATCTAAGGGAAACATTGGACAGCTTGACATGGCACTGCTCCTTGTCTTTAATATTGGCATCTATGGGAAATCTTGGTCAGCTCGGCATGGCACTGCTCATGAACTATAAGTGACAGGGACACAAAACTTGGGGAGCACCGGGAGGGGACCCAGGACTACAAAACATCTCTAAATTTTAAAAGTGGGGTATGCCTGAACACTTCACTGACTGCTCTAAACTAACCCAACACACTATCCACTAACTACCTGCCTAATCTCTATTATAACACACTACACACGGCTGCAGTGTCAGCAGCAGCCTTATATAGTGTGGGCCGTGGACTTAGCCCCTGAACCATGATTGGCTAAAGGCACCCTGCCTTTGGCCAATCATGGCTCTGACAGGACATTGTGCTGTGATTGGCCAAAGCATACAAGTCAGGTGCATGCTTTGGCCAATCATCAGCAATCAATGCACTGCAACAGTGCAGTGCATTATGGGGTGCTCATCGGCGGGCAAACTTGCCGCACAACACCCCATTTGTTTATGTGTTCAACGAACACACGAACAGCTGATGTACGAGTCAAACTTACGTTCGACTCGAACATAAAGCCTATCCCTAATCAGTGCCCATCAGTGCCACCAATCAATGTCCATCAGTGCCCATCAGTGCCCATTAGTGCCACCTATCCTTGTTATGTATCAGTTCCCATAAGTGACATCTCCCAGTCCCCTGTGCAATGCCTGTTACTTCTTCTTATTGAACGTTGAGCCTATATAAGAATTTAAATCTTGATTCAACACCCAGATATAAAGTGATCTGATGCAAAAATCTGTAACAATTATTGTATTTATGACAATATGAACACAGCATGAGAAAATAAAAGATGTTCCTTTAAGACAAATCAAAATAGGGGGTCTCTATAGGAAACATGACTAAAAGGAGCTCTCCGATAACCACCTGATGTCCAGAGGAAGCTACGCAACCGCATTTCAAAATGCACTGACGTCATCAGCACCCGAGACGCCACAAAATCCTTTACAGCTATGTTCAGGACAGTGCAGGAAAGTGAAGTTCCTCCAACCCCAAACTCACTCATCCATGTCTTTATGGACCTTGCTTTGTGCACTGGTCCAAATCATTTGGTGGAAGGAGGATTATGGTGTGGGGTTGTTATTCAGGGGTTTTGCTTGGCCTATTAGTTCCAGTGAAGGGAACACTTAAGGCATCAGCATACCAAGACAATCTGGAGAATTTGATGCTCCCAACCTTGTAGGAACAGTTTGGGGATGGCTCCTTCCTTTTCCAACATGACTGTGCAGCGGTGCACAAAACAAGGGCTATAAAGACATGGATGAGCGAGTTTGGGGTGGAGGAACTTGAGTGGCCTGGACGGAATCCTGACCTCAATCCAATAGAGCACCTTTGGGGTGATTTAAAGTGGAGACTGTGAGCCAGGACTTCTTGTCCACATCAGTGCCTTACCTTACAAATGCACTTCGGGAAGAATGGTCAAACTTTCCCATAGACACACTCCTAAACCTTGCGGACAGCCTTCCCAGAAGAGTTGAAGCTGTTATAGCTGCAAGGGGTGGGCCAACTCAATATTGAGCCCTATGTAGTAAGACTGGGGTGCCCTTAAAATACATCTGAGTGGAAAGGCAGGTGTCCCAAAACTTTTCACAATCTAGTGTATATTGCACTGTTTCTTTATAATTAAGACAAATATTTACCTCTTGGAATGTTTAGGTGATTAAATACTACCAAAAGAAAGCTCTATCTGTCTCAATGTGATAAATGTCTCAAAATTATAAAAAATTTTGTTTGGGTACAGCGTTGTATGACCAAACAATTGTCATTCAAAATACGACAGCGCTGAAAGCTGAAAATTGGCCTGGACAGGAAGGGGGTAAAAGTGCCCAGTAGACAAGTGGTTAAACAGTAAATTAATTAATATAAACATGAACATATAGACATACCACAATGGTTCAGTAACAAGGTAAAGTGGACACAATACTAATCATATCTCCAAGAGGATTAGCAGACAAACAGAAAAAATAGGGGATTCAATTACCAATGGGAATTCACACCTAGGAGGCACACAATGAGGAATTATACAATGAGAGAAAGACACTTTAATAATCAGGTTGTTTTAACCTGATTGTAATCTTTTGCTTAGAGTCTGAATCTAGGAGGAGATTGAAGCAGTCATTGGCGATTTGGGCACAGAGGCTGCAAATCTATATCCAGGTCCTAGGCCCAGAGTCTCTGTGTTTCAGGAGACATAGACCCGAATCTGAAGCAAAACCACTCCTAAGGTCCCCCAAGCACACACCTCCCAAAGAATAGAGCCCCTTCACAAGCTAGGGCCCATAGTCAGTAGGCAAAAGGGTACCCTGGAGTCCCCTCCAAAAGCACCTGTCCTGGATGGGTCTGTCACAAAGACCTTACCTTGTCTTCTAAAAATCATGCCTAAACTCTGGGTACCTGACAAATTACTTCTAAATCATGACACTGAGAATTTCAGCCAGTCAACTTTAGTAAAGCACAGCAGAAGATGGAGAGGGACTGCATGAGCCACCCTCCAATGCTATGCCTTCTCATGTCTATTGGTACTATTGGAATATGCAGTTGCCAAACAATGAGAACATTTTAGGTTAATTTTTAAAAACTGAAAATTGCAGCTGTGTATGACAGCCAATCAGCTTCTAAATTCAGCTTGTTTAATTAGGCTTTGGCAAAATCCTGGAAGCTGATTGGTTTCTTTGCAGAGCTTCACCAGAATTTGCGTTCCACACTTTTAGTAAATTAACACCTATGTATACCAGTAATTTTAGATATGACACCTTTTCTGCTGGGCTCTATTTAGGAGAATCTTTAGGTTTCCATCTTCATAAAAAGCCCCAACCAACAAAGACCTGGATCTCAGAACATTGACGTGTTGTAATTTGCTGATGAATTCAATAAAGTCTTGCTATTGTTACAGGTATATGAGTGGTATAAGTGCAGAGGACAGCAGCCTAAAGTACAGGTGAGAAATGGAGAGACACACAATGCATCTTGCCTAATGGGAAACAAGGTTTATTGTGTGCATAAAAAAGAAGAAATGCCACATATGTAAAAAATATTAATGCATATCTGACATAATTAGAAGAATGAATAGAAATAAATCATATAAATGCATGAGCATGGAGGACCAAGGCCAAACTCAGCATGTCATGCCGCATAGAGGATATCCAGCCCAGCACTAATATACAAATTAGTACCATAAATGTTCAAAATCAAGTAAAAAGAACACAATCTCTCTTTTTTACAGCTCAGTATGAGGATAACTTAAAGTGGTATTAAGCCCAGAACCAAAAATGTATTATATAGAAGCTTGCCAATCATTAGATATGGTGGCTGCACAAGTTTTCTTTTCTTTGGCTATTTTTCCTGGTTTCATTTGGTGGTCTGGCCAGTAACATACCTACTGTATTAATGAGACATACCTCTGGAGGAATGAGAATAGGAGGCACATCAGGCAACAGCATTGTCAAATTGGGGAGGGGGGGCTTTGTTAAATGTATTAGAAAATTTAGATAGACTAACAAATTAAAGCCAAGCTCCAGCTCACGCTTTATAATAATTTACATCAAACAGTTTTTTTTTTTCCTTTTGGGATAAAGGTTTTGCATGAATAAATTAAAGCTTGATCATTTTGATCACCCCTGCCAGTGTTATGTGGTTTGTCTTATTCATGTAAACTGATACATTCTGCTAGAGAGTTTGGGCTTTTGAGAAACAATAGACTTGCTGGCTGGGTTACAAGACAAAAATAGAAGAAAGAAAGCTTAAAAAAGGAAACGTATAAAGCCACCACTTCTAAGAATTGGTAAGCTGCAATATAATAAATGCTTGTTTTGGGGTTTAATACTGCTTTCAAGTTTAGGTTAATTTATTACTGTTATATTTCAACACAAGAGATGGTACTTACATTTAATGAGACATGCCCCTTGTGCTGGCAGCTGCTGTCCCTCCATACAGCAGCAACGGCGATCTTCTGGTGCTGTTTTGGTTAATCCAACTGCTAGAGCTGTCATAGGCACTCGCCTTCCTGTCCCCCTCCTATGTTCAAAGATTCTGTGCTACAGCTTTCTTGAAAGAAAAGTGCTCTATAAATAAAAGAGGCAGATCATCTGTTCATCATGCCCATCCTCAATTCATAGAAAGTTTTCACTTCTATGAATGGAGGGGGGCAGAATGGGGGGCATAGTCTGCACCATTGATGAGTGTCTATGACAGCTCCAGCACCCCCCCCCCCCCCCACAGCTGCAGGGGTATGGGGGACAGAGGACTTTGGAGTCAGCAGCCACCAGCATGGGATTCTTCTTATTGAATGTACTCCCTGTCCCTTATGCTGACTTAAAAATAAAAAATTTACTTAGACTTCTATAAAGGTTTGAATCTGTAAGAAACAGTGGGGAGACACAGAGTACATCCCTTGCAACTCATAAAGAGAGTCATAGATCATCTTTAAAAATCTGTCTCCCGGTAGTGAAACAAATGCTGGAACTTGAAACAGATTCATGTACATGTCGGTAAGGTATATATATCATAACTCTGACAGAACTGTCGCAAGCATCTCTCTTGCAAAGTGTCAGTTTTATAGGTGGAATATCTGTTTGGAGAAGTTTGGAGAGCAATGAAAACATATCAAATACCTCCAAATACCCTGATGAAGTCACATGTTTAGTGACGTATTGAGTAGGGCGGGGCTGATGATGTCAAGCCACATGACAGGAAGTTTGTGACCGGCCATCTTGTAAGTGTCTTGAGAACAGGACCCTTAAGAGGAAAGAGGCTTGTTGTCTGCAGTGCATCAGATATAAACTTTTAAATGTGAGTTTTCAATTTACTTTTTAATAAATACTATTAGAAAACATTTTGTGCTATAATACTCTGTCTTCACTTGAGTTTTGGTGTAAGAAACAAGATATAATGAAGGAGGATGGAGATAGATTGAATTCTTGAGATAATTGGATCTGGAGAAACATCTGAACCTTCACCAGCCTAGTTTAAAGGGAAAAGTGTTATTTGACCTAACATTAATTTGGGTCAAATACTGGAGGTGAGGATATATATACATTTGTCGGTGAAGAAGAGAGGAGCACTACAGCTGGTGGAACAATCAAGATTGGAATATATGGATTGCACATCAATCAATCAATTTGCATGAATTAATTAGAATCTGAATAACATCTTTGGCATTTTTATGTCACAGCAATGATTCTTTGAGTCACAGACTACATAGGAGGACTATACAGCACTTACTGATAGATTAATGACATTCGTTAATAAAGAAGGACATTATGCATGTTATTTGAGTGAATATTGTATTGATGGAATTTGTTATTTTGATGTTGGTTTTGTCACGCATGTTATGTTTTGAGCAAGTTTGATCATATATCATAAGAAAGCACTGCATTGGGATAACGATATATTCTGATGCATATGTGGGAACGCATAAAATGCTAGCTGCAGTCTAAACGCATTTCGGTTACAAGATAGTACATAATTTCATTAAGGTTTATAGAACCCCTTTGTGGGTAATCTTCAAAGCAATTCTCTCTGTCTCTGCAAATAACCTCGGATCTCAGGCCCACATTGTACAAAAAGCTTTAACTTCTGAGAATAAAGCTGAACTCCGGTCTTACCTCCAGTCTTGCACAGTTGCGCAGGCTCCTCTCTTGTAATAAAATCCCTTACTCTTTTCTCCCTGCACACTGTAAGCCTTGCACAGTGTGCATTAGTAGCTGCGGCAGATCAGATAGAGTCTACCTCAATTCATGGCCAGAGGACAAACACCATTATCTAGTCCTTTCCTCCTTAATCTGACTGTCTCTGACCCTCCCCTTTCATTCATTGGATTTCAGTTCTTTTCATTTATGGAGGCTCAGCATCACATATGAATATTATCCAGGCTGGTCTGCATATTGATGCAGTCTGCCTAGGAATGCCCTCTGGACTGATACCCATCCACTAAAGCATTTTGATATTTGCATAACCCCTTCCAAGAGCCAGCCCACTTGCATCAGTGCTGAGGGCTCTTAAGAGGAGTACTGAGGCAGAGTTACCACCAACCATGATCTGTCGGCATTGCACAAAAAAGCAAAGAGAACCAGTTCTCCGCCCCCCAATGATGTCATCATTGGCATCATCGTGGGCAGACGTCATCATGCCAAACAGAAAGTGTAGTTGGACTCCATGGTTAAAAGGTGATGCCAATTTCCAGATATTTCCCAGGGAGGCACCACATTATATACCTACAAGCCATATATCCATGTGCATGGTTTAAAGTGCACTATTCCATGTGAGTGCATTATTTTAGTTTTAATAAAATTTGAATCCTTGATTACAATAAATCACGATAATCACCTTTTTTATTCTTTTTCAGCTTTGAATGCATTGAATGCTGTAGAATTCATTCCAATAAAGCTGGTGAAGCAGACAATATCCTATCCTATACTAGTAAATTTTACCCCCAGTGTGGGGAAGGCATGCAGTGACCTATTAAGGTCTAACATGGAGGTGAGCGCATAGGACTGCTGGTGGTGGATATCACATGGTGCACTCTTATTGGATGAGAATTGGCACCAACAGCGCAATTTTAAGTTGACTGTTTCTGGATACATATTTTCTGGATATATATTTTTTGAACACTTTATCTATGGACTTTTATATTCACTTTACTGAGGTTCTCACCATTCACTATATGATATCTATATTTATATATGGAGGATATTGTTTTGAAGCACTATTTGTTGTTTCACATTTGCATAGTTTATTTGCTTTTATATGCAGGGCACCTTTTTTCAGCCATATGGTGGTTTCCAGGCATGATATATAATTTTATTTTTTATATGGCATATATTGCACATTTTTATACAATGAGTGATTTTGTTCTGTGTAATACTGCTTATTTAACTGTAAGCAGTGTAAATAGTATATACAGTAGTATCTTGGTGATTCACCACCACTATTTACACATGCAAGTTTGTTTTAAGGGGCTAGCGCTACACTTTTTTGTTTTTTAGTTCAATTTGGTGTGGAAAAACATTTCAGTGGTTAGCAGCAAGCCCATTTTTTCTTTTGGCAACACATTTTCATCACGAATAGTAGCACAGTAGTATTTGCACATAATATTCATTTTGAAAGTGCAGTTGCACTCGTTTTCCCAAGAGCCTAATGAATGTGATGAAGCTTCATTATGAAAAGAATACCAAATACTGTGCAAGGAAAATAACAAAAAAAAAAAAAATAATAATTTTTGCTTGCACATGATTAGATGATGAAAATCAGCAGAGCTTTATGACTATCACTAAGCTCTGTGGAAATGAGTACAACTGCACTTGCAAAGTGCACAGTCCATTTGTGTTTAGTAAAAATCCACCTCAATGTTTTTTAATAAGTGGTAAATCCCTCAATATGGGTAGTGTATTCAGCAGATCAACTTGAGATGGATCAACCTCTGAAACATCTATAACATTTGAATTGTGTATCAATTTCTAATTATGTTTTTGCTGCTGTTTTATGTCAGTTCATGTTTCCACTTGTAGTTTTCTCATTTTCAGTTTCTTTTCTTTGACAGTATAGGGATTGTAAATGAGAGCTCCAAAATAGTATCATATGAATGAATGATTTGTCTCCTTCACAAAATATACAACCTCTGTATGAGTTTTTTAGAACCTGACAAATGTGTGTTATCTAAGCTGTCAGTCATTTGAACATCCCTGATGATATTTTTCTTAAATATAACTGTAGGCACACAGCTCATATTAGATATTTTACATTCGAATTCTAACTTGTATATATTCTTTTTTTTTGTGTCTGCTTGCAGAAATATGCTCTTAGCTAAGCTTATGATTCTTATACAATTACTACATGGTACAGCAATGCATTGATTGATCTTACTTATTGACAAAAGGAGAAATATGATATTGCCAACAAACCTATGCATAGTAAGGGCTTCATAAACAGCAATATGGGGCAAAGAGAGTGAGTGTGTTGACCATGTAGTATTGAACAGGGAAAGCTATTGAGAGGTCTAGAGAACCACTTTGTGGGTAATCTTCAAAGCAATTCTCTCTGTCTCTGTAAATAACCTCGGATAGTAGGCCTTGCATGCCTATGTTTCATAGGCATGCGATGTGTGCTGGATGTGCTTGGGCACAGGGCTTTTTTCAGCCAGAACAGTGTTCCTCCCCTCGCTACTGTTACTTACACAAACAGAAGCCAGACCAGCATGGTGACAGATCACTGGAGTCTGGGGATGCCCCTGCAGCAATTGTAAATTGGCTGGCACTGGGCAGACAAGCCTGGAGAAGCTGCAAACTTAATGAAGGGGTGCCTGGCACTGTCTACTCCCTGGGTCAATCATATTGATATCAGAGAGCATAGATAACATAAGATAATGTACCCATGGGGTAATTGTAGTGGTATCAGGGCTACAAACACAACATAGGATAATGAATCTACCCCCTGTAGTAATTATAGGGGTTTCAGGAGCACAAACATTATGTGCGGAGCTTGAGGGGTCCAAGTGGCAACCCCGCCCATGCTCCTGGGGGCCTCCCTGTCACATTCTATATTCCCTCTCAGAATACACTATTGGCTGCAACTTGAATTTCTGTTGAGCAAAGATGGGCACACACTGATAGAAATTTGACTTCTTCCTGCTGAACCAGCTGAATTTCTATCCATCTATGGCCAGCTTAAGGGTGTCCGGATATCTCTACAAGATCAAGAAACAGGGAGACCTCTACCTGTCCAACAATGTACACTGTATTACTAGGGCCCACAACTGAGCCTCTGCAGTGTGATACTATTTCCTTTTTCACCACTGGAGAGGGAAGGATTGGTACCTGTTCAAGAGAAAGAAGCTGCAAAATCACAATGTTAAAATATCAAGCACCTCTGACAGCTGAAGTATGACTATAAAGGACCTAACCATTATGAGCAATGCACAAATTGGAAGTAATGCTTGTAAAACTGGCCAGTTAAGGGCCAAATTTGAAGTACCTCTGTATTCATCTCAGGCACTGCAAAATTACAGTACATATCCAGTATATCCTGCATATATCCTGTAGTGTGAAACATTCTAATATGCAAATATTTACTTTGTCTAGGAAGTCAGAAATACTCCCCGCTCCCCTCCTCACACACATCTCTTGTAGTTCTTTACTTATGAACGAGTCTGCCTAATGCAGGTGTAGTCCACTCTTTTTGGGGGGATCGTGACTGGATGCTCTCCACTAGCTTATAAATGGTGACTTGTTTACATTGCCGTGGAAACACGATAACAATGCTGATCCTTTCTGCACTTACTCACTATTACCCAATCTTATTGAAAAGTGGCATAAACAAGTACAAGTATTTAAACAAATATAACAAATTATAAAAAATAAACTAGTAAACTAGCAGTAGTGACAAATTAAATATCTATAAAAGTGTATATCAAATAACTTATTATGACATATGTGGTAAAAAATATGTTGGTTAGAACTTGCAACCAATAATCATATATACCTTCATACAAAATTTTCTAAAAAGTGCTAGTGCCACAGAATATATTTGTGCCAAACAAAAAATGGTGATATTAAATAAGGTGCTGAAAGTGCAATAAATGGCAAATCAAGTGCTAGTGATCACTTGTAAAAATTCGATATATAAAACAATTGTGAATAAATAAATTATTGCACGAATGAAAGTTGAATAAATAAATTATTTTCTTGAGCAAAAAACATTGATATTGTTTCACATGAAGTGCTTTATAAGGTGCTCAAAATAGTTAAAATTGTAATCCAAAACAGTTTATGCAGGAAAAGTGGATGATATTGATTGAATATCAGGTGCTCCAGTGAATAAAGATGGTAATCTTTGCCTCTTACCAGATACTGGTGGGTCACACAGACCCCAAACGCCTATGATCCCTTTATCCTTTGGTGGATCAAACCATAGGAACACCTCCTTTCCACTTCAATATTGGTAAATAAATTCAACAAAATATATAACGCTCCTTCTCCTCACTCCTCCATTAATTACCTAACGTAGGTGTATATGAAGCCCATATGCAGAGAGACAGATAAGAAGCCAAAATAGTGTAATAATGTAAGTTTATTATTAAAGTTTACAATTGGTTAAAAAGTGGCTGCTTACTATTAGGTGTGCCCACCTGGCACAGGGCAATTGGCATTGGTTGCTATGGGTGGCAGGATCGGGACAGGATCTGCAGACTCCTGTTGTTCTCCCTCCTTGTCAGTCCCTGTAGCGTGCATCGGTGCCGGCGTGCGGTCCGGTATGCGTGCCAATGCAGATAGGAGGTGACTTTTTCCTCTTGACTTCCGGGGTTTAACAGAGACCACAATGCATTTCGCTTAATGCTAGCGTCATCAGTGCCAGGTGGTCACTGGTCACGCGGTCACGAGGTACGCCTACGCCAGACGCCGGACCCTGATGTTCGCTTCAGCTAGGGTACCAAGCGGCGAACAGACAGCACGGGGACCGGCTGCAACACGCAGGTTTACCTCATTATGCTTCCAATGCCTGTCTTTTATTATCTTTTGTAAGTGCAATTGCTACAGGGGAATGTTTTATTTTGGGAAATAAAGAGGTTTCAGCTAAACAGTACTACTCTATGAGACCTTATTATTTTCACATGCACTGCCTTTGACCGTTTGGGCCCCATTTGAGATCACCCCACGAAACGATTACCAGAGTATCTGAGACCAATCAGGAGCTTTTCTGGTGGAGGCCAGTTCCCCTTTCAGTGCAGGTCGGATGGTCCATTCTCAGCTGGCGATCGGCATGTTGTTTGGGCTTATATTGACCTGATATCTGGTGAGTGTATTACCTTAGGGGTGAGCACGGTGGTGAGGTGAAGGGTCCTGTGTGGTGAACGCTTAAGGATACTTACCTGTCTGGACTGCTATCTCTGGAGGTCATTCGGGCACCGTGCATGAACTTTCTGATTGACTGTATTTCCCAGTTATTGGGTTGCACTTTTGATTTAGCGCTGCTAGTGCGTCTTCCAGTTTGCTGTGTTCTGATCATTGCAATCATTGTATGCACCTGTATTCATGTGATTCTTTGTTATAGCAGCAGCTTGCACTTTTATGTGATTTATATGTTATTTTAATTTTGTCATTTTTATGACATTTGCTGATTAAGCGCCGGGTGAGCAGGTTTTCGCTAGTCCCCCCGTTTTTGTCTACATTTATACTTGTTCCCTTTTATACATAAATGAATGGGTGCAAGGCATGCAGACCACACTAGAAGAAGGGAGAGAAAGAGAAAATTAAAATAAATGAGTATATATCCACTTTTCTGTATCTGAGATGAAAAGACATTAATAAACTTTTTGTGAAAAGAAAATGAACAGAAAATTGATTAATTGAAAACTGATTTTTTTTTTATCCCAGCGGACAAAGTGTAATTATAACACTCAATTGAAAATTAATCGCATGTGATTTGGGACATATGAATTCATTTGAAAGCTGAAGAAGTTAATATATATGTAAATCAAAGGAGTTATAAGAATTGCAGGCTACATTATATGTGGTTAGTATAAAAAGCCAATCTAAACGTGTGCTGGACAAAACAAAATGAGCCGTGGCAGGAAGGTACGGATTACCAGCTTATACAGGAGCCAAAGATGTGCAGGCTTATTTAATAAAACAGTGCTAAGAGCTGTTTTGGGCATAATTCAGTATATACTAGAATGCAGATTTTAGCAATTTTAGTTGTCCAAGCAAGTGTATATGAGGACACTCAAAATATCTGTTCAGTGTCTGGCAGTCCCTAATATCCAACACATCTAAGGTCGGGCATATTCTCTGGTATAATTTTACTTTCTATTTACCAAAAACCATATAATATGAGGTCATAACCAAACAACTTTCAATTGTTTCCAAATGGGCATGCCCTTGCACTACATACTGTAGTTTTAGGTAAATCTAAAGGAAAATTGTAAAAGAAAATTGAACATGAATGGCCAGCTTAACCATTACAGTGATAAGAGATAGACAAGGGCATTCTGGGTGGATGCTAACTGTGCTTTTAATTCAAGAGTCATGAAGTCTGCAAAAACAACTTTTTTTTCTAAAAACATTGCAGGTCCACCTCCAGAAATAAGGGAAAATCGATGATACTGCATCCACAAAGCATTTACATGCTAAAAACAAACAGGAACACATAGTTGGCAACATTAAAAAAAAAAAAAAAAATTGCTGTGCACTCAGAAAGCCAATGTAGGCAAAGAATGTGCTTTAATTAGGGGTGGGACATTCAGGTAAAATGAGTTTACACTGACATGGTCAAATCTGCATTTATATGCATTTAGATGACATTTCCAAATGCATAAAAATGCATGTAATGATTTTTTTTTTGGTGCCCTTCACATTGACCATTTAGGGTGCATTTGGTAAAAAAAATGCCGTACTTCCAGAATTGGATTACTAACTCTATAAATGGCTAAATGCATTTAAACATGACTAAAATGTTCAAGAATGCCCAAACCTGCTTTAAAGCAGGAACAAATAAACACAAGGGAAAAGCGACATGGGAAACATAAAATTATTTAAACATCCTAGATCACATTTCTTGCATTTACAAAAGCTAAACACATGACTAGGGCAGGCCATAGATTATGTGATTTTCTTTCCCGCAACCGCTCGATTCATCAACAAAATAGCTCCCGCTGTGTTCTTCCATTGCAGGGAGCTGCCCATGCCAAGAGAACACAGTGAATACTGCTAACAGCCATAGGCGCTGGCAATAATCTTTTGTGAAAATTTGACATGCTGGTTGTACCCAAGTCAATCGATGGATTGACTTGGTATAAACAGCATGCCCATAGATGGTTTAAATCTCGGCCGGTCCCTGCTGAACCGGACGAAATTCTAACCATATATGACTGGCTTAAAGTAGAAGAACCTGCCAAGAAATTAGACCACACGGATTTGGAGTCATAGGAGATTATTTATTAAGAATCTGATTTAATAAAGCAGTGGAGATTTTTCATTTTGCAAGGTTAATATTCACTTAGCTTAGCATATAAGATCAGGTGGTGTTCACTTAATCAACCAACCCTGCTAAAATTTATTTTTATTTATTTGATATTCAAAATGAACACAGGTTATTTATTTTTACTATCATTCAATTTGCATAGCAGACATACACTTTTGCTCAGTAAACAGCCCCTATTCCTTTAGTAAATTAACCCCATAGTGACTATTTCAGCCTTTTATTAACATATGACACGAATATTTAACATTCTTTTAAAACAGAAACAAGTAAAGGTTGCTGATCTTTGAAGACACAAACAAAAATCTTGTTTTAGTAGCTGCAGCACCACACACTATAATAGGCCCCAGCCACAACACCGACTCAGGGATAGTTTTACAACTAACCACAGAGACCCCTGTCCAAAATTTCCAGTTTCCCATCATTAAAGAGATCGTAAAGGCAGAAGGTTTTTTTTATCTTAATGCATTCCAAAAACTCTTATTTGTAGAACAGCCGCCCTCAGCCACCCTAATACTTACCTGAGCTCATCTTTATCCATCAATGTTGCAGGAGATTTTCAGCTGCTTGGGACTCCCCTCCTCATTGGCTGAGACAGCAGCAGGGTGCCATTAGCTCCCACTGCTGTCAATCAAAGTCAGTCAGACAATCAGGAGAGAGAGGGGGTGGGCGGGGCTGAGTTGCAGCTCCATGTCTGAATGGACACAGAGAGCTGTGACACAGCTTAGGTGCCCCCACAGCAAACTACTTGCTGTGGGGGCACTCAACAGGAGGGAGGGGCCAGGAGCACAGAAGAAGGACCCGAGAAGAGGAGGATCCGGGCCAAAAACAACTGCACATGAGAGATAAGTATAACGTTTGTTTTTTGTTTTTTAAACGAGACTATACAATCACTTTAACTGGAATGCATCTGAGGACGTCATACCACAGATGGGTCCCCAACCATTATATAAGCACTGATTTTTTTACCACATCCAAAGACAACAACTGCCTGGCTACTTTGATATCCCAAGAGGGAAGTTTCTTCTCCATCTAATGACCACCGACTAGACTCTTCAGCTCTCCGCCCCATCCTAGACTCTCCAAAACCCCACCCTAAATATATAGCTCAACCAATCAGGTCAGTTTCAAATACTGTCCTCCCCTCTTCCCAAAGTCATGCCTGACCTTTGCCTATTTACTCCTTTATTTTTTGTTTTGGGCCTACCTGGTGTGTCAGTGTGAATGTGGCCTATTACAAGCTTCCACACCGCTTTCAGGTTGCTCTGCGCTGCTTCCTTAAACTTCTGGTTGGAGAGTGCACAATTTAAAACACCATGCACTGTTCCCTGATGCCCTCGAGAGTTCATGTCCCATGATGCTAAGCATCATTGTGCATGTGCTCCCATTGCAGTTTGCTCTGGTTGCCCATGCATGTCAGGAACACCCACCAAAGGATGGTTCCATTGGACACTGCAAGGGAATGGAGCCACTCAAGAAGCTGAAACCTGGGACAGTGACTTTGGACCAGCGTAACCAAAAAAAAAGAAGAGCGTTTAAAGAAGAAGAAATGGAAGACCAGGTAAGTGCTCAAGAGAGCAAAAGTGTTCCTAAGGGTTGTGTCCTTTTCTTTTATTCATTTATACTCTTGATTGTACTGTCATTCATAGCTCTAATTCCCTAATTAGACTTGCAGCTAACATAACAATAGTGGGGTTGCTATCCAATGATATTGAGGTACTGACATGATTCAAATGCTGACTGAGTGGTGTATAGACATTGATTTCAATCCTAATTCAAAGAAAACAAAATAACTAATTTTAGGAAGAAAAGGAGAAAAAACCCAGTTGGATTGTGTATTAATAGGGAGAGGGTAGAAAAGATTGCAAGTTGTATGTTTTTAGACTGTCCAAAGGCTGTCTCAGCAAATCCAGGACAGTTGGAAAATATGAGTAACCGCTGTGAATAACACAGATCACGAACCAGTAATCTGATGTGCATCTGATTTTAAAACATACTGTATATACATATTGTACAGCACAGAAGCTCACCCACTGCTTTCCAGGAAAAAATGCAATTTGTTTATATCCTTTCAGAAGCATCACTGGGCCCAGGTAGCTGGGGCCAGTGTCCCTGGTCTTCTTCCCAAATTCTAAAGTCCAATGAAGCCTTAATAAGGGCATGTCACTCTGACTGTCAAAGCAGTGTGGGCCCTCCTTTGACATTTTGATTGTCATTATTGTGTCACATACTGTAGGTTTATTCCATTATGTCACTTTTCTGTCTACATTTGAGCTGTAGGGGCAGAGAGTATGTTTTTCTGCAACTACCCATGTTCTGTGGCCCCAGTTACCATTTACAGTACTTCTCTTTTTTCTCGAAGTAAATACATCCTCGGTGAATAAAACAAAAAATAAGGCACAATACCTACAGATCTCATAACAAATTGTCCATTGGAAAGTCCATGTACTCGATAGAGAGTACTACAGAGTCCGTTGACCTAAGGCTGCCATCAGTAGGAACAGAAACCAGATTTCCAGTGAGGCTGCACTCTCAAACAAGAGTGAGAGGCGCCTCTAAGTGTAGACTTAAAACCATTTATTACAGAGTAAACATAGGCAATTCAGATATAGGTCGATAAAAGTAGACCCATCAAGGAGATGAGACAGTCCCAAGGATCATCGGTAGACGTGTGGCCCATTCGCTGGCAGAGCCGTGCATGATACACCTTGTTGGTCACCGTCTGTAAGGGCCGGCCATGCGGTGGATGTAGACCCAAAACTAGGCTTGAGGCGCAGGTGGCTCAGCGGCGTAGGACGATGACGTCACCAGAATGCGATGCGCTTCTGAGCATGCACGCTGTGGGTATTACGGCAGCCGCGCTCCTTCTTCTAACATAATTACAGAGACATGACTATGGCTATATATACCACTAGGGGGAGGAACTAGGCTTGAAAACCAATGGTAAGCGTGGGGGACAGGGGGAAGGGAAGAAAGGACTATAGGATGGAGGCAATTTAAATTCCCTTATTCAGGCCACCCGGTGAGAGAGTTTCGAGAGAGAAAATCCAAAAAGTCCCTCTAGCACATAGTCTCTTGTACCGTTCAGCCTTCGGATGGGATCTGGACAACTGTTCAATGACCCACATTAGGAGTCCAGCAGTGGATTTTTGATGGAATTCAGCAAAGTGTCATGAGACACTGTGTTTGTCTTTATCTAGTTCAATGAGGCGTCTGTGTTCACCAAATAGCTGTTTCAAGGCGTGGATGGTGCGGCCCACATAGATTAGTCCATAGGGGCACAACAGTCCATAAATCACAAAGTCAGAGGAGCAGTTGTAAAAATTGTCTAGTTGAAAGGCTTTCCCTTTTGTTTGGAAGGTTTTTTTCCTGTGACAGATGAATTGCCACATTTTACACAGGGCATTGCAGCACTGGTACATCCCTACCAAGGGTATTAGAACTGGTTGTACGGGTGGGGCAGAGGGCCTCAGTTTGCTGGGGGCAATTTTATTTTGAAGGTGGGGGGTCTTACGATAGGTCACTTTGGGGCAATCCTGGATAATAGTTTTTAAGTGGCGAACCTCTAATAATATGCCCCAGTGTTGGGCCAAGATTTTTTCCATTTTTTTGTGCTGAAAATGGAAGGTGGTGGTGAACCTGGTGGAATGGTCCAAGGGTTCACAGCTTTTTTTAGGGGTCTTTCTCTGAGATAAAGTTCGAAGGCTTGATTGACCAAAGGTCCAGGGTACTACTTTTCTTTTGAGAGTGTTGCTCTGTTCTATGTAATCTATATCATGGGTACAATTATGTCGTAGTCTGCAGAATTGTCCTTTAGGAATATTGAGAATCCATTGGGGGAAGTGGCAGCTGTTATAATGCAAAAAAGCGCTGCCAGCAGTTGGCTTGGTGTAGTTTTTTGCACATATTCTGCCCCTGAAGTGGCTGAGTTCTAAATCTAAAAAGGCTAGGGAGTCAATGCCTAGCACATATGTGAACGACAGCCCATAAGGATTGTCATTACAGTATTCTACAAAAGGGCTAATATGGTCAGTAGGTCCATCCCATATGATGATAATATCATCTATGTAACTTCCGAAGAAGACAATGTTGGCAGAAAAGGGATTTTATCGCCAAATATAATTGGTCTCCCAAAACCCCATTGCCAAGTTTTCAAAATTGGTCCCCATTGCGGTGCCCTGTAGCTATAGGTATAACTCTCCATCAAAGTTGAAATAATTGTGTGTGAGGCGAAAATTAGTTGCTTCCAAAATGAAGGCAGCCTGTCTGGGGTTGGTTAGCAGGTCTTGTGCAAGGAAGAATTCCAAAGCCTGTAAACAAAAATGATGGAGGATGGATGTGTATAATGAGTTGAGATCCAGAGAGAGACACACATAGGTGGCTTTTGTCCCCACACATGGGGACAACAACTCCAAGAGATGTGTACCATCTCTAATGTAGGATTGAAGTTGATGAACCAGTGGTTGTAGATATTGATCATTACATTGCCTGAAACTGGTTGTGATACTGTCCATGGCATTTTTGGTTTTTGTGTGACTTGGGGAGGTGATAAACATACGGGGTCTGATAGAAATCTTTACGGAAAAAAGAGGTCTCTGACTTGTTTAGGACTTCATTTTCTAATGCTGACTTAAATAGTAGTTCATCTTCTCAAGTGAACTCAGTTGTAGGGTCTTTTGTTAGTTTTTGATATGCAGTGTTATCTGATAAAAGTCTATTGGCCACAGCCACATAGTCAGTTTTGTCTTGTATGACAACCCCTCCACTCTTGTCTACTTGTTTAATAATGATATCTTGTTTTTGCATTAGAAGATTAAGGGCTTTATTTTCTGATTTCGACAGGTTATTGGTCTTAGGGGTGGAGGAGGAGGGATGGCGACAGAGTTTGAGGAAATCGGCATAGACTACCCTATAAAAACTCTCCAAATACAGGCCTTTGGCGTGTGAAGGATAAAAAATGGACCTAGGCTTAAGGGACGAGTGAGCTATGGATGAAGAGATGGCCAAATGCTGTGTAAACAAACTGAAAGAGTCGTCCTTTATGGATAATGTATCCAAAGTGTTCATGATATCAGTCTCAAAGTCAAAGACAACTGGGGATATTATTCCTAAAAAGCTGATGAAGGTGTTGCTACTACTGCTATAAGAATTTGGGATTAAACTCACTGACGGAGGAAGAAACTCACCTCCCCCATGATAGCCAGAAGAAATATAACCTGGAGGAAAACACATTAATCAGTATTGAAAAGTAATGAGTAAATAGGCTTGGAAACTAATGGTAAGTGTGAAAGACAGGGGGGGAGGGATAAAAGGACTAAAGGATGAGGGCAGGTTTGATTCCCTCATTCAGCCATCCAGTAAGAGAGTATTGAGAGAGTAAATCCAAAAAGTCCCTCTAGCACATAGTCTCTTGTACCGTTCAGCCCCTGGATGGGATCTGGGCATCTGTTCAATGACCCACACTTGGAGTCCAGCAGTGGATTTTTGATTGAATTCAGCAAAGTGTCATGGGACACTGTGTTTGTCTTTACCTAGTTCAATGAGGCGTCTGTGTTCACCAAAACGCCATCTCAATGTGTTTTCCTCCAGGTCATATTTCTCCCAGCTATCATGGGGGTGCCTGGTTTCTTCCTCCGTCAGTGAGTATAATCCCAAATTCTTATAGCAGTAGTAGCAACACCTTCATCCGCTTTTTAGGAATGACCACCAGGTATGGGCTTTAGCCACCACATGGATACCCTTGCTATATACCCTCGGTATATCTTTATGCCCTGGCTATATACAGTGCCTTGCGAAAGTATTCGGCCCCCTTGAACTTTTCAACCTTTTTGCCACATTTCAGGCTTTAAACATAAAGATATAAAACTGTATTTTTTTGTGAAGAATCAACAACAAGTGGGACACAATCATGAAGTGGAACGAAATTTATAGGATATTTCAAACTTTTTTAACAAATAAAAAACTGAAAAATTGGGCGTGCAAAATTATTCAGCCCCTTTACTTTCAGTGCAGCAAACTCTCTCCAGAAGTTCAGTGAGGATCTCTGAATGATCCAATGTTGACCTAAATGACTAATGATGATAAATAGAATCCATCTGTGTGTAATCAAGTCTCCGTATAAATGCACCTGCACTGTGATAGTCTCAGAGGTCCGTTTAAAGGGCAGAGAGCATCATGAAGAACAAGGAACACACCAGGCAGGTCCGAGATACTGTTGTGGAGAAGTTTAAAGCCGGATTTGGATACAAAAAGATTTCCCAAGCTTAAAAAAAACAAAGCAAGGAGCACTGTGCAAGTGATAATATTGAAATGGAAGGAGTATCAGACCACTGCAAATCTATTACGATCACTGCAAAAAATTACAGTTTTATATCTTTATGTTTGAAGCCTGAAATGTGGCAAAAGTTCGAAAAGTTCAAGGGGGCCGAATACTTTCGCAAGGCACTGTAGCTTTGGTATAGATGTGTGAACCCCTCCCCTTCTTCTCCCCCCTAACTCTGCTCTACACTTAGATATTGGTGCTTCATTATTTTATAATTCCCAGCTATATATTTTCAATAGCTTTTCGATTTTTAACATTTGTAGATTTATCTATTGAATATATGATCACTCATATGGTCTTGCCCACGCCCAGGCCTATATAGATATATGTAGTGGAGATCCAGAAAGTGTATGATAGATACAGTACACACAAACATACTCACCTACATTATTGTGTCTGTGCCTAAGAAAAAGGACAAAAATACATCTCCCACAACCCCCTTCTTCCAAATAACATGCATTGTTTTTTTTTTATTTTTTATAATTGATATTTTTAAGTACACTTTGTAGTACTTTAGCCTGTATTTTAGCCTGTATACACTGCATCCTAGGCTATTCCACAAGTTGTTTATCCAGTATAACATGTTAGATGTCTCTAGAGAGTTCCTCCCCCTAGTGGTATATATAGCCATAGACATGTCCCTGTAATTATGTTAGAAGAAAAAGCGCGGCTGCCGTAAAACCCGCTCCATGTATGCTCAGAAGAGCATCGCATTGCGGTGACATCATCGCCCTACGCCGCTGAGCGACCTGTGCCTCATGCCTAGTTTTGGGTCTACATCCACCACACGGCCGGCCCTTACAGACGGTGACCAGCGAGGTGTATCGTACACGGCGTTGCCATGAACGGGCCACACGTCTACCGATGATTCTTGGGACTCTCTCATCTCCTTGATGTGCCTAATATTATCTACCTACATGTGAGTTGCTATGTTTACTCTGTAATAAATAATTTTAAGTCTACACTTATAGGCACCTCTCCCTCTTGTTTTTTTAAATACATCCTCAGCACTTCTGGTAAAAACAGGAGTTAACCTTCAGAAAAGTCCTTCCCCATCTTTAGAACCTGACCAACATGTTTCTCCATTTTAATCCCTCTAACAGGTCCTCTTATCTATCTTAACCTTATAGAACATCACAGGCTACATTGCTTATCCATCTATAATTGAATACTCTGGTGTTAGCAGTATGTTATTAAACAGATCCACTGATTTGGCAAACATCAGAAAATAGTTAGATGTTCCTAGCCTGGTTTACTGCCTTTACAAAAATCCAATGTCCTACAAAAGAAGTGTTGCCTTGCATGTGCATTAAGTCTCTTCAGCTGACACAGAAAATTGTGATCAAGGAAAGCTGATATCACACACATAAGAGGAGAAAAATGAATAAAACATAACAGACCTAGCAGATGAACTTGATTAGAATATGTACATTTTTACAAAGAAAAAGTTTTTGATTATTAATGACACAATGGATTAAAGACTGATGGCCAGCGCTGCACCAGATTTGCTCTAGCACAACTTCTTACATCATAAATTTGTTATATTGTAGATATGCTATTATATTATATTATATTATATTATAGTTGTAGTGCCTAAAGTAGAATTATGGTCAACTATAAAATTAGTGATCACATATGTGATGTAAAGGGGTTGATCTACTAAAACTGCAGAGTGCAAAATCTGGTGCAGCTGTGCATAGAAACCAATCAGCTTACAGGTTTTTTTTTTTTTGTCAAAGCTTAATTAACTTCTTCTGGACCGCCCGCCGCAGATATACTGCGGCAGGCATCCCCTCCCAGCCCTATGTCGGTCGTGAGCCTGCTGCCACGCCCACTCAGTAGCAGGGACTCCGATGCACGGGGCCAGCGGCTCCGATTGCCGCTGGCCACCCACGATCGCTCCCCGCTGAGAGAGAAGGACGGTCAGCTGTTGTAAACACAGCTGACCGTTCTTCTCTCTTGAATGATCAGAGCGGCTGGGATCCTTCTATATAGGATCACAGGTCTCTGTAATCATTTCAAAAGCCCATCCCCCATACAGTTAGAAAACACTCCCCTAGGCTTACATTTAACCCCTTGATCACCCACTGTGTTAACACTTTCCCTGCTAGTATCATTATTACAGTGACAGTGCATATTTTTAGCATTGATTACTGTAGTAATGTCCCTGGTACCCCCAAAAGTGTCAAAAATGTCAGTTAGAGGTCCAATCTGTCCATCACAATGTAAAAGTCCCGCTAAAAATTGCAGATCGCCGCCATTACTAGTAAATAAATGACATAAATCTTTCTCGTAGTTAGTAGACGCGATAACGTTTGCGCAAACCAATCAAAATACACTTATTGTGATTTTTTTTTTTTTTTTTACCAAAAATATGTAGCAGAAAACAAATTGCACTAAAATGTTAAAAAAAATTGATTTTTTAATTTTTTTTTGGGAATGTTACATAGCAGAATGTGAAAAATATTGTTTTTTTTTTCAGAATTGTCGCTCTTTTTTTGTTTATAGCGCAAAAAATAAAAATAGCAGAGGTGATTAAATACCAACAAAAGAAAGCTCTATTTGTGGGAAAAAAAGGACATCAATTTTATTTAGGTACAGTGTCGCACAACCGCGCAATTGTCAGTTAAAATAACGCAGTGCCGAATCGCAAAAAAAGGCCTCATCATTAAGGGGGCAAATCCTTCCGGTCCAGAAGTGGGTAAACAAGCTGAAGTTAGAAGCTGATTGGCTACCATGCACAGCTGCACCGATTTTGTACTCTCAAGTTTTAGTAAATCCACTCCATAGTGCCCACACTAGAAAAACCAGGCTAAATCATTATTCTAAATACTTCTTGGAACATTTTGTAAACAGCCACTGTTCCTGCCAGTAGAACTAATTGATATGCAATTGAAAGGGACCTGGACTGGAAAGTGGTTCCAAGCTGGCTCAGGTTCTGCCCACTTCTTCTCCAGAGAGAACATGCACATATCTCTCTATTGGAAGGGACTCCACCATTTTGTGTCACCAAGTTACCAGGCCTGAGGCCCACTCTCTTCAAGGTATTCACAACTTAACACCTGTTTCCCAGAATAAAGAATGTCCACACACAAGGTGCTTTTTAACAATTTGTGGAAGAACATTTGCATAACATTAATGCAGGGAAGATTTTGATAAACATTTGCATTCACTCTACCATGTAGCTGTATAAGAGGCCCAATTCCTGCTTCAGAAAACATCCCCCAAACCATGACACTTCCCCCTCCACCTTTCACTGACTTCTTTACACACTTTGGGTTCAGTCTTTCCCCAGTTTGATGATGAACATAATGTTTCCCATCAGACCTAAATAAATTGAACTTGCTTTCATCACTAAAGTGAACTTTGGACCAGTTCTCCTCTGTCCACACAACATGTTCCTCAGCAAAGGTTAGTCTAGCCCAGGGGTCTTCAAACTATGGCCCTCCAGTTGTTCAGGAACTACAATTCCCATCATGCCTATTCATGGGATGTGTAGTTCCACAACAGCTGGAGGGCCGTAGCTTGAGGATCCCTGGTCTAGCCTTTTGATTCCTTGTGCTAATGAGAGGGTTGGTCACTGCAGAGTGGACCTTCAGTCCAAATTCTCTTAAACAATGAGACACCAAGACAGATCCTTACTCTGTCCAGCGAAGAACTGGCGAGCAATCACAGCTGCAGTGTTGAACTAGTTGCCCATTGAAATTCTCCACGTTATCCTGTCCTTTCTTGCATGTGTCTTTCGTGGACAAACAGCCTTGGGGGAATTGATAGAGTTAGTTAAAGATACAATATTCTAGAAATCACAGATTTGGAACGGCAAACTTCTTTTGGTATGGTTTCAGTCACTTTAGAATAGATCCCCATCTTGCAAAGTCAGTGAAAACTGGAAAGTTGGGCTGCCAGTTAAATAGGACTTGTCAGATAAATAAAGAAATTAGCACAAGGTGCCAGAAAAGGGGGGGGGGGGTATCTGAAAGTGTTCTCTAATTTTGATCAATGTGCTTTTTCAAATCTCATTGAAGTTTTTCATTCTCTGCTTCAAAATATATGCAACTCATGAAATATGCTTTAAAAACTGCTCTTTTACTCCTGTTTAGATCATTTCAAATAGAACTAAGAAGTGACTTTAAAATTAAGGAAATTGTAGGTTGTTCTCTAAATTTGATCTTCAGTGTATGTCATATGCAGCCCTAAACAGACTGCAAGAGTAAGGAGCATTTTTTATATACAGCCCAGGGTGCAGCGGTCAGGAGTATGTCATATACAGCCCAGTGTACAGGATGCAGTGGTCAGGAGTATGTCATATTCAGCCCAGTGTACAGGATGCAGTGGTCAGGAGTATTTCATATACAGCCCAGTGTAAAGGAATAGCAATATTACGGGGGAACCAGTGACACTAATACAGTGATCAGTAATAAAAATATGCACTGTCACTGTATTAATGACACTGGGTGGTAAGAGGTTAACATCAGGGGCGATCAAAGGGTTAACTGTGTGCCTAGCTGGTGTTTCAGTGTAGTGGGGAGGTGCTTTTGCTCCCCCTTTACAGGAACACAGGATCCATGCCTTACATACAGACAGAACAGCAATCCGTCTTGTTTACATAAGCAGATCGCCGTTCTGCTTGTGTACAGAATGATCAGCTTCCACTGTGTAGAATCACAGCTCAAGCGAGTCACCAGTGGCATGTACTCACACCTGATACCCAGGAGTGCAGGATCACGTACCTATACGCAATCCTGCGCAGCGTGGCTGCCCTATAGCAGAAAATTTGCTATAGGGCAGTCAGCAAGTTGATAAAGTCTGACAAGTCATCATGTGCATGTATTTGGGACAAAAAGACCCGCAAAGCGATAAGTGGATCTGATACATAAAACAATAATCATCTGCATAAGTGGCGATTTTACAGTGATAATTACTAGTTTGAAGGCCTCCGATGTCAGCATAGGGAAAGTCTGAAAAGTAGCGGAGAGAGGGGGCATCCAGGAATGTCTAATAGGGTGCATGAGAAATCCAGCTTCCTAGCTGTATTTTAAACCAAAAAATATATAAGCTATCCCTAAAAGAATTCATAAATCTTCACAAATAATTGTGATATGAATCTATTACCAATGTCTAAAATTCATAATAAATATCAAATAAAGTCCAAAATTAGGAAAAAAGTCCCATAGAGAATCAGTTTCCAAGTGAAATAAAACAAAGATGTAGTGTAGCGGGAAAATAAGGTGCCAGAAGATCACTCCACACCATAAAATCTGATCCAACAAAGAGATCATAAAGAGTCTTGCTGCCCCACAGGACCTCACACTCTGGCCTTAGAAATCTAGCCCCTGAGTCCTAGATGAATGAACTCAGCAAAAAGGAATTACAAGAAAGTGGGGATCACCATAGTGCAATAATCTCCTGCCAGGATGTGTGATGGCACACCTGGTTATAGCATATGGGCAAGAACCAATGAGAAACACACACGTTATGATAAGACATAGAAATTATCTTTACTATAAGGTTTCTGTAGAAAAATAACAGACAGTAAAAGTATATTTTCTAGTAAATTAACTGAAGAGCAATACCTGAGAATCCAGAGCAATATATATTAATTTTTTTCTTCAGCTTACCTGTAAAATTCATTTCCACACAGAGGTATATTCTTTACATATGGGTTATACGCCACCTTCAGGTGAATGGACACTGGCAACCAATCAGACAGGAAGTCTCCCTATATAATACAGGAATTAGCTCCGTTTTTTTCGCCAGTGTCTTAAAGGTGATGGTCACTGTGGAGAAGCTCTCCACATTTTATGTATTTTCTAAAGAAGAAGAAAGAAGATTATGCTACATACCCCGATCAAAGATCGCTGAATCTAAGGGTTTAGCAATCAGATCCATCCAAAAAAGTCAAAGTCTAAAAAGATGGTACCTGAGCCTGGGAAAAGTAGATACAAGGTTTTGCCTGTAACGTTGTCCTCTTTAGGCACTGGACCCTGGGATCCAGACCCTTGGCAAAACCAATCCCAAAGGCACTCTGGCAGGGTGCTCTATAGGTCCAAGGAATTGGCCCCTCTAAAACAAGGGGAACCAGTCCTTGAAGGTCAGCAAGTGACTGTAACTCACTGTGATGGGGAAGATTGATTCTTGTTACAAGACAGAATCCTGCGGTGGGACTGTTAAGTCTACTTTAAAAATATTTGTAAAAAGTTGCTGGCTAGCCTTTCATAGAGAACAACTATTTAGTGATGATCTGGATAAATATATCCAAAAGATTTTTGGGGGGGGGGGGTGAGAATGTGTTGCTACCTGTTAAGAGGAAAAGCAAACGTCCTTCTTTTAAGATTCCCAGCACTCACACTCTTAGTGCTTCTAATCCCAGGCAGTTGCGACGGCCCCAGACATCTGGATCTAGTACCAAGACTTCAGGGCAACAGCAGAAGAAACCCTGTGCCCAGAGATCTACCAAGTCTACCTCTAAGCCTTCCTTGTGAAGGGGTGCCCCCCCTCATTCAGGTGGGGGGAAGGCTACTACGATTCTTGAAGGCCTGGGTAGAAATAATTCAGGACAACTGGGTTATTTCCACCATCTCACAAGAATACAAACTGGAATTTCGGGTGTTCAGGTTGTAAAGTCAAACATACCTGCAGATGCTCTACAAAGAAAATCTCTCTTTCTGGCTCTGGATCATTTAAGGTCCCACAGAGTGATTACAGAAGTGCCGGAGGACGAAAGATTCAGGGGTTTTTACTCAAACCTTTTCATAGTCCCCAAGCCAAATTGAGACGTAAGACCTATTCTGAACCTCAAAGCTCTAAATTAGTTTCTGAACATTCTTACTTTCCATATGGAGTCAATTTGTTCAGTCCTGACCTCCCTACAGGGAGAGGAATTTCTTGCATCCATAGACATCAAGGAAGCATACCTTCATGTGCCTATTTTTCAGGCCCATCAAAGGTTTTTACACTTTGCAGTTTGTGGCCCTGCCCTTCGGGTTGGCCACGGCTTCAAGAGTGCTCACAAAGATCCTAGCTCAAGCATTGGCTGCTCTAATGTCTCAAGGGATATCAGTGATAGGATATCTAGATGATCTATTATTAATAGATTGATCAGCTTCGGCTCTAAGCTGGAATTCTTTCCAGACAGTTCAGTTCTTAGAACGTCTGAGTTGGATTCTGAACTTGGCAAAGTCAGCATTACAGCCGGTCCAGCATCTAGAATATCTGGGTTTCCTTGTGGACACAATACAGGCAAAGGTATTCTTGCCATGTAAGAAAGCGAAAGTAACCTTCTGTACGTTTTTGCAGGCAAGGTTATTAGGCAAGATGGTGTCCTCATTCGGAGCAATTCCCTATGCTCAATTCCATGAAAAACCCTTGCAGAACAACATTCTGTCAGCATGGACCAGAAAGGTCCAGTCTCTAGACTGTTGCACGTCTCTGGTACCAAAAGTACGTCAGAGTCTAAGTTGGTGATTGTTAACCAGAAATTTGGAAAAAGAGAAATCCTTTCTTCCAGTAGTCTGGAAAGTAGTAACTACAGATGCCAGTCTCTCCGGTTGGGGAGCAGTTCTGAAGGAGGCCACTGTCCAAGGAAAGTGGTCTTGAGTAGAGAATAGTCTCCCCAGCAATATTTTGCAAACTCTAGCAGTTTGTCGGGCTTTAAAATTCTGGACGCCCAGATTTTTGGGTTACCCCGTCAGGGTACAATTCGACAATTCCACAGCTGTGGCTTATATCAACCATCAAGGAGGCAACAAAAGTCAGTCAGCCCAGAAAAAGGTAGATATTATCCTATCCTAGGCAGAAAAAATGTTTCCATGCCTATTGGCGGTTTTTATTCCAAGAAACTAAAACTGGCAGGCAGACTTTCTGAGTCGTCAACAGATGTTTCCGGGGGAATGGTCCATACACCCCGAGATCTTTGTATTGATCTGCCAATGATGGGGGGTTCCAGATGTAGATCTGTTGGCATCCAGGTTCAACAACAAGTTGGGGAGATTTGTGTCAAGGACCAGAGATCTACTCGCACTCGGAGTGTATGCTTTGGTGACTCATTGGGAGGAGTTTTTCCTGATCTATGCCTTTCCTCTGGTTCAGCTGCTGCCCCGTCTGTTACACAGAACCCAGCTAGAGGGGAAACCAGTAATCCTGGTAGTTCTAGCAAGGCTGAAGAGGTTTTGGTATGTACAAATTCAAATTATGGCAGCAGCAGGGCCTTGGGTTCTTCCACTGCGTCCGGACCTGCTCTCTCAAGGTCCAATATTTCACCCTGCTTTACAGTCTCTAAATTTGACGGCTTGGCTATTGAAGCCTTAATTTGGAGAGAGCGGGTACATCTGGCTCTGCAGTTTCTACCCTAATAAATGCTAAAAAAACAGTCTCTAGAGGCATTTATTACAGAGTCTGGAAATCTTACATTTCCTGGTGTGGGGCCAGGAAATGGCATCCCTGCAAATATGTGATCGGGAGAATTCTAGCTTTCTTGCAAGTAGGGGTAGATATAAAATTAGCCTTAAGCACTATTAGGGGCCAAATTTCAACCGTGTCGATTTTTTCCAGAGACCGATCGCTTCGCATTCCTGGGTTCAAACCTTTGTTCAAGGGATGTTACGTATCTTTTATTCAGTGAAGCCACCATTGTGTCCTTGGGACCTAAATTTGGTGCTAGCAGTTTTACAGAAACAGCCTTTGAGCCCATGGGGCATATCCCCCTGGTTCTTTTGACCAGAAAATTGGTCTTTTTGATTGTGATAACTTCAGCCAGAAGAGTCTCAGAACTAGCAGCTCTTTCTTGTAAAGAGCCATTCTTGAATTTACATCCAGATAGGGTGACTCTATGTCCACAACCGTGTTTTTTGCCCAAGGTATTGTCCACGTTTCATTTAAATCAGGACATTGTACTGCCTTCCTTTCTCCAGATCCTCAAACAGAGGAGGAAAGGTTACTACATTCTCTTGATGTAGTAGTACATGCTCGTAAGACTTACTTGAAAATGTCGGCTCAGATTCGTAAGACTGATCTTTTGTTCATACTGAGAGGGGCCAGGAAAGGGCAGGCAGCATCTAAGTCTACGATTTCTCATTGCATTCGCCAGGTTATTATCTAGGCATATGGTTTAAAAGGGAAGGTTCAACCTTTTCCAGTAAAGGCACACTCTAACAGAAGAGTAGGTGCCTCTTGGGCAGTTTGCAATCAAGCTTCTATGCCTCAGACTTGCAAAGCTGCGACTTGGTCATCAGTGTATATGTTCCCTAGATTCTACAAAATGGATGTTAGGACCCAGCAGGAGTCTGCATTTGGCCACAGTGTTCTACAGGCAGCTATGTAGATCTTTGGGGTCTGATCGCGGTATTTATGGTGCCCCCCTCCCCTCAGGTGCATTGCTATAGGACATTCCATATGTAATGAATATGACTCTATGTCCCATGATGTATGATAAAGAAATATGTATTTTTTTATACCTGTAAAATCCATTTCTTGGAGCACATCATGGGACACAGAGGTCCCTACCCTCTCGTATGGGGTGTTTATTGCTTGCTACAAAACTGAGGTATTTCCTTTATAGGAGGGGTTATATAGGGGGACTTCCTGTCTGATTGATTGCCAGTGTCCATTCACCTGAAGGTGGCGTATAACCCATATGTAATGAATATGGCTCTGTGTCCTGTGATTTATGATAAAGAAAACTCAATATTATATTCAGGCTGCTGTCAGGGGATTCCACAACTGGGAGAACCTCTGCGTAAATTGGCTCTATGAGTCCAGGCAGGAAGAGAGCAGAGGAAAGACCCTCTCTTATGTCAGACCTCTTTCTTCTATTCACTGACACCACAGGCCCAACTATAAACACTGTATCTAATTCAGTGTTCAGTGGCGTAACTCCCAAGTCAGACTACCCTGCACATACATTACATATGCAGAGCCCTGAGTGTGTGCATATGCCCGTGTGGCACCAGTAACTTCTGTCCCTTGGAAGAAGAAGGCTTTGGATCTTCAGCTAGCAACTTTAGTTGGTGCACTTAAACTCCTGCTTGGTAAAGTGTTACTGCAGTATGCTGACAGTATCCAGATAGCAAGGCGGACACTGTGACTGCTTAACAGGGCATCAATGAGACCAAGGTTCTAGCAAGTGTGGGCAAAAATGAAGTAACTCTGTCTGTATACAGTGTCCTTGTTTCCTGCAAATTACTAAGTGCCCTCTCACCAATCCTGTGGTCAAGGCCCAAAGTAACATTCTGGAACAGGCAGGCTCTTCTGGTAACCCGACTTGTCACCTCACATTGAAATGCTTGACGCCGTCGGTGTAGGTGCACCTGGATATGCACCTGGTATCCCCCTCTCTCAGGCAGGATGTCCCTGATCGGCCATGGATGCCTGGAACAATGTGGTGGACTGACCTGGGAGGCAACACCTCTACTCAATCTCCAGTCTCTTCACTTGCCTCATTGTGTCTTTCCCTTCCCTTGGGGGACAAGATGGTGTCCTCCGCTCTCTTCTTGCAGAGAGTGCTGGGCCTTGTAGTCCTGCCCTGTACAAGGCTATGGGGCCATTTTAGGTGGGGACTATGTGTCCCAGAATTCTTTACCGCTGCTGCTGATTGGCTCCCTCCCTCTGCCAATGAGGATGCAGGGGAGGGAGCAGAACAGATGGCTTTAGCAGTGCGAGTGCCGCTCGCATTGAACGAGAGTCAGTATCAGTGAGGAGATGAAGGGGGAAGAAATCCAGGCACTTTTTATCTTGCAGGAGAGCCTGTGTACTCAAAGGTGGCTGGCAGGAATTGCAAGCCCGCGGGGCACCTGCTACACACACACTTCAAAGTGATTTTAAACCTTTTTTTTATAACAAACATTTTATACGTATCTGCTCTGTGTAATAGTTCACCGGCACTCCTGGCTCCTTCTGCCTTCCAAGTAACCCTCTAGCAAGCCATTTGCTAGGGGGGTACTCATGCAGGCTCGCTCTTGTGCCCCGCTGCATGATCCTGTGCCCCTTCACCCTGCCCCATCATAAAATGTAATTTGACAACAGCAGGAGCCTTTTAATCTTACCAGTAACAAGGGAGAGGGAGGAGAGAGACCGTGCTCTCGTGCACAGCTTTGGTTTAAAATCAGGCTGAGGTAAGTATGGGGGGGGGGGGTCCTGGACACAAAAGGTGTTTTACCTTAACCACTTTACCACCGGAGGATTTTGCTGTCTTACGTCCAGGCCACTTTTTGCGATTCTGCGCTGTTGCGACTTTAACTGACAATTGCGCGGTCGTGCGACACCGTACCCAAACAAAATTTACGTCCTTTTTTCCCACAAACAGAGCTTTCTTTTGGTGGTATTTGATCACCTGTGCGATTTTTACTTTTTGCGCTATAAACAAAAAAAGAACTTTTATTTTGAAAAAATAACAATATTTTTAACATTTTTTTATATGAAATTCCCCCCCAAAAAAATGTAAAAATTAAAATTTTTTTACATTTTTGGCCAATTTGTTTTCTGCTACCTATGTTTGGTAAAAAAAATCACAATAAGCGTATTTTGATTGGTTTGCGCAAAAATTATTGCTTTTACTAACTAAGGGAAAGATTTCTGTCATTTTTGGTGGGTTTTTTTTTAACGCGTAATGGCGGCGATCTGCGATTTTTTTTGCGGGACTGCGACATTGCGGCAGACAGATCGGACCCTTGACTGACATTTTTGACACTTTTGGGGGTACAAGTGACATTACTGCAGTAATCAGTGCTATATATATGCACTGTTACTGTAAGAATGACACTGGCAGGGAAGGGGTTCATTTTATTGGAGAGGGAGGGGTTAATGTATGCCTGGTGCTTACTAGCGTATGGGGGGGGGGAGGTGACTGAGTGACACAAGGACAGATCGCATGTTCAGCTATGCTGAACACTGCAATCTGTCACTCCTTGTCACTGAGGAGATCCGCCCTCTCTGTTTACACAAGCGGGCGGATCTCCAAACTAGATTCCCCGACGACCGGGGAAGAGCAGCGGTGATTGCCGCCGCTCCTCCCCTGGCCCGACTCCCGGTGTGACTGAAAACAGCGGGAGCGCGCCTCCTACAGGGGGAGGAGTCCAGCGATGTAGGTCTACGTCGCTGGACGATAACGAACCACTTTGCCGCAGTACAGTCAATGTGACTGGTCGGCAAGTGGTTAATGCAGAGAATGCATTAAAATGGTAGTAAAGTCCGCTTTGTTATTTTTTACCTACAGGTAAGCCTATAATAAGGCTTACCTGTAGGTAAAATGAATATCTCCTAAACGTGCACCGTTTAGGCAATATTCACCCTGAATGCCGGACCTTCAGAGCTTCTTACTGGAACCGAGGGTTCCCGCGCGCATGTGCGGGAGTAATGTCATCGTGGCTTCGGCCACTCACATCGCCGGAGCCTGCGAACCCGAAAGAAAGGCTGGGGAAAATGTCAGCCCTCTCAACAGTGACTGGATGCCGCTAGAAGGGTTTTGTTCTAAGGTAAGCATTTTTTTTTTGTAATGTAAGACATGTAATTGTCTTACAGGTGTTTTTTTTTTTTTTTTCTGCAGCCATTTACCACCGCTTTAAATTAAAAAAAAAAAAACCTTGAGGCTTTAGAACCTAAATTAAACATATTGCAGGATTATAAAAAAATACGTTTATAGGGAATTTTTTAGATTCAGACTCACCAGCCTATTTAGGGTAGGTGCTAGCTCATACACTTTAACATAACTAATATTTCCTGTATAACAGTCTAAACAGGTCAAAAAATCATTTACTATATGAGGCACAGGCCTAAGAAAAAAAATACCCAAAAAGTTTATTTTACTATCCATGACTGAGCCAAATCACCCTTCATTTGGTTCTCATATGCTCCCCATCCCAGATACTGTAGATCACAGTGAATGGGATTCAGACACAGTGTTGGTGCTATATTCATCCAGAAAGCAGTGGGCAGGACTGAATGCGACCAGGTGCTGAGTGACAAGCTACAGCTTTGGGATATAGCAGTAACAATGCTGATATCTATGCCCCCTTGCAACATTTTTTTCATCCAACCTTATTAGAAGCAGACACAGCCTACAGGAGAGTGGCAACTCTGCTGCTCTGAATTCAGGGCAGTGCAGCATCATTGAAAAATGATCACAGGAGGCTGCACTAAGTGTACTTCACTGGCAGGCTCAACAGTTATTTGTAGGACATTGTACATGGAATAAAAGAAAACTGTAAGGGCTCATGCACCTGGACATGCAAAATCCTGCTCACATGGGCATGGAATTTATTTCTATTTTAGAGTAAACCTGTCACAATCCTGGGAAATCAATAGAGCTGATATTATATAAACAGCTGACTTTTCCTGTACATGCAGTCCCCGGGTTACAAACAAGATAGGGTCTGTAGGTTTGTTCTTAAGTTGAGCTTGTTTGTAAGTCGGAACAGGTACATTTTTTAAGTGTAGCTCCAGACAAAAAAATTTAAGTTTTTTTGATAGCATAGGGAATACATTAACACCCTTGTAATGTTTGTTTTGCTGTCTGTGCCCCTGTTCAGAAGATTTTCCCTCACTTTCTGTCCCCTGACAATTGGATTTTGATAATTTTGGGTTGTTGTAGAAACAAGGATTGATGATAAAGCTTTTTCTTATGATGAAAACTCTTACAGGAGTGAATTTCCCTTCTTAGGGGTAGATTTCTTTTCACTTCCTGTTGTCCCCCTCCGTTTGTAAGTAGGAGTCATTTGTAAGTCCGATATTTGTAACCCGGGGACCTCCTGTAGTAGCTTCTTTCAGTGCTTAAGTCATTATAAACCTTAAAATCTAAAATCACACCCCACTCTGTGCTGAAATATTGGCCTATTACAAAACGATAAATACCATATTCTATCCTAAATTGAAAACAAAAATGTGGAATAATCTCAAAAAAATAAATCAAACAAATCACATTGCTGCTGCAAAAAAAATCCTGCACATAAACTACAACAATGAATTCAGTCATCACTAAATCCTAATCCAGCACTGTGTAGTAAATAGCAAACACCACAAATACAAAAACTGTGAAAATAACAAAGCATATAATCCACCCTGTGAACCACCTAAATAATAATAATAATATGTCAGTTAAACCCACAAAGTCAAAAAATGACAATAGCACCCAGTGAACTGCAAATCATTATTACAATATAAGTAGAAATTAAATCTTTTTATTCATAAACTAGTCTTTGGATGACTACATTCTCAACGGTATACAGCGATAAGATGCCCCTCACTGATCCTTATATGTAATGTTTCCTGTTTTGTATTACAGTAATTTAGGTTTATGGTAAACTATATGGAACTTTTTATTATGTACATGTTTCACTTTGTTTAAGCGAGAAGAATATTTGATAAGAAATTTTTTTGTAAAAAATATGACTATATTATATTTACATTTACCTTTTTAGGTGTGATAATAAATATCCCCTGAGAAAGCCAAACTCCTTGGTGAAACATTTCGGTATTATCAACCCCAAAAAACTACTAGTTACTGATCATGTTTGTGAACATCTAAAAAGAAAAAGGACCTGATCCAGTAATTTTAAACACATTGTTGTCTATATGTGTTTTCATGTTTCTTGTGATGTCTATATCTTTTTAATCAAAAAAATAAAATATATGAATTCTAACAATTGTCAGTGAAATATGGGTTAATGGCACCTTAAAAATCCTAGACTCCATATATATGCAAGCTTTTCTTCTGTGTCCTATGTCTTCACACCAGTATTCCACTCAGTGCTCGAAGTTCCTTCACCTTAAATTAGACAGTCGCTCATCATAATAGCATGCCTCTCTAATTAAAGATAGACATGTAGCTCTTTCAATCAAAACTGTCAGATTTTGCAGACCCACTTTGCCCTGGATAAGCTAAAGAGCTTCTTTTTCTCCACAGTAACCACCACAATAAAATATAAAAGAAGAAATTGAAGCGCATCACTGTCGCTAAGATGGCCATTCTGCCTAAGATTCTGTATCTCTTCCGGGTGCTTCCGATTAATGTCCCCTCTTACTACCTTCGCCAGCTTCAGCGACGCACCTTCACATATGTCTGGGGCAAGTCTAGACCTAGAATACCCCGCAGAACACTCTTTCTCCACAAACTCCGAGGCGGCCTAGGCCTCCCACACTTTACCAAATACTACCAGGCGGCCCAGCTGGCCCAGCTGCCCAAGTGGCATGCCACCTGTGAAGTCCCACTTTGGGTATCCCTGGAAACGGTTGAATGCGACCCCCTCTCTGTAGCTAACTTGTTGTGACTTACTCATTCCGATCGTAGACCATCTCTAATCCCGTCATGCGCCACTCCCTACGCCTCTGGGATGCCCTAAAATTCGAATTCAAGCTACAATCACCACACAACCTGCTGCTTTCCTTTCTACACAACCAATCCTTTCTCCCGGCCTGGGAATCCCCCTCGTCCTTCCGACACTGGACGTTAGCTGGTCTACTTCGGGCACACTATCTGATAGCATCCGACACCATTAAACCTTTCTCTACGCTTTGTGAGTCCCACCACCTGCGGAGCTCTGAGATTTTCCGCTACCTCCAACTAAAACACTTTTACGCCAAATGCATCCGCACTGACTCTTCTCTACCCACCATGACTGCTTTCGAACATACCTGCCACCGTGACCCACACACCCGGGGCCTCATTTCCCAGCTGTACTCCAGACTCACTGACTCCCCTGACAACACCCCTCCCACTTATACTGCTAAATGGGAACAAGATCTGGGGTCCTCCTTAGATACTGAGGACTGGGCTAAGATCTGGCAAGTGACAAAGGCGGCCTCCCAAAATATAGTTGCCTTGGAAACCAATTACAAAGTGCTGATGCGGTGTCACTTGGTACCCTCACGTATTGCGAAATTCCTACCCTCCCACTCTTCCACATGCTTCCGAGGCTGCCTGGAGGCAGGCACACACATGCACATCTGGTGGACTTGCCCACTAGTAAAAACCTTCTGGCAAGCTGTCTTCCAAATCCTCTCTACCTTGATGGCTGAATCAATCGCACCTGACCCCCTCTTTGCGTTACTCAATGTGAAGCTGGACCCTGTATCTAAATCTAAGCACAAACTATTCCTCCAAGTCACCACGGCAGCCAAACAAACCATTGCAAGAGCATGGAAGTCCCCGCACCTCTCCTTGCCTAAGGTCAAGCAGCGGGTCACCACCGTCATGATACACGCCAAAATTAAGGCGGTTCTATTAGATAAAATAGACAAGTACAGTAGACTCTGGCAACCTTGGGTTGATAATTTTCTTCCCTCCAATTTCGACACCTCCCTCCTACTGCCCTGATATTAACCTGAGGCTTACTGGCTACTACTTCCTGTTCATTGCCCCCCGGCGAACCTTCCTTCCCCCCCCCTTTCCTGCTCCACCTCTCTACGTGATTTGTTCTGGCACCAACAACACACCTGTTTGAGCCTGTCAAGAACTACAGAGTACACCCCGCAGGCTCCCTGGTTTGGCCTGCTTTTCCTGGTTTTACTTATTGTTTCCTCTGTTTCCCCCGTCTAGTTGCATTACCATGTGGATTATCACACCCATTTATCCCTTCTCACGTGCTACTGAGCTATTGGGCTTTGTTCACCCTTGCTTCGCCTGCTTGGCCGCGCCTCCCCACCTGGGCACAGAGTGTTCCCTTTATGGGGTGCCTATGGGTTGGCTACGCCGGTCGCAGAGTCCTGGCCACAGCCCCCCTGGTTGCCTCTTATCCACCTACTCCTAAGTTTGACCCATGGTTATTGTAGCCGTTATTTTGTTAGCGCATCTGGCTTGTACTCATCTTGTCACTCTGTTTACCAATTGTTGTTACCTGTTTACTTTGTTCTCCAATAAAATGTTTGAACCAAAAAAAGAAGAAATTGAATAGTGTGATAACGTCAAAACTAGCATTTTAACAAAGACAAGATGCACTTGCAATGAAAAGCACATAAATCTGCATTGTGTCATAGCCGCTGCTGCTATTCAAGCGCCTCCCCCACGTGGCAGACAAAGCAATTCAATTAACATACTTGCACACTGCTAGCCCCACATTCCCTATTGTACCCTGCATTAGATGTGCATTGATCATGTAGTTTCATGATATCATTTGTTGCCCTGTCTGGACAGCCTATAGAAGAGTAAATCTTCACATTTCTGTGTCAACAGTTTCTGTTTATGTTCAAACATGAGGCATGGTCTGCCCTGGTTAAAGTGGAGTTCCACCCATTTTTGGAACTTTAGATCTATGTAATCCCCTTTAATACGGCTTTTACCAATGGAAACTTTTTTTTTTTGCTAGTAAATACCTTAATTTCTGCTTTATTCCTCCTCACCTCACTTCCGGGTCCGATCGGCGATGACGTCATTCGGCGATTTGCAGTGTCTGCTGGGATGTATTCTATTCCAGAAATCTCGCAGTAGCTGAGCTGTAGTGAGCCGTGCCTGCCCCGCCTTCGCCCCGCCTCCTCTCATTAAGTTGTATTGTATGAATGTATTAAGGCCGTTCTCTGCCCCGCCTCCGCCCCACCTCCTCTCATTGGTTGTATTGTATGAATGTATTAAGGCCGTTCTCTGCCCCGCCTCAGCCCCGCCTCCTCTCTTTGAGTTGTATTGTATGAATACAACTCAATGAGAGGAGGCGGGCAGAGGAGGCGGGGCGGAGGCGGGGCAGAGAACGGCCTTAATACATTCAAACAATACAACCAATGAGAGGAGGCAGGGCGGAGGCGGGGCAGAGAACAGCCTTAATACATTCATACAATACAACCAATGAGAGGAGGCGGGGCGGAGGCGGGGCAGGCACGGCTCACTACAGCTCAGCTACTGCGAGATTTCTGGAATAGAATACATCCCAGCAGACACTGCGAATCGCCGAATGACGTCATCGCCGATCGGACCCGGAAGTGAGGAGAGGAGGAATAAAGCAGAAATTAAGGTATTTACTAGCAAAAAAAAAAAAAAAAAGTTTCCATTGGTAAAAGCCGTTTTAAAGGGGATTACCTACAGCTATGTATTCCAACCTATTAAAAATGGGTGGAACTCCGCTTTAATGCATGACCTCTGTTTGCAGTCTAAGAACTGATGCTTCCAGTGAAGAATCTAGATATCCCACAATCCATTTGTCCCATCACATTAACACACCCACAATTGTGATACAGCACAGAGGAAATAGTGAGGCATGGATTGATCGGAATAAGAAGCTGCCTGTCCCTGATGAATAAAGACAAGCAAGCTGAAGCAATACATGGACAGAGGGGAATCGATCAGCTATACCACTACAAACTTCCACCACAAAACGGGAGCCCATCATTACAAGGTAACAAACAGCACAGAGAATATGACTATTCTAATACCTAGTTAAAACAACAAAAACTTTTGAAAGTTTATAATGACTGTAAATTCCTATATTTGAACAGTCCCTTAAGAAAGAATTAAAGACAAGGTAACTGCATTTTGTTGTTTGCAGATCCAGAAGCTTACACAAAGTGTATAGGTATGACCTGAATTAAGAGGAACACTTGTTCTAAATTTATTTTGCATTAAGTCCTGAAATAGCCCTCAAAGTAATAAAGTTTTGCCCCTTTCTGGGTAGAATTGTGATCACTATATTCACAATTAGGTATAAGCATCTTCTTCAAAACATGCCATACTTATTCTGTCTGTTTAGATTTTACAAGTGCCTTCGAAAACCTACAAAATGTATTAATAATCAAATTCCAAAAGGTGGGAAGCATTTAGCACTGTTGCCATGACAACAGAAGTTATGGAAAATGTGAGTTCCAAATTTAGAACACACCAAATCAATCATGATGCACAATAGAAAATGTCAGGAGTACAAACTGCCTGTCACTGGGCAGGAAATGCCCGTAAGGAAATATATTTAAATAATGTTTAAAAAGAAAAATTATAATGAGCCAGAACTTTTCAGGACTGGCTGTTTGACATTTCTAGAACATGAAATATTTTATAGAAGTGCATGATGTGTGATTTTTGAAAGGTTTAGAGATAATTAAGTATAGATGATCTCATATTATGTATGACATTACTGCTCTGTGTAGTGTTTGACATGTGCTGATATGATTCCTTCGCAAAATTCAAATATTTTCAAAGGGCACGTCTAAGGATTTACAAAACTATGATTAAGTTATGTTTCACGTTAAAAGTTGACGTTACAGGCCTGTAAAATAAATTCGTATTGCTAGCACAGCATTTTTACATACCTGAGTATGTTGTGCCCTGGAATATGGCCAACCATACCAGAATCTATTTAAGGAAATTGCACTCCACTACAGGCTATAAGTTTCTCTCTTCTCTCCTGGCTGCGGAAGCTGACACTCCAAGGTTGTGAGCTGCCAAACATCCAACATATAAGTCCCTCAGAAAGGGAAGTGATCGCCGGTCACCATAAAAGCCGATATACATTTATGGAAATCAAACAGATGCTGGTACAAAGTCCACCTGGCACGGTAGTTATCCATAGGGTCTTTCATTATCTTTTTGGTACATTGGCTACTTTATAACTAAAATAGAATCAACAGAGGCTGATCCAAGGCCCAGATGAAAAATCTGAACTCTTATTCTCTGTCATACTACAGTATCCCATAGCCTTATTTAGCCTTCCAGCTGCTGATCTGTGCTATAATGTCATATAGAGTTAGATTGTGTGAAATCCAACATATACTGTAAGTCTTTCAAAAGGAAAGGAATGAGCCACTCACCATAAAAGCAGGGATCCGTTTATTGAAATCAAATGGATGCATTTACTTAGGCTAGCTTAGGCCATCTACTGTGCCACATGGACTTTGTAATTGCCTCCATTTGATTTCAATAAATGTATACTGCACTGTGCACCTGTTTAATTGGACAACTATGTGGAAGATGAGGTTTAATGTTGATATAAATGTAAAGTTATGCATGCATCATACATACTAGGTGGAGTACAAGAGACCTGGGTGTTTTGGTAGATCATAAGCCTTATAATAGCATGCAATGACAAGCTGCAGTTTCCAAAGCAAGCAAAATTATTTCTTGTATTAAGAGAGGCAAGGACTCATCTGGAATATGCAGTTCAGTTTTGGGCACCAGTTCATAAAAAGGATGTCGGGTTAACTAGAGAAAGTGCAAAGAAGAGCAACCAAATTGATAAGAGGCATGGAGGAGCTCAGCTATGAGGAAGTATTAGAGGAACTGAATTTATTCTCTCTTGAGAAGAGGAGATTAAAGGGGTATTTGGTCAACATGTATAAATACATAAGTGGTCCATATAGGGAACTTGGTGGTGAGTTATTAATTTTAAGATCATCACAGAGGACAAGGGGGCACTCTTTATGTCTGCAGGAAAATAGATTTAATTTCCAAATACGGACAGGTTTCTTTACAGTAAGAGCTGTGAAAAGGTGGAATAGACTCCCTCAAGAGCTAGTTCCAGCCAGTTCAGTAGATTGCTTTTAAAAAGCCTTGGATTCTTTCCTAAATGTACGTAACTGGATACTAAAATTTATAAGTAAAGTTGATCGAGGGAATATCTCAGGGGATCAGGAAGGAGTTTCTTCCCCTGCTGGAGCAAATTGGATCGTGTTATAGTGGTTTATTTTTCCTTCCCCTGGATCAACTGTAGGTAAAGGATTGTGTATATGGGATTGTATGACACCCCCCCCCTTTTATTGGTTGAATTGGATGGTCTTTTTTCAACCAGACTAACTATGTAACTATATATCAGCTTTTAGGGTAAGCAGCTCTCCCTTCCATTTTTGAAGGACTTATTTGTTGGATTTACTAGAATCTAACTCAACATGACATTATAGCACAGATCAGCAGATATAAGGGTAAATAAGGCTATTAGAGGGTGCTGCATGAGAGGGAATAAGAGTTCAGATTTGGCACCAGGGCCTGACTCAGCCTCTGCTGCTTGTATTTTTATTAATAAGTTCACATAGAACAAAATAGGTAGAATTTGAGCAGCGCAATGTAAATAATCTTATTAGCAGAGGTGGACTGACCGAGGGCCCGGCCACCTAAGGGGGCCCGCCGGCGCCGCCTGCTGCAACTCTGGGCACCTTTGAGAACATCATCTTTGATGAAATGCGTCAGGTCACGGCGTGCTGACGTCACCCATACGCTACAGTCCTACGAAGGAACGGGCGAGTAGAGCCGTCCGGCCGGCGGCTCCCTACATCTCTCCGTTTGGCTTTTTTGATCTACATGTCTGTAAGTGTTTGCCCTTTGTTTTAATAAATTGTTTGTGGGTTTTACACTATGGTCTACCTCTCTTTCAATTCACGGCCATCACCATCTGTATGCTGAGCCTGTATCAGTGTTCCCATTGGAGGCGCCTGGTTTGGAATATCTAGACACCAGCATTTGGAGTTTTGCTCGCAGCGGAAGTGCTTAGGCGAATCAGGACCTTTTTCTGCCTTTATCATTTTGGAGCTGGTAAGGGCATATGTATGTCAGCCCTCTTCGGTGACACGATTGGGATCTATGTGCTCTATTTACTTTCCTTTTGGATCACTCAACACTGAGGAGATCCATTCAACATACGGAGTCCGTCTGAGATCTGGTTCCTGTGGATCACTTGGAATCTTTGGGCCTATTTATCATTAGCCTTTGGTAAGCGGTACCTGTACAGAAAATTTCGTCAGACGTGCTGTTTGCCTTTATATGGACTTTATCTCTGGACTTTTTTACATTATCATATATGTTTTCACTATATAGCGCAACTTATATTTATACATAAACTCTGGGGACCTGCTGGAATTTCAGAGACAAAAAACCTGCGGCCTACCATCTTTTTCAGGCCCCACCCGGGTAGACAAAGCCAGCGGTTTTCAGCAGGCCTCCTGCCTGCCTCCGCTCAGGGCCTGCTGCAAACCTAGTTCTACTACCCAGAAAGAACAAAGCCGCCGCCTCCCTCCGAGTCCCTCCCTCCCCTCAGGAAACAGTACCCATAACAGGGGCAGAGGAGAGGATACACCAGCTAGCGACAGCAGGGCCAGGATGCCAGCCTGCCATCCATGGTAAGTGACCTAGCCACAGCAGGGTCAGGGTTCCAACCAGCCACCCACAGTGACCCACCCACATCAGGGAGCCAACCAGCCACAGCAGGATGCCAGCCTGCCAGCCACCCACAGGAGTCAGCCAGCCATGCTGACTTACCCACAGCAGGTCCAGGGTGCCAGCCAGCCACCCACAGGAGCCAGCCAGCCACACACGGTGACCCACTCACAGCAGGGTCAGGGTGCCAGCCAGCCACCCACGGTGACCCACCCACAGCAGGGCTAGGGTGACAGCCAGCCACCCATGTTGACCCACCCACACCAGGGAGCCAGCCAGCCACAGCAGGGTGCCAGCCAGCCACCCACGGTGACCCACTTTAAGTTATGAGTAAGCGAAACTAGCTCGTAAAATGAGTCACTGTTTTTTCCCATGCCTGGTTTGTCCATGATGTTTGTATTGTTGTCAAGACATGTTTTTACACAATAAAGTCTAATTTTCACCTTCAACGTTGGAGTGCGGTCAAACCTTTCTCTTTACCCACGGTGACCCACCCACACCAGAAAGCCAGACAGCCACAGCAGGGTGCCAGCCAGCCACCCACAGGAGCCAGCCACCCACGGTGCAATCAATAAAAAGTGTATCTCTATACAAAGCAATCATACAATAAAGTGACAAGTGATGTGTCAACAGAGTGACGACTATTATAAGACAATACTGAATCCAGAAATATAGTCCAGCAAAAAGTGACATGTGCTAAAAAACATTAGTTTAGGTCCATATATTCTTATCCAGCATGGGGTAAACCGCACTCACAGCATTTTAGCGGCTGTACATATGCTCCAGATCCAGGGCTGTCCTCTCATTTGTTTGTTTGTTAATCCAAATCTCACTTGTGGAGACAACAACAGGCATGCCCAATAATGTAATACGGTTTTTAGCCTTTATTATTAAAATACTTGCATGTATTGCACTTACAATGTGTTAAGAAACAATCAGCATTTAAAACCAGGAAGTCCGGGACCATTACTGTGTGTCAGGGTGCCAGGAAACCAGACCACAAGGAGATGCAGGTAAAATAAAGCAGTATATTGGAGCAAACAACAATAAATGTACAGCAAGAGTGAGGAGCAGGAACAGGAACAAGCCGAGGTCAAGTCCAGAAGGGGTAGTCATCCAAGCTGGGGTCAAGTCCAGAAGAGGGTAGTCATCCAAGCCGGGGATGAGTCCAGAAGTGGGTAGTGTGCTGATGCCGGGTTGTCTGCCGATGCAGGGTTGACAGCCAGGAGAGTTGTCAGCCAAGCCTGGTCATTAACGGTGGAACACGGAGAACAGAAAACTGCTAGCAGTGATGCACTTTGAAGCACAAATGCAAGGGCAAGGACTGCAACTCATCAGGTGATTGATATAGTCAGGTGTGCAGCATCATCACTGTGCGACACCCAAGCAGCAGGCAAGTGATGATGCAATCAGAGTTTATAGGAGGCAGCAGTCTGCACATGTCCAAGATGGCTGCCAACAGAAGGGCAAAGTAAGACCTTGACACTGCGTTTGATGGCTTCAGACCGGAAGTGATGCAACCACGTTGGAAGCTCCACCCTACACGTTTCATCCCACTGACATCATTGGGAGTGGCGCCATCTTGCTACACTTCTGGACTTATATACGTTATGGTATCCTAGCAACCCCAGGGCATGTGATTGGTGGCCATATTAGTTACGTTCCTGAATCCTTGTGCATTCTGGTGTCTAGGTAACTGATGTCACATGACTGTCGAACTCGTGACCATTGGCCATGTTACATCCCAAATTTGTATATGCTCCAGTATTAACTGGAGTCACATAACCTATTAAAGTATTGCCGCAGGGTTATTATGATGCCGTTTATTAAATTCTATATGTAATGTGCATAATCAATTCTAAAGGCCCTATCAAACTTGGGAAGTGTAACAAATGTTCATACCGATGGATAAAAAAAAAGATATAAAAGATAAAAAAATACATTATAATAAAAATGAAATAAAATAAAACTAAAATATCAATAAAATAAATGTATGTACGAATATCTAAAAATTGCATATGGGGGGATAAGAACTGTAGGGGAATGTTTTGGGATTAGAAACAAAACAGTTAAGATCTATATCTATGTTAAGGCCTTCAGGATTGAGAGTGTTTAATAAATAAATCCATTTTGTTTCATTAAATAAGATCTTAATTCTCTTGTTATCCCCTCTCCAATGTCCCTTTATTTTATCTATGCCATAAAAAGTCATGATCTCTTTGGTACACTTCCCTGAAGTGTCTTGAAAGACTGTGTTTGGTGAAGCCTTTCCTAATATTCTTAATATGTTCCCGAATTCTGACATATAGCGGCCTAGTTGTTCTGCCCACATATTGAAGCTGACATGGACACTCAATAACATGGGTAACATGTGTACTGGTACATGTACACATGTTACCCAGAGTACATGTAATCATCTCCCTAGATTTATATTCTTTCCCTGTTGCCATGGATTTAAATGAATCTTTTTTCTTGCTTTGTTTTTTTCTGACCCTGCATGGAAGACATCTTTGGCATCTAAAGAAGCCTTTAAGATTTGAAAAAAGGCTGATTGTTTTGGGAGGGTCCAATACATTGTGTACCAATCTGTTCCTAAGTGTGGGGGCTCTTTTGTATATGAACCTAGTTCGCTGTGGGAGTATTTTGCCCAGTGTTTTATCTGACTTTAGGGTGGGCTAGTGTTTCTTCACTATCCTCTCTACAGTTTTAAATTGTCCATTAAGCTCCAGGAAAGCCGTTTCCATGTTTTTTTGTATCACTATCCCTATTTTTGTTCTTATCTTTAAGGAGTAATTATCTGTTCATGTTCTTTACCTTCTTCCTTAGGTTGTCTAGTTCCTTTTCCTCACTTTGTTGACACAGCACTTGCATCTTTATTTTATGATTACTTTGTATAGAGATAAACTTTTTATTGATTGTACAGCCTATATGAATTGAGAGGGTAGACACCAGGCTGTATATTGTGTATGTTTATTTTATTGAAGAACATTTTGGAACCACTATATGATTAGCACAACATATCACTTTACATCTAGTCACTTTCTACCTATATCAATTTCTAGGTGCTCTTAAAGGAACACACATCAAAAATAAGCAATGTCACACCCACTTTTACAAATCCCATTTTATACCCTTGACTCTGTTAGATGTAGTCTCAGTGGGGGCAGCAGCTTAGCATTTTTTATACTGGTCCACAGTGCAGAATACATTTTCCTATTTCCACCCATGGTGATCCACCCACAGCAGGGTCAAGGTGCCAGCTTGCCAGCCACGTTGATCCACCCACAATAGGGCCAGAATGCCAGCCAGCCACCCAGAGAAGCAAGCCAGCCATGGCAACCCCCCCACAGCAGGGTAAGGGTGCCAACCAGCCAGCCACCCACGGTAACCCACCCACTCCAGGGAGTCAGCCAGCTACAGCAGGGTGACAGCCAGCCACCCACAGGAGCCAGCCACCCACAGTGACCCACCCACAGCAAGGCCAGGGTGCCAGCCAGCCACCCACTGTGATCCACCCACAGCAGGGCCCAGGTGCCAGCCAGCCACCCACAGGAGCAAGCCACCCATGGTTATCCAACAACAGCAGAACCAGGGTGCCAGCCAGCATCCCACTGTGACCCACTCACAGCCAGGCCTGGCTGCCACCCACAGAAGCCAGTCACCCACGGTGACCCACCCACAACAGGACCAGAGTGCCAGCCAGCCAACAACCCACCCATGGTGACCCACTCACAGCAAGGCCAAGAGTGCCAGCCAGCAACCCACAGTGACCCACCCACACCAGGCTGCCAGACAGCCACCCACAGGAGCCAGACAGCCATGGTGACCCACCCACAGCAGGGCCAGGGTGCCAGCCAGCTACCCACAGTGACCCGCCTACATCAGGGAGCCAGCCAGCCAGCCACCCACAGGAGCCAGCCACCCACAGGTACCCACCCACAGCAGGGCCAGGGAGCCAGCCAGACACAGCAGGGTGCCAGCCAGCCACCTACAGGAGCCAGCCATGCTGAGCCACCCACAGCAGAGCCAGGGTGCCAACCAGCCACCCACAGTTACCCACCCACATCAGGGAGCCAGCCACATCAAGGCACCAGCCAGTCACCCACAGGAGCCAGCCAGCCACCCACAGGAGTCAGACAGCCGCCCACAGGAGCCAGCCACAGAGGATACAGGAGCAAGCCACAGCTACAGTTCCCATAGTTAAGGTAAGAGGAGCGCTTCACAGTGCCAATTTTATTTATACTTTGTGAGACCCCCTTCAGGTCCCATTATACTCCTTTGTAGTCTCTAATGGGACCTGCAGGGGGGTCTCTCTCTAACAGAGACTCTCTAATGGTGACTGAGAGGGCTACATTCTAGCTTCAATACTTACTGATACTTTCATCTCTTGCCTTTTGCCTATCGGCAAGTAAAGCCACCAAATTAGTAATAGGCTAAAGAACATCAGAAGACATGCGTAACTAGGGAAACCCCCTGTCTAACATTATGTGCCAGCATAGCTTTGTGCTTGCATTACGGTGTCACAGTCTATCCAGTAGTTTATTGGTAATAGGCACAAACCTTTAACAGTGCATCAGATGCTCTTCATAAGGAGCTGACATATTATACCCATCCTACAGCAGAGGATGGAACCTTAGCAGAGAATAGGTACAGGTACTCACCCCTGCTACCCCACTCAGCAATGTGTCAACCATCTCAGAGGGAGACAAGTAAAGTGATCGACTTTCCACCTTCCCAGTACACAGCTCCCCCAAAAGTACAGAGACCTCCCCTATAATACAGATCTCCCTCACTCAGGACTGAACCCCCCACACAGTGCAGAGACCCCCATACAATACAGATCTGCCCCCACAAAGCATAGGTTGCTCTCACCACTTACCTGAGAATTCCAGGCAGAAATCCTCAGGAGCAGCAGAGCTGCTGGCTCAGCAACACCTTTGAGCTGCTGGAAGAGGCACGCTGTCATTATAAACATGAAAGTCGGTACAAGAAGTAAGTAAAGCAGAAGACTTACTCTACCAGCTTCTGTCACATCCTGGTTGAGAAAAAAAGCCCTGGGTAAGCTTTTTAGTATAAGTGTAAGCCTAGTGGGAGAGACTTTTGTTGGTGTGATTATTTACTACTGTGTAACTCTTTCTATCTGATTTTACTTGATGGTCACCATTGCTGGGATGCATACAGACAAGTTCTTAACACTCCCAGAAGCACAATATGCAGAATTGTTTCAGTGGGCATGCAAACTCAGTCAATCATTCTCTTAATGCTGCACCCATTTGAAATGCTGCATGTGGTTTCACCATTGGTCTAGAATGCTACCACCTGGACTGTATTACAGTTCTATGATACTCAGTGGGTGGCCGGGGTTTCTTTCTGCAGCAGTTCCACTGACTTAGTATAGAGTGTCCTATTGCAGCTGTATACTTACTGTGAAATAATACAATGTAAAAAAAAAAGTTTATTATTCTAACTTATTTGTTGATTTTCCTTCCTCTTTAATTGTTATCAATCATTATTGAATGCTAAAATCTGACTTTTTGCTGTAAGATGTATTCCCGGAAGAAACTGTTGTTGGCATTAAAAGATAATGATTTTATGTCATTAGCAGATTGATACTGATCGAGCATAGGTGATATGCAATCCCCCAAACCATTAGCAAATTAAATCAACTTATCTCAGCAGTCGATTGGGAAATAGTACAGCACGAACATGTTGTCTTTTGATATATTGATAAGAAATTCACCAATGGACTGAAGGGCCGCTGTGTCTGCCGAAACATTTCATTTCTGTGTTCCTAATTTGTGGCATATCTGTCAGATATAAACATTAAAGTGTAACTAAACTAAAGTCAAAACATTTTTCATTTTTGGATAGAGAAGGGGAGGGTTATAAGTTATAACTCCTGTCTATATATAACAAAATTAGCTACCCTAGGTTAACAAGTGTTCAAATCATAACAGTAAAGATTAGCTGGCAGCACATATATGCAGGAAAAATGGCATAAAAAAATATAAGTGTCACAGCAAGTGCAGCGCTAATAAATGTCAGTCCATTAAATATCAATAAATCTTCAAAGCTGTTATTGATAACTAAAGTGAAAGGGAAAAGGAGTGTCCGAAAGGAGCCGTCACCAATACCCATTCACACTGCCTCTTACCCCTAATGTGGACCCCCAACAAAGAAGGTCAATCGAGCACTGTCAGAATATTCCTGGATTAATACCGCTGGATCAGATACAACTAACTTCTCCCAGATGGAATAATGAACAGCTGCCCACAGTGTCTTCCCCAGTCTCATTTAATGTGAAGGTACAAAAGGGGGCATATCATAGTGTAGTATCTAATATAATAAACTGCAAGTGTCTCTGCGTCCAGTCCCTGTGTCCGTGGGATTGCGCTACTGCACATGTGCCCCATGGACAGCCGTTGGGACTTGGAGCGCAGAGACTTCGGGCGGCCGGGCGAAAATGCAGCCACCTCAGGTATCCGCCCCCTTCAATACCGCCCACAGTAATGTCATGCAACAGTGGATGGACGACGTGACACAACATCACTCTTTCTGTTGTGGCCGTGCGGCGTGCCCTCGGCCCAGGGGGGTGTCTTTCAGCCCACCTCCCAGCCTCATCGCCATTGGCTGCTACTATAAGGTGTTCCCTTTTGAACACCGATTGGCTCCTTCTCAATCTTTGGTTGTCCATATAACTGCTGAAGCCTTACTTGGCTTCAGTGTTACCTAGACAGCACTTGCTGCACATGTATATATGGCTGTAATCCTGGTAGGTTTTTTTACTATTTATGGGAGCTGCATCCAACTGATGATCATTATAACTTGATGATATGCCTATTTAGCTAAACTTTGGTATGTTTTGATTTACCTTATTCTCTGCTTTAGCCTTTCTCTGCTTGGACACATTGGTAGATTTTTGACCGAACGGCAATTTGACCATCATCGGCACATTTTTATGCATGGACCCACTTAATCATTGTCCCAGATGTAAGTGTAACCTAAACATGTGATTTTTCCATATGGTGATCCTTTACTCTGATAAGCAGTACTCTGATAAGCAGTATGATTTACATATACCCTCCATTTATACATATCTTACTATATAAAGTACAAGTGTCCCTGTGTCCGTGGGATTGCGCTACTGCGCATGTGCCCCACGGACAGCCGTTGGGACTTGGAGCTCAGAGACTTTGGGCGGCGGGGCGAAAATGTTGAAGCGGCGGGTATGCGAGACTCGGTCAGCTCTGCGCGTGTCCCCGATGTTGCTAGGGCAACAGGGACGCTATGCGCAAACAAGTCTGTTTTTACAAATGTTTGACCACATATGTTCTAGCGCCCGTTAATTTAACGGGCTCAATTTCTAGTATTTAAATAAGATTGTTTATTGTTGAGAATATCGCACTCACTTGTAGGGAAAAAAATTCAGGCATTAAGCATAGAAACCAAATGTTTCCAACCAAAAATATGGCTGCCACATCCAGGTGCGCGATGATGTCACGTGTCACTCCTCTCTAAGCGGTTCATCAGCAACCCTGAAACAGAGTGTACCAATGTGAAATGCATAAGAGTGAGGTGTGTAGCAGGATATCAAGACTTCATCATGCAATAGGCAGAGTGATTGGCTACATTTTTCTAATAATGGTTAGAACATTTTAAATGGTTAATGCTATCAAAACGGTAGTGTTGACTAAGATTCCTAGACAAAACTGGATAGATAAAGATTTAACATTATATTTTATTTTAAGAATTGATAAAGGTTATTTATGGTTACATTAACTCCATCAATTAAATTTCAACATACTCTTTAATATAAGGGGTCTTCTGTCTTTCTTGAGCACCAGGGTGCTGAGATACAGGCTCACAATCCAAGCACCAGGTGGTCATGGGACATTTCCCCTTTTTTTAAAAAAAAAGGACCTGACCACAGTTTTAGTAATATTACTCATGCTTACTAGCAAAGTTTAAAATACTAAGAACATCATTTGTTCCATTTGCTTCTACATTAGTCTTTACCTAATTGCTATCATAGTAAGATAAATCAGAGTGACAAGCCCTCTTTCTTTTTATACGCCCAGCTAAGTGTTTGACTGCTTAGGAGCAGCCTACATGTCTTTAAATTAGCTTTTTCATTTTTTGCGGCATACATTATAGAATGGCATAGTTTCCATATAGAGGTCTTCCTTGCACTCTGCACAAGGATGTCTAATTTATTATATCCACATCCAGGGCTAGATAATGTTGTATTTAATGTCTACATTTCCTTCCCAGTATGAATTCAGCAGGAGCCCTTTAATATGAAAGGTTTCTATGGAATATCTGCATATTGTGAACATGTGACAGTCAAATGGAATTCTGATTAATTTTCTGCATTGATTTTGTGAAAGAAGCATTTGTTTTTTGAATTCATTTGTGTTGTCCATGGCTGCAGTACTGAGTTTATAACTGTATTTTATACTTTTTAAAGTAAAATGTATACTGTATTTGTGTCTCATAATAGGCTGGGAGACTAATGACATTACTATATTTACATAATTATATTTACATTGTTTTCTTTCTTAATTTGTGTGCATTAAAAGGGAAACTATACTGGTTTAGTGTAAATTGTATTTTTTCATAAATTCGTAGTTTTTTTAGATCTGACTTTTCATTTATACGGTATCTTTGTTGTCCATATAAACATTTAATATAGCGTGCCTCAGTGACAAAAGAATTTACAGAGCATTGTAGGTTTACCAAAAGGTGCACAGCTGAAGATGTTGCATTTTAGACACACGGTCTCTAATTGAAACCCAAATGGTGTTATTTCAAGATGGGAGGGGGTGCCAAGGCCAAGTTTTACAGGAGGAAAGGAGAAAATAGAAAATATTTAAAACTATATTTCAAAGCTTCAACTGTTGGATTACCATGAAAATACAAATATATTAATTTACAATATGTTTCACATTTTTCTTTTTTTCAGCCCTGGCCATAATAAATAAAGAATATGCTGAAACCATTCAATATACTGTATATGTCATTATTTATCTTTATCTTTTTCATTATTATTCTTTGTAATTCCATAGTGTGAGGCTTTATTCTGCACTCAAACTTGAATCCTTTTAGCACTCTATTACAAGTGACATGTCACAAAGAAAAAAAAGAGAAATTCTAATTTAAAATTTCCAATCCTTTCAAACAGCTTGGATTTTTGGACCTTATTACTATGGACTGTAATCTGCATTGCCAATATAGGCCATAGCCTAGTTCTGAAAGCCTGCCAAGGGTGGTATCCAGCCAACTAAACATCTCCGTGCCAACTATTAGTACCACATTCCTTTTAATAATGTAAGCTTCCAGACTGCCAGTCTGCCTTTTGTTACATTATTTCTGCACTGGATAGTTTTGCATTCTAGTTGATGGAATTGTAAGGTACCTGTTGGAAGGTTTAGTTCAAAGTGGAGCTTTTGTGGGAGGTTGAGGCATTAGCAAAGTCAGGTAGGCTAGGTCAGCAATGAGTCTTGGCTGCAAAGCAGAGTCAGAATCCAGAAGCTTGGTCTGGGACAGGCATCAACTAACCCTGAAGATAAGTGGTGCTGGACCTCAAACAGGTCTTTTGCCCAGAAAAACACATAGAAAGAGGTGAGTATCAGTATTAAAGCAAAAAAAAAATAAAAAATTTTAGGTGGGCATTTTATTTTTGTTTACAAACATTTTTATTCGGTATAAAATGGTGGTGCAAGTAAATACAGCACATTGATAATAATGCATTGTTAAAAGGTGTAAAATAAAATTACATTTGAATGAAAAAATTGCTGAGCGGGTTTGTAGAAACATCATAATACATACAGTATCTCACAAAAGTGAGTACACCCCTAACATTTTTGTAAATATTTTATTATATTATTGTATATCGGTGTAAATTTTCCCTCCCCTCAAAATAACTCCACACACAGCCATTAATGTCTAAACTGCTGGCAACAAAAGTGAGTACACCCCTAAGTGAAAATGCCCAAATTGGGCCCAATTAGCTATTTTCCCTCCCGGTGTCACGTGACTCAATAATGTTACAAGGTCTCAGGTGTGAATGGGGAGCAGGTGTGCTAAATTTGGTGTTATCGCTCTCACTCTATCCTTCTGGTCACTGGAATTTCAACATGGCACCTCATGGAAAATAACTCCCTGAGGATCTGAAAAAAATAATTGTTGCTCTACATAAAGATGGCCTAGGCTATAAGAAGATTGCCAAGACCCTGAAACTGAGCTACAGCACGGTGGCCAAGACCATACAGCAGTTTAACAGGACAGGTTCAACTCAGAACAGGCCTCGCCATGGTCGACCAAAGGGGTTGAGTGCACGTGCGTCACATCCAGAGGTTGTCTTTGGGAAATAGACAAATGAGTGCTGCCAGCATTGCTGCAGAGGTTGAAAGTGTGTGTGTGTGTGTGTGGGGGGGGGGGTCAGCCTGTCAGTGCTCAGACCATACGCCACACACTGCATCAAATTGGTCTGCATTGCTGTCATCTCAGAAGGAAGCCTCTTCTAAAGATGATGCACAAGAAAGCCCGCAAACAGTTTGCTGAAGACATGCAGACTTAGGACATGGATTACTGTCCTGTGGTCTGATGAGACCAAGATAAACTTATTTGGTTCAGATGGTGTCAAGCGTGTGTGGCGGCAGCCAGGTTAGGGCGGAGTACAAAGACAAGTGTGTCTTGGCTACAGTTAAGCATGGTGGTGGGAGTGTCATGGCCTGGGGCTGCATGAATGCTGCCAACACTGGGGAGCTACAGATCATTGAGGGAACCATGAATGCCAACATTTACTGTGACATACTGAAGCAGAGCATGATCTCCTCCCTTTGGAGACTGGCCCAGGGCAGTATTCCAACATGATAGCTACCCCAAACACACCTCCAAGTCGACCACTGCCTTGCCAAATAAGCTGAGGGTAAAGGTGATGTACTGACCAAGCATGTCTCCAGACCCAAACCCTATTGAGCATCTGTGGGGCATCCTCAAACGGAAGGTGAAGGAGCGCAGGGTCTCTAACATCCACCAGCTCTGTGATGTCGTCATGGAGGAGTGGAAGAAGACTCTAGTGGCAACCTGTGAAGCTCTGATAAACTCCATTCCCAAGAGGGTTAAGACAGTGCTGTAAAATAATGGTTGCCACACAAAATTTTGACACTTTGGTCTCCATTTGGACATTTTCACTTAGGGGTGTACTCACTTTTGTTACCAGCGGTTTAAACAATAATGGCTGTGTGTTGAGTTATTTTGAGGGGACAGCTAATTTACACTATTATACAAGCTGTACACTCATTACTTTACATTGTAGCAAAGTGTCATTTCTTCAGTGTTATCTCATGAAAAGGTATAATAAAATATTTACAAAAATGTGAGGGGTGTACTCACTTTTGTGAGATACTGCATATATGGATAATGTAGTACAAGTGAATAAGAAAAAATCATTACTATATAAGTAATATAACATATATGAAATGAACACTGTATCTCTGTTAATAAAAGGTCATTAATAGGAAAAAAAACTAGTTATATGAGGGTTGAACAAAAAATCTCAGAGTGTTTAAACCAAGGATCCCATTTCTTGTTGTAGAAGTGTGTAGAGTTATATAGAGTATGGAATATTTTTTGCATGAGGTTAATTGTATTCACTCTCGCTTTCAGTTGGGTGACTAGGGTGACTTCCAATGGTAAGCAATAAGCCAGTGTATGGCGACACTTATAGTATGGATGAGTCCCTGGGATGAGTGGAAATAATAGACAGTTGGTTAGGGAAAGGTGGATACGAATGCCAGAGATAGTTGAAGCAAAATTTCCCAATTGACGCTAAATATAAGAAATTTTCTTGCATTCCCAAAAAAATATCAGAGAAAGAGCCTGGGGATAGGCATCCTCTCAAACAGACTGGGTAAACTGATGGAAAAATGGCATGTAATTTGTTAGGTGTGAAATGCCATCTAGTAAAAAGTTTAGTAGCTGTTTCGCAAACAGTGAGTGATACATTTAGGAAGATTTATAATGCATTTACTCCAGTCTTCTGTAGGTGTTTTGAAGTGTGTGTTGTAGAAGAGTCTGATTTGAAGAAATCAACAGTGTTCATTATTTGAAATTTGATACATTGTATGAAGGGATAAGAAAGTAGTGAATGAGGAGTTTTTAATAAATTTAAATAGGATAAGTATGTCATTATTGATTCACCAGGAGAAATTGCCCATTCTATGTATACCCGGAAGAAATTTTGGATCATCTAAGAATAATGCCTGGGGGGGGGGTGTTTCTGAGATCAAACCATATTTCTGTTTATATAATCTCCAGAGTTGGAATGATTGGAATACTAATTGGTTTAGAGAGGCGATATAGCTTTGTGGAACACCTTTAGACCATAATAGTTCAGGGAGTGAGTAAGGATAGATGGAAACGTTTTCAAATTTGACCCTTGGGATCTTTGGTTTATAAACATGCCATTGAGCAATTTGTGACAAACGAGAGGCTAAGTAATAAAGCCAGAAATCTGGAAGGCTGAAACCTCCTCTGTGTTTTGGTATATATAAAACTGTTTTAGAAAAGCAAGGGTGGGAGTCTGCTCAAACACATTTTTTAACTTTAGCTTGAAATTTAGTCACATTAATTTTGTTTATCCTAAAAGGGAGTGCTCTAAATAAATACAATCATTTTGTATTGTCATTTTTATGGCTATGATTCGGCCTAAAAAGGAGATATGGTAGGATTTCCATAGTTTAAGCATCATTCCTAATTTTACCATCAATGAAAGGTGGTTTTTGGAAAATAAAGATTATTTATCTGGGGTAGGGTATAATGTAAAGGTAAATTAATTTCTTAGGGCACTAAATTGAGATGTTGGTATATTTATAGGCATTCGAACAGATTTTGAGATGTTAACTGATACAGTATCTCACAAAATTGCTGAGCGGGTTTGTAGAAACATCATAATACATACAGTATCTCACAAAAGTGAGTACACCCCTAACATTTTTGTAAATATTTTATTATAACTTTTCAGGTGACAACAGTAAAGAAATGACACTTTGCTACAATGTAAAGTAGTGAGTATACAGCTTGTATAACAGTGTAAATTTGCCCTCCCCTCAAAATAATTCCACACACAGCCATTAATGTCTAAATTGCTGGCAACAAAAGTGACCCATTAGTGTTACAAGGTTTTAGGTGTCAATTGGGAGCAGGTGTGTTCAATTTGGTGTTATCGCTCTCACTCTCTCATACTGGTTACTGGAAGTTCAACATGGCACCTCATGGCAAAGAATTCTCTGAGGATCTGAAAAAAAGAATTGTTGCTCTACATAAAGATGGCCTAGGCTATAAGAAGATTGCCAATGCCCTGAGAATGATCTGCAGCACGGTGGCCAAGACCATACAGTGGTTTACCAGGACAGGTTCCACTCAGGACAGGCCTCATCCAGGGTCGACCGAAGAAGGTGAGTGCATATGCTCAGCGTCATATCCAGAGGTTGTCTTTGGGAAGTTGATGTATGAGTTCTGCCAGCATTGCTGCAGAGGTTGAAAGGGTGGGGGGTCAGCCTGTCAGTGCTCAGACCATACTCTGCACACTGCATCAAATTTGCCTGCATGGCTGTAGCCACAGAAGGAAGCCTCCTCTAAAGATGATGCACAAGAAAGCCTGCAAACAGTTTGCTAAAGAAAAGAAGACTAAGGACATAGATTACTGGATCTATGTCCTGTGGTCTGATGAGACCAAGATAAACTTATTTGGTTCAGATGGCGTCAAGCGTGTGTGGTGGCAACCAGGTGAGGAGTACAAAGACAAGTGTGCCTTTTCCTACAGTCAAGCATGGTGGTAGGAGTGTCATGGTCTGGGGCTGCATGAGTGCTGCCAGCACTGGGAAGCTACAGTTCATTGAGGGAACCATGAATGCCAACATGCACTGTGAAATACTGAAGCAGTGCATTAATGTGATAATGACCCCCAAACACACCTCCAAGATGACCACTGCCTTGCTAAAGAATCTGAGGGTAAAGGTGATGGACTTGTCAAGCAGGTCTCCAGACCTAAATCCTATTGAGCATCTGTGGGGCATCCTCAAATGGAAGGTAGAGGAGCGCAAGGTCTCTAACATCCACCAGCTCGGTGATGTCGTCATGGAGGAGTGGAAGAGAACTCCAGTGGCAACCTGTGAAGCTCTGGTGAACTCCATGCCCAAGATGGTTAAGGCAGTGCTGGAAAATAATGGTGGCCACACAAAATATTGACACTTTGGGCCCAATTTGGACATTTCCACTTAGGGGTGTACTCATTTTGAGTTATTTTGAGTGGACAGCAAATTTACACTGTTATACAAGCTGTACACTCACTACTTTACATTGTGGCAAAGTGTAATTTCTTCAGTGTTGTCACATGAAAAGATATAATAAAATATTTAGAAAAATGTGAGGGGTGCACTCACTTTTGTGAGATACTGTAAACCAGAGAGAGTTGAAAATTGTTGTAGGGTTTAAGTAAGTTTGGTAATGATATAATGGGTTGGGTAAGGAATAATAGCATGTCAGCATACGTGCTAAGTTTTTACGTAGTGTTAGATAAAGTATATCCTCTAATATCTGGGTGTGATAAAATGGCTGTAGCCAAGGGTTCGACAACAGGTGCAAATAGGAGGAGGGACAGGGGACACCCTTGCCTCTTTACCTACTTAAACAAAACTCTGAATTACATCCTGGTGAACTAATTTTCATATAAGATTTGTTGTAAAGAGCTTGAAATGCATGAAGAAATTCACCATGAAACTCATATTTTTGTAAAATAATATTGAGATAGTTCCAAGAGACACTATCAAATGCCTTATTAGTGTCTAGGCTCAGAAAAAGAATTGCTTGAGATTTAGGTTTGCGTCCTGGATAATATTTGTTGCTAAATGGATATTATCTTTGATTTGTCATCCCTGGATAAATCCTAATTGATAGGGAGATATCAGTGAAGAAATCACAGAGGATAGTCTATTGGCTAAATATTTTAGGATCGCTATTTATTACTAATATATGCCCATCATTTTTGAGTAAGGTATGGTCTTTATCAGGTTTGGGTATTAAGGACATATTGGCAAATAACATTTTCTCTGGGAATAGGCCTCCTTTGAGGATATTATTATATAACCTTGTTAGATTTGGAATCAAAAGAGGGTCAAATTCTTTAATAATAAAATGTAAAGAAGCCATCTGGGCCTGGAGCTAAACCTCTTTTTAGAGATTTAATAATTTGTAGTATTTCATCTTCTGTTCAGGGGCGTTCATTTTTTCAAGTTGAGCAGAGGATAATAATGAAATTGGAATTTTTGCCAACCCTGAGAGCTCAGAAGATGAGATAGAAGACACAGGACCAGAAAGGAGGTCTGAATCGAATTTTTGGAAGATAGATAACATTTCTTATGGACCTGTGACTAATTGATTTGAAGTGTTATAAAGTGGGCATTTTAATTAACATGTTGTAGTATAGGCTGGTGTTGCACTTTGAATACAAAGTCTGATTCTTTTTTGTTTTTCGCTATTCCTGATGGTAGATTATTAATATTTAGGAAACACTGGCATACTATGATAAGAAGACAGGAAATAATGTACAGCGATTTCCAATGATTTCTTCTTCCGAGTAGTGAGCATGCACACATAGTCCAGACTGGGTCACTCCGTTGCCCACTGCACACAGCAACATGGCAGCAAGTACATAGCTTTTGACAGGTAGGCAGGAGAGGGACGGAGGTTCAAGAGGGTACCCATACAAAAACAAATATGCAACTATATAAAAACCATGCCTAAGGAGAAATAAAGTTCTAGACTCAATGAAATTATTTATTACTTTCATGCTGAGAACATAAAACTCTCTTTAAAGACAGTACAGCATTAATTTAGCACAGTGTGCAAATCTCCCAATCTGGTTATTTTGCAGATACTACAAAACTCCTTTTACTGCCATTTCATAAATCAAAGGAAACTTTCAGTAAAAAAAGATAAACATTTTACAGTGAATTTCTCAACATGCACATTGCTCGAAGTAGCATTTAAAACTTGTCATTAACATCTCCCAGCTGGGATATTTCATTTATAATTGTTATCGTAAAATGACCCAATTCTTACAAAGTGCCATTGCATATTTCTAAATGTTGTTTACTATATAATTGGTTTATATATTGTCTTGGCACTTTGCAGTTTAATGGGAGTTCATGAATCTTAGTAATGTGCATTTATAAACATTAATTGTCTCCTATCAAGTAGACAGGTCAGGTAAAGTTACTAAATGGAACCAGATAAATGTAACAAAGGACCATAATAAATAAAAATAGTATCATTAATATAAAATCTCCAGACGATAAGAAATGGCAAAAGCCATGTGTGTGATTGATTGCGCGGTGTTATCCTTGAAAGTAATGAATGTGCTCGCTACTTATTTATTTAAATATTGTACACAACAGAAAAACACATTACTTTTTATAGAACAGCTATGCAAAATGCAATTAAGTAAGAAACATTTTAGTGCATTCTAATGTTAATGTGCAGCATATCGACTAGATAATATTGACATTATCTACGGTCTGGTTTAAAATAATTGCACGTTCAGAACAGATCCTTCTGTTTTCTCAAATTAGACGTGTTTCAGCAATCTATAGTTTTCTGTATGTAGTTCCTTGTGGAGTGCCTGGGACACTTTTTGCAGTTCACATTTCAGAATTATGTGGGTACTGTCCCAACTACTGTGTTACTGTCATTCAGACATTCTGTTTGCCACAGAAACTGCCAAGCATTTTAAATAAATAAATATATATATAAATCATTCAAATAAATATGTGACATCAAAATGTTTTTACCTAAAAAAGAAGCGAATGTGGCTCTAAAAAACACTATATTGGTAACTCCTTACATGAACAATCACCTCAGGGTGATCAGTGTACATTGCAAGGATTTTAACAAACTTTGGTGAAGATTTCTGCCCACTTCTAGTCTGAAGGATAAGCCTTTTGTTAGGCAATGCCCTGTGCAAAGTGACTCTGAATGGGAGTGACTAAATCATTTTAATCAGCTGATGCACTTTGAGTGGTCTGATGAGAAAAGCTGCAGCGCCTGCTCCCGTCAGAAGTGATTAACCCCTAAAAAGTATCTTACCAAAAAAATACATTTTTGTTGCAGAGGATGCCTAAAACCTGACTTATCTTAGTGGACAGTTTTTCACCCAAGAAGGAAATGACATTTTTGGAGGTGTTCTGAACATCACCAGCATATTGAACGCCTCCAGGTTGCTATAGCACATTAAAGTTTACATAAATTGACTCCATTGCAGTTTGAAAAGGCAAAGAAATGTTACTATATTAACCACTTCTGGACCAAAAGGTTTTACCCCCCTGATGACCAGGCCATTTTTTGCGATACGGCACTGCGTTATTTTAACTGAAGACTGGGCAGTCGTAAGATGCTGTACCTAAATAAAATTGATGTCCTTTTTTTCCCCACAAATAGAGCTTTCTTTCTTGGTGGTATTTGATCACCTCTGTGGTTTTTATTTTATACGCTAGAAACAAAAAGAGACCAACAGTTTTAAAAAATATATATTTTTTTTTACTTTCTGCTATAAAACATCCAAAAAAAATTGTAAAAACTCAAATTTCTTCATCAATTTAGGCCAATATGTATTCTGCTACATATTTCTAGTAAATAAAATCCCAATAAGCATATATTGATTGGTTTGCCCAAAAGTCTACAAACTAGGGGATAGATTTATGGCATTTTTATTTATTTTATATTTTTTTTTACTAGTAATGGTGGCGATCAGCAATTTTTAGCGAGACTGCCACATTGCGGTGGACAGATCGGACACCTAACTTACACTTTTGACACTTTTGAGAGAACCAGTGACATCACTACAGTAATCAGTGCTAAAAATATGCACTGTTACTGTACTAATGGCACTGGCAGGGAAAAGGTTAACACCAGGGGTGATCAAAGGGTTCAGTGTGTCCCTAGGGGATGCTTTCTATCTGTGTGGGGGATGGACTCACTAGATGAACACTGAGATCTGTGTTCCTGAATAGCAGGAACAGAAGATCACTGTGTACATCTATGACAGAACGGCGGTCTGCCTTGTTTACATTGGCAGACTGCCGTTCTATCTCTCTGGGGAGCAATTATGGGTGGCCAGCAGGACCCGCTGATTGGCTCCCCCTCTGGCCAATTAGCATGTGCGCTGGCTATTGCAGGAAACGATGTACAGGTACATTGTTTTGCGCAACAGAACCAATTTTCCGCAGTATATGTACTGCTGGTGGTCAGCAAGAGGTTAAATTACAATATGGCTTGCGTAAGAACGCCATATGCTATAGTATTATTAATATTATTTTTTGCTTTTTTTATTCACTTCAACAAGTGTACAGCTGATTTTTAAAAGAAAAGGTTTCAAATCTTGACATTTTTAATGCAATGTGAAATCAATACTAGTTTTGTCTCTTCAGTGTACATGTCTTTGCATTGGAAACTACCCTGGACCTGGAGTATGCAGTCCAGCATAGTATGCAATGGGGAGGCAAAACAACTACTCAAAAAGTCCATACTCTGCAGATTTCTTACACCTTAAGGGGAATAGACATTCTTTCGAGGACACTGAGGTTCACATTTTGGAGAGTAAGATCACTGTTTTGCAGTAGGTGTGATAGAGGTCATTAACATCAAGCTGGAACATACATTGCTAAACACAAATGGGGGGGGCCCTTAACACATATGTCACCTACATGTAATGTTTTAATAAACAATTCACACCTTTAGCCATGTAACTGAAATATTCACAACCTGCCCCAATTTACATATCATCATGGAGACTTGTTTATATAAATTAAAGCAGGATGGCTTCACCCATGTTCATGCCTCCCATGTCCATATTGGCCAGATTTTCTATTGTCCACTTCTTGGAAAATCAACATCTGCCTTGGTACCAAGATAAATGGATTAAAGTGGCTGAATATCCCCTGTGGGTATAAATACTAGGGTATGTTCCCAACACTCATTTGAACTGAGGAAGCCCCTTTGATGAGTGAAACGTTTTCAGCAATACAGTACAAGTCCGGTTGATGTGACTTACTTCTGCAGTGTTTAAGTAAAATCAGTCTGTATATGCAGTAGAGCATGCTCGTTAAACTCACTGTAGAATCTAAGGGTTAATCCTCTGCATTGTGTAAAAGGCTTCTTTGATCCTGTCTTCTCTGATCCTCCCCTTCTTCCACTGTCCCCAATCCATCTGCTGATATAACAGAGGCTTGGGGGCACTCTGCACATGCTCGGTTTGATGTATATTGCTAGAGAGTTTTCTTTTTTTTTTTTTTTGCAAGGGTGCATGTGATCGGCAAAGGGCCAATCAGCACTGTCCTGATAGAGCGTCAGGGGTTCTGAAGCCTCATAGGACAGTCAGAGGGGAATGAAAACTGCCCCTACAAGTTTTAACCAGACACTGATAGAGGTCATAAGACTGCTATATACTGCTGATGAGAAAAGGTATTTGGCAGTTAATTGCATTTCCATGTTCTGTGTACTGTGGGAGACCAGATATAGTGAATGCAGGTCCTGGTTTAGTAACACCCTAACTACAACTAGCCATTTGAATAAAGACACATATTTCCTATATATGTTCTTCTAGCCTTTAAAACATGACATCTCTTACTAAAGGTTGACTTGTGATGTTTTAGTTTGATGCACACAGATCCACAGATACAGATCTGAAAACAGGTAACTTTATCGGCTGCGTGTGGTCACACAATATTGCTTTCTGCATGGTTAATCAAGGCTAATTGCAACTACACACAGCCTCACTATAAAAGTCAATTGTCACATTCTAAGTTATTCAAAGCAGGATTCAGAGATCAATTTGGGGTGATTAATGGTCGCACAAGCTGAATGATTAAAATTGCCTGCGGCATGACCCACCTTAAATAAGGTCCTTAAATTCAAGTTACTAATAACTTGTATTTGAAGTGTTAACTATTCTGAATCAAAGCAAGTGTACAGTGTAATTCACTTTTACTGCTAGATAAATATTTAATGCTAATTTCAATACTCATTAGATAGCAATTTCAGTAAATGTGCCCTCACTGCTATTGTGGATTGCAGCAGTAATCTATTTACAGATAAGTGAATTATTAGTATTTGTATCCAGTAAATATTTTTAGCTGATATTTAAGACACCCTCATTGAATGCTACCCTAAATTGTTTTTCGCAAGGTCTTTTGCACAAATTGTGGACATTTCACACTGAAGATTTCAGTGTCAGTAAATGTATTGGTATTTATAAATTTAGATGCATAACATATCTGCATGAAGATAAGAACATTTTTTTTTTTTCTGGCAAAAATCTGTTAACTTTAAAAAATGTCCGGTTTATTGATTTTTCAGTTCAGCATTATACTGTAGCCTGTGTTATCTCTGATAGGAAAACTTGCCTAAGGCTTTTTACCCAAGTAAACTGGGTATAATAAAAGAATAAAACCTTCTCTTTGTAAACATATTCAAACAGGGATACATAACATTAAATGTATTCCTTTTTATATTAACTAGTGAATGAATGCCTGTTCATAAACAGGTTAATGTTCTCTTACAAAAAAAGTTAAAATAAAACAATCATTTTAAACTACTTAAATGGTTAAAATCTTACATCACTCCTTTTTTGGGTTCACTTTGTTCTTACTTAGCTTATCTTGTTGCCTGATATTGGAATAAAATCTTTATATTTTATTGTTGAGTTGTGCGGTAGCAGTGAGGTTCTGCAGCTTGAGGTGATACATTCCTCTTACATTAGCTGAGGCTCACTGTGCCCCAGGATATTCAGCGTAAAGCCCCGTACACGCGTATCGAATGTCGGCCGAACGATCGGCTGTCTTTTGTCCGGTGCTGTCCTGTTGGCTGAAAACTGCAAAAGACTGCACATGAATTTTGTCGGCCAACAACAGCCGACTGCAGAAGTGATGTCATGTGATGGTTAACTTTCCGTGTATTTTTTCTTTTCTGAGCATTCCCAGTCTTGCTAATCGGCTGTTTGTCGGCCGAATTCTGTACTGACTGGCGAACAATCGGCCGTTCTGGTGTTGGCCAACAAAAATTTTAATGCCTGCACACCCGATTCTGTTCGGCATAAAAGTCACTGTCGGTTGTCGGAAGCATCATACTAACAAGCCGACAATCGGCCGATCGTTCGGCGGCCAAATATTTACGGCCGACAATCGCTACGTGTGTACGGGGCTTAAGACTGTCCAGTGTTGGGGCCTTGGGTGGAGTTTTCTCTCCCTATGAAGTCTATACTCCTTTGACCCTTCCCATAAGCAGTCTTCTCGTTACTCACACTACCCTTTAACTCCTAGTTGCTGCATATAATGCTTCCATAAGTCCCAGTCAATGACCACTAATTCATCTATTTTGTGGAGAAAGAACAGTCAACAGCACCATTTATAGATTTATCAGCTGCTGAATGATTTTATTGTTCATTACTTTGCTTTAGGATAATTGTTACTGATACTTTAACAAGTGTGTTCTCTAAATCAACTACAATGATGGTTTAGGATTGTAGGAGAGTATCAGTGGTTGTGGATGCGCACTGGATATATTTTTTGGGATGTCCTCTCTTTCTAGTTAATTACCAACTGTAGTTGCATTCTTAATCTTCTTTGGATCTGTATGTACATTCTCTTTTTGGAAAATACTATTAATAATCTAATTAGCTGAAAGTAAAATCTTAAATCACATACAATGAATATAAAAATATATAAAAGAAACACCACCCTTCTGGCTCTCAACACCTTATTTATATATATATATATATATATATATATATATATATATATATATATACACATATATATTTATTGATCCTCATTCAAACCAATTATGGTTGGTAAGCATCAACAATCAAATGATGTGATCTTCCATGAGCCTACATTTTCTACTTGTTTCATTGAAATTTCAACTTCAGGGGTGTGGATGGGGTATTCATTAATAACAAAAAAATGCAAGAGTTGAAGGTGTCAAATGGAGGGGCCCAAATTCCTATGAGACCCAACACTACCTGCCCACAGAGAGGGAACATCAAGGGGGAGGACCTTAAGGCAGTGCAACCGAACAAGGTATTGAAGAGTTTCTATTATATATACTGTATATATATATATATATATATATATATATATATATATATATATACATACAGGGAGCCATCATAATAACCATAATAACCTTGAAGATGTGATGTGTTTTTGACATCTATCAGAAAAAAGAACCCTTAAATCTTACTGGCCAATCAGGCAATAATTTAGCCTGACATTATTGTTTTGTCAAGTGGGCCACATTTCTAGGAACTGAAAATGAGAGAGTAGAAACATGTCATAGAGCTGGGGTTAAAAAAACCACGGAAGAAGCTAATCATGAACCATAAAGAAGGAGGCAGAATAGAGACTGAACTCTGTAATGGGGGTATATAGGAGGCTGAATGGCATCTGGTTGTGAACCTGTGGGCATAGGGGTGGCAGAGTGAAAGCTGACCTATTGTAAGGGTTGGAGGGGAGAGAAGAGCAACACTTGAGCAAGCAATACTGGATAGGATTAGTAGGAGGAGTGAAAGGAGGAAGAGTTACATTGATCAAGTACCAGGCAGGAAGTAGATGATCTTTGACAGAGGAAAGAAATAGGAGACAGACCATGAGGTGGTCAAGGACAAATGGAGGTAAAATACTGGAGACCCAGATAATATGACTGTGGACTGATGGAGGAGAAAGGAGGTAGTGGGATCAGATAGTTGATGAGTGTTATCTTATCACGGAAGACTGGGGGAAAGACTGGGAGCACAGGGGAAAAACTATTTTTGGCAGTAGAGAGAGAGGAGGTACAGCGACACGTGAATGGGAAGCTGAAAAAGCTTCACTAAGAAAGTATTGGTGGATGAAAAGAGAAGAGGCAGAGATGGAGAGGATTTTGGACTAGGGGTATGGATCATGTTGTTTGCACCAGCTGTGACACACCTCAAATAAAACAGTGGATTTTACTAATTAGGGGCAGGTTCTGAAAGCACCTAGTCAGGGCTAATAATTAAAATTTGGGTTCTGATGTATGCACTGAGCTTTACAGACTCAATAGCCTGAATTCATCTTAAAAAACTGGAATTTTAAATACCCACAATCCCTTTGCATTATCCTATGTATATATAAGACATAGGATCATGTTTCTGATAATCCTTTACATGCAAGCCTAAACTTCAAATCAGGCTTTAGACTGGATTCAGAAGGGACAAAAGAAATAGAGGGCAGAAATGAGAAACATAAATCCATAACCTACTAGATTTATAAATAGCAACAATGTCTCCTCTTTAGTAGAAGGGGAGGTTGGAGCAGCTCTTCAGAAAGGTATACAAACATTAGGCATAGTTCTGTACAAATGGTAATAGAGAAACAATTATAAGTTCAAAAACAGGAGTCTCACTCTTCAGGGTAAGTAAGTACACAGCAAGATGGCATGCACAGAGTTAAAAAGTGTCATGGGAAAAATATTTTTTGAATTTAAAGTCATTGTAAAGAATTTCCCACCATTTGTGTGTTTTGTGTTCCTATTCACACAGAATACCTTTACATGTTTCTAAGGAAAATATGTCATGGCTGACTCTAAGGCAGCACAAAGATGCTTTTCTTCCTTTCTACCATGTGTGGAAGGAAAGAAAATCACTTGATTTTTCCATTAACACATTCAGCAATGATAAGGGAATGCCTCCCGCAGGCCTTGTGTTCTGTCTGCAGAGAGGGACAGTGTCAGGGAGCAGGGAGCTTTCCCAGCTGACAGAACACAATGATTACTGCTAGCAGATATAGCCTCCAGCAATAATTGCATGCCAAATATCTGACAGGTTAGTTGTACCCAATGATGGATCTATTTGGGTACAATCTGCCTGGCCATACATGGATTAAAATTTGCTAGCTAGTTTAAGAATTTCTGGACAGTCTTTATCCCCACAAAGTCTAAGCTACACTTCATTACCAGAAATGGGCAATTTGGGACTTTATGTGAGAACTGGCGAGCACTGCTCAGTGTCTCCATCCCTGTGAATAATCAATTGAAAAGCAAGATGGGATAAATGAAGGTGTGTGAAAAACAGCCGGTCCCTAGTTTGAAATACTTACCCACCAGTCTGCTAACAAACCAAAATAAACCTGTCTAACAATATAAGTTAAAAGCAGGAGTTTAGTTAACACATATTTGCAAATGCATGCAGAAGCTGCAAGGCCAACGACAAGGCATCCTGCGTTTCTTGCAGAACCTAACACTAAATAACACTACTCAACCTGAGTGTCCAAGTGTCTTCACAAAGGGAAGTACATGCTTGCTAATAGATGGATGGGAAACAGATGGGATTGGAGACCGCCCAATCCTCCCCCACCTGCTCCAATCCATGACTGGCAATGAAAAACGCATGGCTGTATAAAAAACCATGGGGTGCAAACTAAATGTGATCAGCTGGGAGACACACACCCCCATCCCTTTAGTAAAGATGTTAAAGGCAAATAGGGACTTTGTGTGAGACACCCGCCTGTAAAGCAAGCGTCTCCATCCCTAGTAAGATACAAGAAATGGGCAATTTGGGACTTTATGTGAGAACTGGCGAGCACTGCTCAGTGTCTCCATCCCTGTGAATAGTCAATTGAAAAGCAAGATGGGATAAATGAAGGTGTGTGAAAAACAGCCGGTCCCTAGTTTGAAATACTTACCCACCAGTCTAACAAACCAAAATAAACCTGTCTAACAATATAAGTTAAAAGCAGGAGTTTAGTTAATACATATTTGCAAATGCATGCGGAAGCTGCAAGGCCAACGACAAGGCATCCTGCGTTGCTTAGAGACACTTCATTACCATACAATGCAGTAGGGTGGTTTGTAAATTGTAATCTTTTGTTAAGCCAGCCATAGATGGTTCAAATCTCTGATGTTAAGATATTAATTTAAGTGGAACATAGCATGTCTTGTTGTGTCAAAACACTCCTTTCCCTTTCTTCTGTTGATACTGCCACAAATCCTGCGCTATGCTGTGTTCTCTGGATGCTGCAGTGCAGTTTAGTCACCTTAGACATAAAGTGTGTTACTGTCAGGATCACCAGGTTGTAAGAGGGAAAAAAGAGTAAAAAAAAAGAATGCAGCCGCTACATCTTAAGACCGATAAGCTGCAATATATTACATGTTTGTTCTTGGTTATAAATTCACTTTAAGTAATTAATTTAGAATAAGGGTGAACTGTAGATAGGTATAAAGAAAAAAAAAAAAACAATTTTATCCGGTATGTGTTAATTTAATTAATTATATAATTAATTGTAATTTCTATGAAGCTATGGATCTGTTTTGCACACAGCTTTGCACTGCAGCAATTACACTGGAAAAAGGTAGGTTAGCACACTAAGTCACTTCTGAGCCAATCAAGGATCTAGTGCTTTGCCAACAACATACTTTCTGAAGTACAGAGATGAGCTCATCTAGTTGCTACTGCTGCTCCTTCATTGCCCAGTCACAAGCTGGAATGGGTCCTGGACATGGCCATATTTCTTAGCTTTAGTGTAGTTTGTTGAAAAGCCCAGGATTTTGTGATGCTGTCTGGTAGGGATGCTTGGATCACAAGACAGAATTATAAATCCTTTGGAATCCAAAAAGATCACATATAGGTATTTAAACTATTTAGGTGTTTGTTCAGCATTCAGCATTCAAATAAAAATAGTTATTCTTGTGGATAATGCTTGTTCCATCTCTAGCTAGACCAGCTTTTTTCAACCAGGGTACCCAGGCACCCTGGGGTGCCTTGAGGTTTCTTCAGAGGTGCCTTGGCAAAATGCCTAAAAATTGCCCAAAAATTGTATACAAGCTGGCGTGTGGATGAAGCATGCCTTTTAGTTGGCAAAAGGGCAGCATCCTAAGAACCAATTGCATCATCAGTTGATATGGAGGATGTCAGTTGCCTGCATAGCATCCTTGTTTGACCCTCCCCTGCCCCTCTCTATCAGCATTGGGGTCACATTAGCTGAGTGATGGAGAAAAACTTAGGGAGAAAAGAAACATCAGAATACTAGTCAGTAAGTTTGCAAAAGTGTATTTGCTTTGGAAGAGTAAATCAACTCTAACGTTGGGTGCCCTACTTGTGTGGATGTTGCTGCATTATGTAAAACTATTAGAATAGTTTTTACATTTTTTAGAATGGGGTGCCTCAAGACTCTCCATAATTTTTAAGGTGTGCCTCAAGATTGTCCATAATTTTTTAAGGGTGTCTTGACTGAAAAAAGGTTGAGAAACACTGAGCTAGACAACATAAGTGAAAATGTGACATGTACTGTATGTATTGTAGGATGCCACTTAAAGCGGAGTTCCGGGCACAGATCTCATTTTTTGATGAACATACCCCCGGGACAGTCAGGGCTAGCACATTCCACAATGGCTAGCCTCTGATCTGTCCCGGTTCGCACTTACCTGCAAGAAGAAATACTTACTTTGAAAATTTCTTCCACAGCGTTTCCATCTCTCTTGTGGGCAGCTGAAGCCGGCGCGGTCCTCTTCGGTGTCTTCTTCCACGTCTTCTTCTCCCAGAATGCGCCGCACCGGCCCCTCTCGTCACTTCCGGTGCGGCGCCGCATTCCTAAACAGCTTCTGGGCATGCCCAGAAGCTGTTTAGCAGGGGAATGCGGCGTCGCCCGGAAGTGACGTGCGGGGCCGGTGCCGTCGCATTGATTCCTGGGAGCGATGACGTTCAGCTCCCAGGAATCATCGCGAGGCAGGAAGTGACGGGGTGAGCCTCGGCGCTGGAGGAGGAAGTACCCTGAGGTGAGTATTTACGATCTTCGATTACAAGGTGAGTGTACAAAAAAAAAATATAACTATCCAATTCCTTTTCATGTTATGTGTAGCTAGCGGAGGGGCACAAAAAAAAAATACTGATTTTGTGCCCGGAACTCCGCTTTAAGAGTACTGTATGTAGATTTTATTACTCATGTGACAATACACAATTATTGCATAGCCGTTTAGCTATTTACAGTATGGGGACTATATTCTAAAACAGATGGCACTGATCACAGAATAATGTAATGGTGATCTGTAGAAATCATTTACATTTTAAAGCCTCTGAAATGCTGATGTCCTGCTGTGAAAAAGAATATTAAAATGCTATATTAAAAGCTAAATGAGGCAGCACATATTGGAAGTAAATTACTTGCTCTGGTGTGTGTAAATAAATAAAACCAGAGCAAATGGGTGACTTGTGCAATTGGGCAAAAAGGCAAAATCCTGTCAGAACTGCTGCTAAGACAAACGTCAACTGACCAACATTTCTACATCTGTTCTGAATTTTTTTTAAAGGCCATTGCCTTTGAGTACACTGACTGTAAAAATTTATATTACACACTAATGATATTCCTTATTCTGAATTAAAATTTATTTACTACATCATTATAATGAATGCATTGTTCTGTTTCAAATGCATGCCGCTTTATGCATTAATGTACCTCCTTATACCCACTGTGTCTGGACAGTGTGATCACCTGTTGACTTGTTACCATTCACAGGCAGCTTAACTGTTCAGTAAGACAAAGAAGTTGCCATGTTGCCTGCTCGGACTAAGGATCTGGCATAGATTTCCTGGGGACCTCATGTGTTTTTTTTCTGTTTTTTTTTTGCATAGTGATCACCTAAAACATCTTTAATAAACACCCCCTCCCTTCATATTCAGCACCTTCAGCCCCCCTAATATGAAGCTCCCTTGAACTGTTACCATTAACCCCCATCAAATTCTCCCCCTCCCCACCTCTCCCACCCAGAAAAACCTCAGTACATCAGTGGTCAATGTAATTGTCTTTGTCACATCGGAAGTTAGTGCAGGGTCCCACATTACATAGATGTTAACTGTTAATGCCTTGGTACATTGGTGTTCCATGTAATTGCCCTGTTACATAATTGGTCAGTGCAAATATCCCTTTTACATTGGTGGCCAGTGTAAATGTTCCCATTACATTGGCTGTCATTGTAAATGCCGATTTATATTGTTGTATATAATAAATAGTGGTGTATCAACAGAAGAATACATTTCTAGAACTTCACTTTTTTCAAATGAAAAAAATTGCTAAATATGGATTAACTAGATTATATAGAAGAAGGTGAGGTAAGGTGGCGCTGCCTAATTAGTGTAATGAATAAAGTGTGATGCTCACAAAAATAAATAAAAATTTAAATATAAAGTGCTGTAGTGTTGACTGGCAAATAATTGGTTAATCCAGAGTTTTAAAGTGCATGAGTGAGAGAGCGAAAAAAAAATTTTTTTAAATATACGGGGTGATCCCCTAGTTGGGGTGTTTCTAAGTGTTGAAAGTAAAAAACAAATAAATGAATACTATATTGAACCCGTGAGAAAATGTTTGAAAAACACAATAAATGAATGTGGGTAGTATGTGCTCTAAATACAAAAATATAATCAGTGCAAAGTACAGCAATAATAAAATATATATTGGAATCTGTGCCAATCAAAGTGATCCGTGCAAAATAATGCAATAAATAAATATATATCACAATTTGTGCCAGTTCAAACAAGTAATAAATAAATGTTGAAAAAATGTATAAAAATATATAAATAAATATTGTTCATGCAAAAAACATATGACGATCTGATAAATAAATTAGCAGTCCTTTAGTTGCTAGGAGAGTAAGTGATATAAAAACGTGGTATTATCTAGGCAGTGACAAAGCAGTTGTAAAAATGCTGGTGGGGTGATCCCAGTGATCCAAAACTTGTTTAGATGATGGGTGAGACACACAGGTTTTGGATCACTGGGATCACCCCACCAGCATTTTTACAACTGCTTTGTCACTGCCTAGATAATACCACGTTTTTATATCACTTACTCACCTAGCAACTAAAGAACTGCTAATTTATTTATCAGATCGTCATATGTTTTTTGCATGAACAATATTTATTTATATATTTTTATACATTTTTTCAACATTTATTTATTACTTGTTTGAACTGGCACAAATTGTGATATATATTTATTTATTGCATTATTTTGCACGGATCACTTTGATTGGCACAGATTCCAATATATATTTTATTATTGCTGTACTTTGCACTGATTATATTTTTGCATTTAGAGCACATACTACCCACATTCATTTATTGTGTTTTTCAAACATTTTCTCACGGGTTCAATATAGTATTCATTTATTTGTTTTTTACTTTCAACACTTAGAAACACCCCAACTAGGGGATCACCCCGTATATTTAATTTTTTTTTTTTTCGCTCTCTCACTCATGCACTTTAAAACTCTGGATTAACCAATTATTTGACAGTCAACACTACAGCACTTTATATTTTTATTTTTATTTATTTTTGTGAGCATCACACTTTATTCATTACACTAATTAGGCAGCGCCACCTTACCTCACCTTCTCCTATACATCTAGATATAGCTTTCAGGCTATATTTTGGGGTTGGCTGCAGCCTTTTCTTCCTTTCTCTTGTCCAAAAGCGCGGAAACCCTTTACCTTCTAGATTATATGGAACGCTGTAGTAGGCTAATTTGACTTTCTTACCAGTAAAGAGTTACCGTGTTTTCTACATTAACTTCTGTTAGACATTGTTGCTTTGATCTATGTTATGATAAAAGAATTGTGAATATCTGAAGCTGCTTTCCATACAGTATGTACTAGTTGGCTGAAAAAATAAGGTTATGCTCAAAATTTAGACCTAATCAGGTGATGTTCCTATAAGTAAAGTCAATTTCCAAGCAAAACTATAACAATCAATTAAAAGCTAACTGGGTAGTCACATCTCACTATAGGAGTCACTCTCTCCATTTTGCAAAACCTTCAATCCTTGAAACTGGACTCTCTAACACAGGACTTCTCTTCTCTCCCTCTATCCTCTTTGAAGCCCTTGACCTTAGTCCTCTCACTTTCTAAATGGATGAACTCTGGCATACTAAACCTTAGTCTCCTCTATAAAAACTCCAAGTTTTGTACATTTGAAGACTTGCAAAAGTCATTTAATCTCCCCACCAGAGACTTCTATAAATACTTACGTCTCCGGTCTGTTATGGCATCAGTTCTACAAGAAAACCTTCAAATTCAAAAAGAGATTCTATTGTTCTACTAAAAGAGGCCCATGAGTAGTTATGCCGATAACCACTTAAGCCCCGGAGAATTTGGCTGTTTAAATATCAGGCCCTATTTTGCGATTCGGGACTGCATGACTTTAATGGACAATTGCGCGGTCGTGCGACGCTGTACCCAAATGAAATTGACGTCCTTTTTTTCCCACAAACAGAGCTTTTTTTTGTTGGTATTTGATCACCTGTGTGATTTTGATTTTTTGCGCTATAAATAAAAAAAGAGCGACAATTTTGAAAAAATAACAATATTTTTCACACTTTTTTATATGAAATTCTCAAAGAAAATGTAAAAATCAAAATTTTTGAACATTTTAGGCCAATTTGTTTTCTGCTACATATTTTTGGTAAAAAAAAATCGCAATAAGTGTATTTTGATTGGTTTGCGCAAAAGTTATTGCGTTTACTAACTACGGGAAAGATTTATGTCATTTTTATTGTTTGTATTTTTAACTAGTAATGGCGGCGATCTGCGATTTTTTTGCGGGACTGCAACATTGCGGTAAACAGATCGGACCCCTGACTGACATTTTTGACACTTTTGGGAGTACCAGTGACATTACTACAGTAATCAATGCTATAAATATGCACTGTTACTATAAAAATGACACTGGCAGGAAAGGGGTTAACTTTATTAGTGATCAGTGGGTTAAATGTATCCCTAGGGATGTGATTCTAACTGTGGGGGGGGGGGGGTGTGGCTTGTGATGTAACCACAGAGACATACTATCCTACATAGCAGGATCGTATAGTCTCTGTACTTACATCAGGGAGAATGACAGACGGCTGTGTTTACATCAGCCGTCTACCATTCTCCCTCTCCTGCGGGTGATCGCGAGTGGCCGGCGGACATCGGAGCCGCTGGTCACACGCGTGGGGATTCCTGTGAACGAGCTGGGGTGGGAGCCGGCCGCCAGCGGCACGCGCTCGCCCCCTACAGGCTCCTGGGCGAGCGACGTAGCCCTACGTCGGTTTGCCAAGGAGTGGCTGACTGCCGCAGTAAATAATCGTGCGGCGGTCGGCAAGTGGTTAATGTTAACTTTGCCTTCTTTTTAATTTATTCTTTATTTATCATCTGGTCAAATAATGGTTTCTGTACTGTACTACACTTTTATGATGATGGAAATTCAAATAAAAACCATTGAAATGAAAAATAAGATAAAAAATTAAAATTTTAAAGTTTAAAAAAGAAGCTTAATGGGTAAAAAGGGAGCTGGTTTTCCAACTCCCCTCATCTAACTAGTCTGTATTTTTTAAACTCTAAAAGGAGTGTTAGGGAGCCGGGCTGGGAAGCCAACCGCTGCGTACCTAACAGCGGATGAGTCATCAGCTGTTAATGGACATTCCCGCTGACAGCTGAATGAAAAAAAAACATTGCAGGCAATACCATTTTTTTTTAATGGCGTGGGGACCCCTCCAATCCATACAATACCAAAATTAAAAAAAATTGGTGTGGGGCCCCCCCCCAAAATCTATTCCAGACCCTTATCTGAGCATGCAGCCCAGCAGGCCAGAAAAGGGGGGGGGGGAGTGAGCAAGCGCTCTTCCTCCTGAACCATACCAGGCCACATGTCCTCAACACACATGGTGGGTGCTTTGGGGCAGGGGGCTCTGCCTCCCACACTCCAAAGAACATTGCCCCCATGTTGATGGGAACAAAAGCTTCTTTCCCACAACAATGGGCTGTGGCTGTTAGGGTCTGCGGGCAGGTTTCTTAATGGGATCTGGAAGTCCCCAGACCCCCCCCCCCCATGTGAATGAGTATTCACATCATTACAATCACTGCTCCCTTAAAAATAATCATTTTTTGCATTCATGCTTGTCTCCCAGGGCAGTACCTGGGCCCCCATACTATTTTTATGGATAATAACTTGCATATAAGAAGCCTTCAATTTCATGTTGATTTTTTCATGTTCGGGTTCCACAGACTTTTTTCCTGTTCGGGAGTTCTGGTACGAATCAAACAGGAGGGTGTTCGGCCCATCTCTAGTGATCACATGATTGGGGAAAAAACATATTTATTCCCAATTGTTAGTATAAGTTGTCACAGTCTAACAGTTAGGAGCATGCACAGCTACACACTTTGCTTGGGTCTGCCTATGAAAGAAAATGTGGAATAATTTTCTCTCAACAGAGAGAATTGTACTGAAAAATGTTGATTTACATATTGCAGCTGTAAATCAGTTAAAATGTATCTAAACACAAAGCCAAAAATGTAATATATTGCAGATTACCAGTCCATAGATGTGGTGGGGACATTAATTTATTTTTTTCAGGCAAAGAACATTTTCAGCAAGTACAGAAAATACCTGCTGATCTTGCCACAAGTGCAGTGTCCTTATAACTTGCCAAGAGTTTAAAAGAAAGCACAAAGAACCTTGTCTATGCTATGTAAACAACTAGTCCCAAAAATCCATATAATAGATGAATAAAGGCAGATTTCTTTTTAAATCCTACCTGTATAGCAACCATGGCTACCGTCACAGATACAGCGGAGAAAACAATCATAGTCACGGAAGGACAGGAAGAATATTATTTGTACGGGCAACATTGTGAAAAAAATCTAGGAACAGAAACGAACGCAGCCACGACATCTAAGGATTGGTAAGTTTTATTAAACTTTTTTAATTGGGTTTAGATAAGACCCAACCCCTGCCAGATTGTTTTTACTTTTGGAAAAAGTGATCCTTCACACTCTGGAACTTGCAGTCCCAGAACACATGAAAAGGGAAAGAATGCTACTGCACATAATGTTTTTATTTCAGTGAATTTATATTTTTCAAGTAGTAGCCCCTCATTGGATTGTGTAGCGTAGCTCCAAATTGTATGAATCGGGAGGTCTATGCTGTGCACGTAGAACAGCTCAAATACATATTTTTTATTTGCGCCTGTTCTTTTTAACAGAAACAGTCCAAAACAAGAAGTACAGACAATTAGGGAATCATATTTCCAGACATGGACAGTTATGTATGCTGGCTCACACACCTTTTTCTGTGTTCTGAATGCCGATGAATACAGAAGGGATATCATGGCATCATCTGGTGTCTTGCAAATCACAACTGCATGTTAACACAGCATTCATGGAAAATACTAAAATCATTCATTATGTCAGTTTTATGCAAGGGGTTTCAAATTTATACTGCATGTCATTCAGTGGGTTGTCATACATACAGTAGATTCATTATATATTAGCTGTACATACTAGACAATTCGCAGACATCCAGATTTCCTGATTCTGACATCCATAGGACTGGTCAGTTTTTTCAGAGAATCTACAGTGGGATCGAAAGTTTGGGCACCCCAGGTAAAAATTTGTATATGTGCATAAAGAAGCCAAAGAAAGATGGAAAAATCTCCAAAAGGCATCAAATTACAGATTAGACATTCTTATAATATGTCAACAAAAGTTAGATTTTATTTCCATCATTGACACTTTCAAAATTACAGAAAACAAAAAAATGGCGTCTGCAAAAGTTTGGGCACCCTGCAGAATTTATAGCATGCACTGCCCCCTTTGCAAGGCTGAGACCTGCCAGTGTCATGGATTGTTCTCAATCATCGTCTGGGAAGACCAGGTGATGTCAATCTCAAAGGTTTTAAATGCACAGACTCATCTGACCTTGCCCCAACAATCAGTACCATGGGATCTTCTAAGCAGTTGTCTAGAAAACTGAAACTGAAAATAGTTGACGCTCACAAAGCTGGAGAAGGCTATAAGAAGATAGCAAAGCGTTTTCCGAAGTCAATATCCTCTGTTCGGAATGTAAATAAGAAATGGCAGTCATCAGGAACAGTGGAAGTTAAAGCAAGATCTGGAAGACCAAGAAAAATATCAGACAGAACAGCTCGCAGGATTGTGAGAAAAACAATTCAAAAACCCACGTTTGACTGCACGATCCCTCCAGAAAGATCTGGCAGACACTGGAGTTGTGGTACACTATTCCACTATAAAGAGATACTTGTACAAATATGGTCTTCATGGAAGAGTCATCAGAAGAAAACCTCTTCTACGTCCTCACCACAAAAATCAGCGTTTGAACTTTGCAGATGAACATATAGACAAGCCTGATGCATTTTGGAAACAAGTTCTGTGGACCGATGAGGTTAAAATCAAACTTTTTGGCCAGAATGAGCAAAGGTACGTTCAGAGAAGAAGGGGCACAGAATTTAATGAAAAGAACCTCTGTCCAACTGTTAAGCATGGGGGTGAATCAATCATGCTTTGGGGTTGTATTGCAGCCAGTGGCACAGGGAACATCTCACGAGTAGAAGGAAAAATGGATTCAATAAAATTTCAGCAGATTTTGGATGGTAACTTGATGCCATCTGTGAAAAAGCTGAAGTTAAAGAGAGGATGGCTTCTACAAATGGATAATGATCCTAAACACACCTTGAAATCCACGGGGGATTACATCAAGAGGCGTAAACTGAAGGTTTTGCCATGGCCTTCACAATCTCCTGACCTCAACATAATTGAAAATCTATGGATAGACCTTAAAAGAGCAGTGCGTGACAGACAGCCCAGAAATCTCAAAGAACTGGAAGACTTTTGTAAGGAAGAATGGGCAAAGATACCTCAAACAAGAATTGAAAGACTCTTGGCTGGTTACAAAAAGCATTTACAAGCTGTGATACTTGCCAAAGGGGGCAGTACAAGATATTAACTCTGCAGGGTGCCCAAACTTTTGCAGACGCCATTTTTAGTTTTTTTGTAATTTTGAAAGTGTAAATGATGGAAATAAAATCTAACTTTTGTTGACATATTATTATAAGAATGTATGTAATTTGATGCCTTCCAGATTTTTCCATCTTTCCTTGGCTTCTTTATGCACATTAATACAAATTGTTACCTGGGGTGCCCAAACTTTCGATCACCACTATATATCAGTTTTGTACACATTTTACTTCTATATCTATTACAGAAAGGTCTTAAAATGCAATCATTACAAATATTGTATTTTTGGGTAAATGTGAAATATTGATTAGAATATTAATTTTTTATATGCATCCAACAGGTGGCGCTTTTGACTCTGTTTCACATGTATTGCAAATTTCAGTATTGAAAAAAGAACTCAGTAGCAAATGGTGACGTTTACCCACAGAACTGAAGAAGAGGTTTTCGTTTCAATCAGAGAAATGGAATCCTGTCCCGAAGGCAAAAAGCTTCTGTTGTGCTCTTTCATTAAAAAGAAACAGTGCTTGTAGAATCCTGGATTATTATTGTTCACTGCATTTGAAGTTGATTGTAAAACTAAAAACAGTGCCTTTACAGGTGTTTGGCCTTTTTTTATTGCCTCTAAACTTGTACATTCAGGAGTGTAGCTTTTGAACATGAAAAATGACTAAACAAGTTTTAACACTAGCCGCGTTTAACGAACATGAACGCGCATGCAAAAACGTAACTTTTTACCACATTTTGCTGCTGCTAAACTCCGGTAAGAGAAAAAAGCGTCAACAGAATACAGTGTGCATGAAGCCAAAGATTTCACATAAATATAAATCAGGTAAAAACACAGATTAAAAAAATCAGTTCCAAATCTTTAAAATTTAACAGTTGACCCAGAACCATTAAACTTACCTCTTTAAAAATGTATTCATCTAATTTTATCCCTTAGTGCCTACGTAACGCAAATATGTGGACTCGGCTTCAGGGTGTTGTATCTGGGTGATGCCTGCAGCTAGAGGCATCAGCTCGGTACCGTTGTTTAGAGCCGATGACAACCAATGCGGCTGAGCAACTGCTTGATTGTCATTACAAGGATCAGGAAGGGACGACCCCCCCTCCCCACGCACCGCCTTCCACGGCTCTCCGGGAGACCTGACAACCAGCCTACAGATCCGCTAGCTGCCCCGAAGACCTGTACAAAGCCGAATTCGGCTCTGATCAGGTCTCTGATGTAAAAATCTGTCATGACATCACTTCTGGGTATTGGAACCTAAAAGGCGCCAGATTAAAAAAAAAATGACATCATTCAAAACAGCCAAACTTGATGTTTTGAATGCTTTTAAGTGCAAAGGAGGGATTTGGGGTCTTTTAGACCCCAGATCCCTCCATAAAGAGCACCTGTCACACTGCCTATTTCTGTCACAAGGGATGTTTACATTCCTTGTGACAGAAATGAAAGTAACCAAATGTTTTTTTTTTTTTTTTAAACGAATAGTGTAAAAATAAAGAAAAGAAAATAATTAAGAGGAAAAAAAATGTAAAGCGCCCCGTCCCTCCATGCATACGCCCAGAGGCAAATGCATATGCAAGTCACGCTCGCACATGTAAACGGTGTTCAAACCACATGTGAGGTATCGCCGCGATCGTTCAAGTGAGAGCAATAATTCTAGCACAAGACCTCCTCTGTAACTCTAAACAGGTAGCCGTTACATTTTTTTAAAACGCCGCCTATGGAGATTTTTAAGAACCAAAGTTTGTCACCATTCCACGAGAGTGCGCAATTTAAAGCATGACATGCTAGGCAGGGCTGGCACTGCAAGTGGGTGCAGCAGCAAGATAAAAACAGGGAAAAAATCAGCGCAAAAATACTCTAAGTATTTACCCTAAAATACTGTTTCTGTTGTAAAAAGTGCACAGTGCAAAATTAATAATTAAATCGACATGGCTACTACAGTATACATATCATATACCGCTACTAAATAAATAACAAATAAATATTCATAACCTCTACAACATGCAAAAAATGTATCAACATAGCATGATTCCATAAGTTTGGGGTGATTGGTGGAAGCAGCACATAGGGTGCTTTTTTGGCACACACCTTCCATTGAAGATTGTTTTGCACTTTTTTGCACATTTTCTTGCACCTTTACTGCACTTCATTGGACTTTTCTTGGAACTTTTTTATGTTCACTAATAACCTAGCCCCCCTACATCAGAGATCCCCCCCACGGAGCCACCCGTTACATCAGAGATCCTCCCTTACATCAGGGATCAGAGACCACCCCCCCCACAGGGCCCCCCTTACATCAGAGACCCCCACAGATCCCCCCTTACATCAGAGACCTCCACAGAGCCCCCCTTACATCAAATACCCCCCACAGAGCCCCCCTTACATCCGAGACCGCCCCACAGAGCCGCCCCTTACATCAGAGACCCCCACAGAGCCCCCCTTACATTTGTTTTATATACAGAGTGCCAGGAGAGAGGGTAAGCTTACTTACCCCTGGATGAAGGCTTAGGCTGTCTGCACTGCAGCTTTTCTTCTGTGTTTAAACTTACCGCCCACACATCCTCGGGGAGTCAGGGCGGGGCAGACCCAGGAGGAGAGGGGTGGGAGGAGGAGGAGAAAGGGCGGGAGGAAGAGGAGCTGACAATCTCTCTCTCTCTCCTCTGGCGTCTCTGCAGAGAGGAGGAGAGGGATCTGTCAGTCTCTGAGGCTGAGCTGTGTGCGAGATACACAGCTCAGCCCTGCAGTCCGCACTCCGAAGGAAACACAGGCACGGCCGCACAGCGGGAGGTAAGTGGCGGCTGTGGCCTGTATAAACCCTGTCCAGGCCGCGGTTGCCGCTTTCCTCCTGCTGTGCGGCCTGATCATCATCCGGCCACGGACTAACTGACTGCGAGCTGTGATGGCCACACGGCGCCCCTGTTGCCCATGGCGCCACACAGCTCGCACACCCCAAAGGCCGGCCCTGATGCTAGGTATCTATTTACTCAGCGTAAGATCATCCTTCACACTATAGAAAAAAAATTGCGCTAACTTTACTGTTTTGTATTTCTTAATTCATGAAAGTGTATTTCTTCCCAAAAAATTGCATTTGAAAGACCATTCTTGGACACTGGGTTCTTTGAGGCTACAGAAGACTGCAGTGGCGTGATGACTAGGGATGATCGAACGGTTCGGGTCCACCATCGGTTCGGCCCGAACATTGGGTGTTCGAGGTTCGGCCGAATTTAGAACTTTTTGCCCAAAAAGTTCGGAATTCGGCAACCAGAACCGCCCAAAATGCAATGCTTCAGGAAATGGGCTTTAAAAGCCCGTGATTGGACCAGAACCATTAGCAAAAGCCAATTGAGGGGGCAGAAGAATGCTAGGAATGTGATTGGAGTGACTAGGGGGTCCCTAGACCAATCATTAGTGAATACGCCCCCCAGTATATAAGATCGCCCCCGCCATATTCCCAGCATTGTTATACTGGACATGGAAGAGAGTGGAAGCAGTTCTGTTAATTTTACTTTAAAAGTGTCATTTAGCTATTTTTAGTGTGAGGAAAGGGATATCTAGTGTAGTTAGAGTGCTCCTTTGCACTTAAGTTAGCTTCAAAAATTTAGTTTCTGTAGGGAAAGTGTTAAGTGTCAGGGGACCGTAGTGTAGTGTAGGGTTAACTGACAGTGACTGCTATGGCAGGGTGACAAAACCCTTCCATAGCAGGGTGACCGCTATAGAGAAATGATCATTTCTCTGCTTCGGGACAGGAATGTGGCTTCTCACCAGCAAGCATTTTTTAATGCTGCAGGGGCTGCCACTGCCAGTGCTTTTTTGAGGACATGTTTGATGTCAGACATGACATCTGAATATGTGTATAGGGGGTATATATAGACATATATGTCTGAATATATACCCCTAGACATATATAGGTGTGATAGTAGCAGAAATAAATGCTTGCGCTAATGAAATCATTTACAGTAATATATTTCTGCTACTATCACACCTATATATGTCTAGGGGTATATATTCAGACATATATGCCTATATATACCCCCTATACACATGTTCAGATGTTTTGCCTGCCTCAAAAGAACCCCAAAAAATGCCAAAAAAACGCTAGTGTCAAAAAAAAAAATGCCCAGGTGTGTTTTTGCTGGCATTTTTTGGGGGGTTTTGGAGGCAGGCAAAACATCAGAACTTGTGCACAGTACCACTATACACAAGTTCAGATGTTTTGCCTGCCTCAAAAGAACCCCAAAAAATGCCAAAAAAAACGCTAGCGTCAAAAAAAAAATGCCCAGGTGTGTTTTTGCTGGCATTTTTTGGGGGGTTTTGGAGGCAGGCAAAACATCAGAACTTGTGCACAGTACCACTATACACAAGTTCAGATGTTTTGCCTGCCTCAAAAGAACCCCAAAAAATGCCAAAAAAAACGCTAGCGTCAAAAAAAAAAAATGCCCAGGTTTGTTTTTGCTGGCATTTTTTGGGGGGTTTTGGAGGCAGGCAAAACATCAGAACTTGTGCACAGTACCACTATACACAAGTTCAGATGTTTTTCCTGACTGCAAAGAACCCAAAAAAATGCCTGCTATTAAACCGGCAAGGTGTTACAGCAGAGAAGCCATATTCCTGTGCTTAAAGTTTTCTAATATCTTTAAGCATCTTTTTTTATGGTTCTGGACATGCTACAGAGCTGAAACTTCACAGGTACACCTTTTAGACCCCCCAGACACAAAATCACACAAAAAAAGTTCTTAAAAATTGTCATTTTTGATAAAAAAGCCAATTATTGAAAAATTAAAAAAAAAAAAAAAAAAAAAAAAAAGAGATTTTTTGATTTTTACTTTGGATTTAGTATCTGGGGGGTCTAAAAAGTGTACATGTGAAGTTTCAGCTCTGTAGCATGTCCAGAACCCCCCAAAAATTAGCATTTTCTTATAATTTTTATTAGAACAGGAATACGGCTTCTCTACGGCGCTTTTTCTTGCATTTATCGGGCATTTTTGGAGGCAGGCATGACTTTTTTTGGATTTAGTGTCTGGGGGGTCTAAAAAGTGTACCTGTGAAGTTTCAGCTCTGTAGCATGTCCAGAACCAGAAAAAAAGATAATTTTTCAGTAGAGCAGGGATGGTGGGACCCCTCTTTTACACTTATATGATCTTTTTTTGGGGTTCTGGACATGCTACAGAGCTGAAACTTCACAGGTACACCTTTTAGACCCCCCAGACACAAAATCACACAAAAAAGTTCTTAAAAATTGTCATTTTTGATAAAAAAGCCAATTATTGAAAAATTAAAAAAAAAAAAAAAAAAAAAAGAGATTTTTGATTTTTACTTTGGATTTAGTATCTGGGGGGTCTAAAAGGTGTGCATGTGAAGTTTCAGGTCTGTAGCATGTCCAGAACCAGAAAAAAAAAGATCGTTTGTATTAGAAAACTTTAAGCACAGGAAAATGGCTTCTCTGCTGTAACACCTTGCCGGTTTAATAGCAGGCATTTTTTTGGGTTCTTTGCAGTCAGGAAAAACATCTGAACTTGTGTATAGTGGTACTGTGCACAAGTTCTGATGTTTTGCCTGCCTCCAAAATCCCCAAAAAATGCCAGCAAAAACACACCTGGGCTTTTTTTTTTTGACGCTAGCGTTTTTTTTGGCATTTTTTGGGGTTCTTTTGAGGCAGGCAAAACATCTGAACATGTGTATAGGGTGTATATATAGGCATATATGTCTGAATATATACCCCGAGACATATATAGGTGTGATAGTAGCAGAAATATATTACTGTAAATGATTTCATTAGCGCAAGCATTTATTTCTGCTACTATCACACCTATATATGTCTAGGGGTATATATTCAGACATATATGTCTATATATCCCCCCTATACACATGTTCAGATGTTTTGCCTGCCTCAAAAGAACCCCAAAAAATGCCAAAAAAAAACGCTAGCGTCAAAAAAAAAAAACGCCCAGGTGTGTTTTTGCTGGCATTTTTTGGGGAATTTTGGAGGCAGGCAAAACATCAGAACTTGTGCACAGTACTACTATACACAAGTTCAGATGTTTTTCCTGACTGCAAAGAACCCAAAAAAATGCCTGCTATTAAACCGGCAAGGTGTTACAGCAGAGAAGCCATATTCCTGTGCTTAAAGTTTTCTAATACAAACGATCTTTTTTTTCTGGTTCTGGACATGCTACAGACCTGAAACTTCACATGCACACCTTTTAGACCCCCCCAGATACTAAATCCAAAGTAAAAATCAAAAAATCTCTTTTTTTTTTTTTTTTTTTTTTTTTTTTTAATTTTTCAATAATTGGCTTTTTTATCAAAAATGACAATTTTTAAGAACTTTTTTTGTGTGATTTTGTGTCTGGGGGGGTCTAAAAGGTGTACCTGTGACGTTTCAGCTCTGTAGCATGTCCAGAACCCCAAAAAAAGATCATATAAGTGTAAAAGAGGGGTCCCACCATCCCTGCTCTACTGAAAAATTATCTTTTTTTCTGGTTCTGGACATGCTACAGAGCTGAAACTTCACAGGTACACTTTTTAGACCCCCCAGACACTAAATCCAAAAAAAGTCATGCCTGCCTCCAAAAATGCCCGATAAATGCAAGAAAAAGCGCCGTAGAGAAGCCGTATTCCTGTTCTAATAAAAATTATAAGAAAATGCTAATTTTTGGGGGGTTCTGGACATGCTACAGACCTGAAACTTCACATGCACACCTTTTAGACCCCCCAGATACTAAATCCAAAGTAAAAATCAAAAAATCTCTTTTTTTTTTTTTTTTTTTAATTTTTCAATAATTGGCTTTTTTATCAAAAATGACAATTTTTAAGAACTTTTTTTGTGTGATTTTGTGTCTGGGGGGTCTAAAAGGTGTACCTGTGAAGTTTCAGCTCTGTAGCATGTCCAGAACCAGAAAAAAAGATCATATAGGTGTTAAAGTTAAAGGAGGCTCCCGAACCACATCCCTGTTCTACTGAAAAATTATCTTTTTTTTTTTCATGGTTCTGGACATGCTACAGAGCTGAAACTTCACATGCACACCTTTTAGACCCCCCAGATACTAAATCCAAAGTAAAAATCAAAAAAATCTCTTTTTTTTTTTTTTAATTTTTCAATAATTGGCTTTTTTTATCAAAAATGACAATTTTTAAGAACTTTTTTTTGTGTGATTAATAGTCCCTGGGGCATGACCCAGAACCCTAGGCACTTTTTAGGGGCATTTATTGGGTTTTAGGGCTTAAAAATGGTGTTTTTTGATTACAGAAGTTCGGGTCCCATTGATTTCAATGGGGTTCTGAAATCCGAACCGAACTTTCGTGAAGTTCGGGTGTTCTGGTCGAACCGAACTTTTCAAAAGTTCGATCATCCCTAGTGATGACATCATAATGAGGAGTGGCAACAGGACCGGTTGGTGGGGAGCCAGGACTGGAGTACCCAATTAGAGGCTTTGCAAAATACATTTTTTCGCAATACACATTATTTATTTATTGAACTTGGGGGGGGGGGGGGATGAGGGAGTCATGTTTGTCCAGAGATGGACTTTAACCACTTGCCGACCGCTCACATGGAGCGTACTGCGGCAAAGTGGCTCGTTCCCGTCCAGCGACGTAGACCTATGTCGCTGGTCTCCTCCCCCTGTAGGCGGCGCTCGCGCGCCGCCGGAGGCGCGCTCCCGCTGTTTTCATTCACAGCGGGAGTCGGGCCAGGGGAGGAGCGGCGGCGATCGCCGCTGCTCTGCCCCGATCGTCGGGGAATCGAGTGAGGAGATCCGCCCGCTTGTGTAAACAGAGCGGGCGGATCTCCTAAGTGACAGGGACTGACAGATCGGAGTGTTCAGCATAGCTGAACATCCGATCTGTCCTTCTGTCACTCAGTCACCTCCCCCCACACATGTCAGTAAGCACCAGGCATACATTAACCCCTCCCTCTCCAATAAAATTAACCCCTTCACTGCCAGTGTCATTTTTACAGTAACAGTGCATATTTATAGCACTGATTACTGCAGTAATGTCACTGGTACCCCCAAAAGTGTCAAAAATGTCAGTCAAGGGTCCGATCTGTCCGCCGCAATGTCGCAGTCCCGCAAAAAAAATCGCAGATCGCCGCCATTACGCGTTAAAAAAAGAAACACCAAAAATGACAGAAATCTTTCCCGTAGTTAGTAAACGCAATAACTTTTGCGAAAACCAATCAAAATACGCTTATCATGATTTTTTTTACCAAACATAGGTAGCAGAAAACAAATTGGCCAAAAATTTAAAAAAAATTTGATTTTTACATTTTTTGGGGGGGAATTTCATATAAAAAATGTTAAAAATATTGTTGTTTTTTCAAAATAAACGCTCTTTTTTTGTTTATAGCACAAAAAGTAAAAAGCGCACTGGTGATCAAATACCACCAAAAGAAAGCTCTGTTTGTGGGAAAAAAAGGACGTAAATTTCGTTTGGGTATGGCATCGCACGACCGCGCAATTGTCAGTTAAATTCGCACAGCGCCGAATCGCAAAAAGTGGCCTGGATGTACTGTAAGACAGCAAAATCCTCCGGTGGTAAAGTGGTTAACTAGCATGCTGCCATCATCTGTTTTGCTGCAGCATCTTGATTGCTGGTGTTATTATTTGTATAATAGATTTTGACAACATTATAAGTGGTGTGACTTGTATACAAGGTCACTGTTATTAATTTGTGCTTAGGGCAGCAACCTCGCTGGTCAGCATTACAATATTTGATTTTCTGCTACACTTGTAATAAAAATATGACAGAAACAGTAACGCAAAGATATTTTGCTATAGAAATGATGGAAACAACTAAATTCCATTCATTTTAAGCCAATACACACCAGTGCACTGCCAAAATACACAAATACAAAATCACAATGTTTAAAAATGCCAGCGCTTTGCTTTTTGTATTCATTTAAATTATACAAGATCACAGAATGTGATAGGTAGGCAACCTTTGAAGAGAAATCATCCATGAATGATTTATCCTTTCCTCTTTTGTGTTTCCTATTCTAATTATTTCAATGGGGTATTTCAAAACAAATTTTAAAATGCATACAAACAGATAAAAAACACGTATTTATTTACATTTATTATTATGTGCATTTTTCCACTGTGTATAGTGTAAACTAGCCCTCAATTAAATTACATTAATAAGTTTGTGGTCCATATTTGTTGAATTATGTGCTTAATATGTGGAGATCTCAAACATCTGAAAACATTTCTAAGAAAAAAAAAAAGCATGGGGGGGGGGGTCAGAACAGTACAACCAGCACTAAGTTATAGAATTGTGTGAGCTTCAAGTTCTTCATTAGGGCCCCTGATTTCAGGCTTTTATAAATTCATCCCAGAGGGTAGCCGCTAGTTAGATTGTAGAAAGGAAAGATTTGCTCTCCAAAATGCTTCTCCTATTATTCTTTGCACACAGACACGAGCAGGAGGAGTCCCAAACTGCGTTCTAGTGCAGAGGCACCCAGTATAGCTGGCAATGTGAGCGTTCCTTCACAGCGGCAGTGACCAATTACCCAGTGGTGGCTGTAGCCAACTCTGCTTGATCCATTTGAGGATGGTTTTTCTCTAGTACAGGGATATGCTTGTTCCTCACCCAGACTTACAGTGGGGGAAAAAAGTATTTGATCCCCTGCTGATTTTGTACGTTTCCCCACTGACAAAAAAATTATCAGTCTATATAATTTTAATGGTAGGTTTATTTTAACAGTGAGAAACAGAAAAACGCATTTCAAAAGAGTAATAAATTGATTTGCATTTTAATGAGCGAAATATGTATTTGACCCCTTTGCAAAACATGATTTAGTGCTAGATGGCCAAAATGTTGTTGGCAATCACACAAGTCAGACGTTTCTTGTAGTTGGCCACCAGGTCTGCACATACTCCTCTTTACAGATCCTCTCCAATTCATTAAGGCTTCAAGGCTGACGTTTGGTAACTCGAACCTTCAGCTCCCTCGAACCTTCAGCTCTCTCATATTTTCTATGGGATTAAGCTCTTACATCATAAAATACTTACCGCCATAGCGAAAAAACAATAGTGAACAGACAAATAAAAAAATACATCTTCATTTAAATGATAGAAAATACATTAAAATTATGAAGTCCATATATTATCCCACACGTGAATAATGTCCTCAGTGAATATAGGAAGTGTTCCTCTCCACCAGCATGAAGCACACTATTCAAAAAAATCCAAGATGTCATACATGAGTCACAGGCATGAATTTAAACCGCTGCTGTCATCCATTCAATATGTATATAAATAGTGTATTCAAAGCTTCAGTGTTGCCATATAGAGAAGGAGAGGTAGAAACACTCTCTTGGTGCAGTGTTTCAAATACTTTTTTTAAAAAAAGAAGGTTGTATTATACTTATATCAAGGAAGACAGGGATTAGCATGTATTGTATAGGAATCGCTGGTTTGCGCTCCACTTGGGTTTCAACTGACCGGAAATTACGTATCTCAAACACCACCCAACGCCGTTTCGTCAGTCTATGTCAGATATAGAGGACATCAGACATAGACAGACAAAACAGCGTTGGGTGGTGTTTGAAATACATAATTTCTGGTCTGCTAGAATGCAGGTGGAGCGCAAACTGGCGATTCCTATACAATACATGCTGACCTCTGTCTTCTTTAAAGTAAGTGCAATAAAACCTTTGTTTTTAAATAAAGTATTTGAAATACTGCACCATGAGAGTGTTTCTTCCTCTCCCTCTCTATATGGCAACACTGAAGCTTTGAATACACTATTTATATACATATTGAATGGATGACAGCATCAGTTTGAATTCATGCCTGTGACCTCATGTATGACATCTTGGATTTTCCCATATGTGCAATTTGACTCCCTGTAATAGGTGTCAGTTAAGTCTGGTTAGTATATAGTGCATCTGCATGCTGGTGGAGAGAAACCTTACCTACACTTACTGAGGATGTTATTCACGTGTGGGATTTATATGGACTTCACAATTTTTATGTAATTTCTATCATTTAAATGAAGATGCATTTATTTATTTGTCTTAGTCTATTCACTATTGTTTATTCACTATGGTGATATGTATTTTATGATGTAAGAGCACGGTTCCTTTGTTTCTTTTCATGGTATAGGTGTTTTTTTACACTTTACAACATGCAGCTCCTTATTGTAGTTTATTGGTTTGTTGATTTGCGCGAGTTTAGAACCTATTGGGTTCCTATATTTTCTATGGGATAAAGGTATAGAGACTGGCTAGGCCACTCCAGGAACCTAATGTGCTTCTTCTTGAGCCACTCCTTTGTTGCCTTGGTCATGTGTTTTTGGGTCATTGTCATGGTGGAAGACCCATCCACAACCCATTCTCAATGCCCTGGCTGAGAGAAGGAGGTTCATTTGACAGTACATGGTCCCAACCATTGTCCCTTTGATGCGGTCGAAATTGTCCTGTCCCCTTAGCAGAAAAACACCCCCAAAGCATAATGGTTCCATCTACATGTTTGATGGTGGGGATGGTGTTCTTGGGGTCATAGGCAGCATTCCTTCACCTCCAAAAACAGCAAGTTGAGTTGATGCCAAAGTGCTCGATTTTGGTCTCATCTGACCACAACACTTTCACCCAGTTCTTCTCTGATTCATTCAGATGTTTATTAGCAAACTTCAGACAGGCCTGTGCATATGCTTTCTTGAGTTGGGGGGGCCTTCCGGGCGCTGCAGGATTTTATTCCTTTACAGCGGAGTGTGTTACCAATTGTTTTCTTGGTGACAATGATCCCAGCTACCTTAAGATCATTGACAAGATTCTCTCGTGTAGTTCTGGGCTGATTCCTCACCTTTCTCATAATCATTGAATCTCTGCAAGGTGAGAAATTGCATGGAGCCCCAGACGTGGGGGGAAATTGACAGTTATTTTGTGTTTCCTTTATTTGCGAATAATCGCACCAACTGTTGTCACCCTCTCACCAAGCTTCTTGGAGATGGTCTTGTAGCTCATTCCAGCATGTGTAGGACTACAATCTTGTCCCCGAAATCCTTGGACAGCTCTTTGGTCTTGGCCATGGTGAAGAGATAGAAATTTGATTGATTGTTTCTGTAGACAGGTGTCTTTTATACATGTAAGCTGAGATTAGGAGCACTCTATATAGAAGACCTAGGAGCCAGAAACCTTGTTGATTGATTGTGGATAAAATACTTATTTTACTCATCAAAATGCAAATCAATGTATAACTTTTTTAAGTGCGTTTTTCTGGATATTTTTGTTGTTATCCTTTCATTCACTGTTAAAATAAACCTACCATTAAAATTATAGACTGATAGTTTCTTTGTCACTGGGCAAATGTACAAAATCAGCAGGGGATCAAATACTTGTTTTCCCCTCACTGTATAAGTGCAATATATATGATTTTTACCATTTCAATGAATAAAGTTACCTTATGTGGCTGCTTGGTGCCCAGCTCTCTGATTTTCTACAGATTCCATTGTTCCTAGCCTTTTTTTAAAAACACACCCGTGCTGTTTTTTTATTAAACCAATATTAAAATGTTATTAAATTCCATGCCGCTGTTGTATTTTCTTTTCTTTTTTTTTTTTTTTTAGGTAAACTAGCCTTTATATTCCTTTGCAAGCTTGCTCTCATTTTAATTGCGGGCATGTGAAGCCCACTTGTATATTCTTCCGGAAAAAGGTGCTTCTGGCTATCCAGCATGCACCTCCCGAACTCATGCATGCGCACAAACCACAAGGCGTGGCACACGTATTGTAGTTCGGGTTGCCATAGCAATGGTGGCGTCAAAAGGAAGTTCCTGCCCCATTTTTATGGCAACGTGTCACTTAAGACTAAATCCCGGAAGCAAGATGGCGCTTATCGCTGCCTTGCATTGCGTCATTTCCTGTTTGGAAATAACGCAATGCTACCAGGTAAACAGAAAGAAAGAAGAAAGATTAGCCATTAAAACAAGGTAAATGAAGGGAAAAAAACCTCCAATGCTTTTTAAAATGCTGCAATGAAGCGGATGGTGATAACATAAAAATGTGGGTGGAACTCCGCTTTAAAGGAGTTGTAAAGTCAGGAGGTTTTTTATCTTAATGTATTCTATGCATTAAGATAAAAAGCCTTCTGTGTGTAGCAGCCTCCCCAGCATCCCTAATACTTACCTGTGCCCCCTCTCTGTCCAGCAATGTCCATGAGTCCTTCGGCTATCCTGGAACTCTCTCTCCTGATTGGCTGAGAAACAGCCATGGCGCCATTGGCTCCCGTGTCTGTCAATCAAAGTCAGTGAGCCAATCAGGAGAGAGGGGGTGGGGCGACATGGCAGAAATGTCTGAATGGACACACAGAACTGCATCTCGGCTCAGGTGCCCCCTATAGCAGGCTTCTTGCTGTGGGGGCACTCGATATGAGGGAGGGGCCAGGAGCAGGAACAAGGGACCTGAGAAGAGGGGGATCCGGGCTGCTCTGTGCAAAACCAACTGCACAGAGGCGGTAAGTATAACATGTTTGTTATTTAAAAAAAAAAACAAGACTTTACAATCACTTTAAGCTACATCTCCAGGACCAGACTTCGGTTTTATATGTTTTTATTGATTTGTAATTTTTCATGGTTTTGAAAAACATCAGATCTTCATTTTAAGTTGTTTACTATTAATATTCTTGTCTTTTAAAGTGATTGTAAAGTCTCTTTTTATTTTTTTTAACAACAAACATGTTATACTTACCACCTTTGTGCAGTTGGTATTGCACTGAGCAGCCTGAAACCTCCTCTTCTCGGGTCCCTCTTCTGCTCTCCTGGCCCCTCCCTTCTGTTGAGTGCCCCCACAGCAAGCAGCTGGCTATGGGGGTACCCGAGCCAAGCTGACACTCCATGTATCCATTCAGACATGGAGCTGCAGTTTGGCCCCACCCCCTTAAACTGACTTTGATTAACAGCCGTGGGAGCCAATGGCACAGCAGCTGTGTCTCAGCCAATCCAGGGTGGCCAAGGGACTTGTGGACATTGTGGAAAGAAATGAAGCTCAGGTAAGTATTAGGGGGGGCTGGGGAGGCTACTATACCCAGAAGGCTTTTTATCTTAATGCATAGAATGCATTAGGATAAAAAAAAACCTGACTTTTCAACTCCTTTAAATGTATTCATTGGTTTGCAAGATTATTACATGTGTTTTTTACTGAGCTTCTTTCAGCACAATTTCATATGACCCCCAGTGGTTGTTAACAGCATTTCAAATTATAGATGTTTCCCTGGAGTTTAATCCATGGGTTTGTTAATGTGCGCCACGGGCAGGTTTTTTTTTTTTTAATTTGCATTCTTAAAATTGTGATGCATTAGCAGCAAAATTCAAACTGACTAGGCAACCTTAACAGAATGCATGTTAATGCACATGCAGTATTGTACTGTAATGCACAGCAACAAAGGCTCTTAGACACTATTTGCTTCTTTACCCTTTTTCTGGCATCCCAAAAGTACATAATTCTCAAAAGAACCAATAAGAAATCAATAGGAAAAGAACAATGCTTTAATTACTATTATTGGGACCCCCAATGAGTGTTTTTTGGGTCCAATATGGGATCCAGATCTATATATCGTGCGCCTCTATGTAAAATTTGGGTCTAAGGCCGGCCATAGACAGTTCGAAGCTCGAACTGTGTAAGGGCAGGCTAAATGTAGCAAGTTGATTAATTGACCAACTTGGGTAAACCAGCCTGCCGGATTTTACTTGTGATTATTGCTAGCGATGGGGATAACTTACCCGCCCCCTGCTGGGAAAATACAGGAGGGATTCCCATGTCAGCACTGTCTGTGTTGATGGAGGAATTTTGAGAAATTCTTTCCTGCAACCATAGATCTAAGACCTGCCTAAAGGCCCGTACACATGATACGAAAATCGGAAGGAAAATTTAGTCCGACAAATGATCTGCCGATTTTCGGGTTTGTTAGTATAGTGCTTTCGACAGCCAATTACGTATTTTCGGACGACAAAAACTAGATGTGCAGGTTATAAAATTTTTATTGTACGTCAACACAACGTCCGATTTCCGTTTAATTAGTACAGTTTTCATCTGAAAAAAATCGTAAGAGCAAGACTAGGCATGCTCAGAAACGAAAGAACACATACAAAACAATTCAACACATGACATCACTTCTGAAATTGAATTCTGTCATACCGGAATTTTCGTATGAAAGTAACCTCTTCACTTTCCACATGAGACTAGCATGCAAACAAAATCGGACGACAGATCGTTCGATAATCTAAACGTGTGTATGAGGCTTTAATCAAGATGATGGACACTCTTTGAATAGAACCTCACGGTATACATCATACATATATACATATGTTTTATGTGAGTATGTTGAATAGGTTTTAAAGCTGCAGGTCCTGCCACTAACAGCACTTCTTGGTGCAGGCTTATGAAGAACCATTGCCTCTCAAATACCAGTGTTGTCAGCCTGCAATGTATGTTTCTTAAATTGGCCTTCATGCTCAGATCTAATAGATAGGTAGTCTAATAGTCAATGGAAGGACAGGAGTCTGATGTACATATACATTTTAATAATATGCTGTATTTACATGGAGGCAGAGGTTTGCTTAATACATAGTTGAGAACATTTTCCTACAAAGTATATTTAGCAGTACTACACATTGGTTGTAACTTGCTACTCTTTTCTCAAAAGAAGCATCATTCAGAAGCGACTAGAACACTGCACTCTAATTGTATCAATTCTTTTATCACAGAATTTGTGGATCTAACTGCCACTTTTGCTGGACAGCTTGGTCGGTTAAAGGAAATTGAAAAATATCAGACTTATGCTGGCCATACACTCTACGAAAAATCGTTCAAACTCATTATTGAAAAATGAACACTCAGCGGTGAGAGCAAATGATTGTGCTATCATGTAATGACCGATAAATCATTCAATGGACATAAATTAATCAGTTTTGTGCTTGTTTTTTCACATATACCTAGTGCAAACAGTTTGGATGAGCAACACATTAACCTTTCAATTTATCGTTCGTTCAGCAGAAAATTTCCAAACTTGTCCCTTGTTTTTTTGTTTAAAAAATGTCACGATTGATTACTGATTTGTGCCCATTAACTGACCGAAAAATGAAAGAACTGTCCAAATGACCCTTTTTTGGCCGATTTTTTGTATAGTGTATGGCCAGCATTAGGCCCCTTTCACACCCTGAGTCTGTCAGGCGGACTCAGTTTTTCTCAGCGGGGGATCAATCCACCGATCCCCTGCTGAGCAGGTAGATGACAGCTGTGTCTCCGCGCTGTGTGTGGAGACAGAGCTGTCAGGTCCCCATGCATCTCTATGGGGGAATCGGATGGGAACGGACCGTCTGTCCGTTCTCATCTGATCCGATCCGCCAAACGGATGGAAAAAAGGGTTTCCATCCATTCGGTTTTGACGGATCGGATCGTATGTCAGCGGACATGTCTCCGCTGACATCTGATGCCCCATAGAGATGCATGGGGCGTCCGTTCAGATCCGCCAAAAAAACTGACAGGCGGATCTGAACGGACTCCGTCTGTGAAAGGGGCCTTACTGTCCGGTGAAAATAAGGGAAAGAAAAAGAAAACAAATGCAACCACCCATCTAAAAAATTAATGAGCTGCATTTTAATATATTTTTTCTTTAGATTTATTGCCACTTTAAATAAGCTTGATAAAAAGATTTAGATGTATTCTGTTTTAAAAATAAGAAAGAAGATATTCTGTATTTTTTTTCTTTTTTGTATATTTTCTATGCTGTCTTTTACTAAAATCAACTCCTTTGCAGGAAGATGAACTCATCAATCCATGTCTGAACAATACATATTTATATCATGTATAATACAAACAGATTTGCTTTGATTGTGAGAAGCGGCCCTAGTGTGTAATCTGAGAGGAGATGGTTTCAAGGTGTTTTTGGTCTCAGAAGCCCTTCTCAAAGCCAAAGCTGAGTGGAAGGTAGAACTCTGTGACTTGCTACATAAAAACATATCCGTATTATGGGGTAATAGAGACTGAGGCATGTTCTCCAGGGAGGAATTCAGAGCAGGAAGTTCTGTCAGGCAAATCTCAATATACTCTGTGGTGCTGACTATCTATCTTGACTATTAAAGTGCTGATCCCATGTAAAAAAAGCCCTTGTTTCAATATTTGTTATGATGTGAATGATACTTCTTTATGAATGTTTTAAGGAATATGTAAACAGCTGAATACAGTATGTAAATCAGATTTTGTCTTTTACAGTTACTAAAGCAGTGTTGTGTGCTTATCATGTATGTGTTGTGAAGCCTGATGGAAAAGACAAAAAAAGAAAAAAGAAAAAAAGAAAAAAGAGGGGCGCACCGACCTAGTGCATTACCATAAAAACTTTTATTAAAATATTAAAAGGTGTACAATATACTCACAAGACTGGTGTGGTACAACACACATCAAGAATAGCATATACAGTCTCCAAGGTAGCCAGGTCCCAATAGTGACAAATGGGCATACAGATAGTCGCATGGGGCTGCTGTGGCTAGGCTGACGCGTTTCAGGGGCGAGCCCCCTTCCTCAGAGCCAGAAAAGATGCTGCTCTTTTCTGGCTCTGAGGAAGGGGGCTCGCCCCTGAAACGCGTCAGCCTAGCCACAGCAGCCCCATGCGACTATCTGTATGCCCATTTGTCACTATTGGGACCTGGCTACCTTGGAGACTGTATATGCTATTCTTGATGTGTGTTGTACCACACCAGTCTTGTGAGTATATTGTACACCTTTTAATATTTTAATAAAAGTTTTTATGGTAATGCACTAGGTCGGTGCGCCCCTCTTTTTTCTTTTTTTGTCTTTTCTACCAGTGGTTCTGGATACCCTTGATCCTGAAGGGGGCAGCAAGACCAAACAGCTCTCTTTACATCTGAGCTTGTAGTGCACCTCTTTCTACTCCATCAGACAGCACTTAAGCGCAGGAGGTTTTGTTTTTACTTGAATACATACTTTTTTTTGTGAAGCCTGATGGCCTGGCTGCATCTACTCGACACTGGTAAGCTTACTTCCCAACTTTTCGAGATGGGAACAAGGAACACCTATAAGCAAAAGTATGTAGGCGTAGGACACCCACCCTGCCACACCCTATAATGAAAGAATTAAACAAAAAAGAATATTAGGTTAACCCACGCTTGCTTTTTTTTTTTTACCACTACTACTCCTTCAAATTGGCTTTTAAAATTGGCAAATACAGAAATTTAGAAATTGGATGAAACGTTTAGTACTGGGAAACACTTTTCAAAAGATAAAAGGTGCATTTTATATACAACTATAATGAGCAGACCAAAATGAGGGGCAAATCAGAAGGAAAGAGGGACATTGTTTCATATCAGGGACAGTCCTTCAAAACCAGGGACATTGGAGAGCTATGCTGGGTAAGCATACTTTATATTATGAGGACAGTTAAAACACCTTGTGGAGTTTAGATCAGATACTAAAGTATGTCTTTTTATATTTTCAATATAGGAAATACTACCTTATGAAAACTGTTTATAAACATGTAACTTACCTATAATCGAGATTGCATGATCCTACATGTTGGCTTCCCTGCCCTTTGTTGAACACTAGAAAATGGTAATTTACCTTATTGCATGAATGTTCATAGTCTACTATGAAGAGTTTTACATATACTCCTTTATTTCTACCTCTTTTGTATAGTTTTTTTTTTTTTTTTTTTTTTTTTTACACAGTATCCTGTTTTACATATGATACTATTTTACCCACAAGGTGTTAATCTCCCTGGATTACCTTACTTGGACTATAAAACATAGTAATGAAAACATGCTACAGAATTGGCTATAAACTTTTTACAAAGGGCATTTTTTTGATTACTTTTACATCTATTTGGTTTGATTTGAATCTTGTGACATCTGGCTTTGCACAAATGTTATGTTCCCTGCAGTCCCCCATGGGAAGTTTAGGCTAGGACACGGTGCTATAGATACTTATATTTAAGTGATAATTCATGGAAATATGTATAAGCCTTTGTGATGCATGGAAGAAAATGTATTCTAACATTATTGCTATTGTATTTTCTATTAGGCAGACATAAAGACATATGTGTTGTCACTAAACTTGTATTATGCCCTTGGAAAAATAGATTTTATGCATGCTTTTATATTCATGGTAAAATAAAATTGATGTTTTATTGATCATATATCTTCTTTAATAGCTATGACACCTTAAAAGTCTCATGGTACATGTTTTTTTTTCTTTAGATCAGATATATTGAGATTTAGTGTGGTGACCCATTATCAGTCTGTAGCACCCTCCTAGGTAGGTGCTAGGAAAAAGCATATATGTGGCCCTGTCTGCTATCAGGAGGGGGGGGGGGGCTGATCATTTAGTTAGGCTGTCACATGTTTCCAGGTGTGATCTGTTGGGTCTGGGGAGTCTCCCCACTGTTTCCAATGAGGGCTCTTGAGGACAGTGGAGGGAAACTGACCCGTAGCACACTAGGGCTTATAGCTGTCTCAGTAGGTGGAGTTTGCCGCAATGCACCCTGGGATGAGTTATAAGTCTGAGGGGAGCATGTGACAGGGCATCTTGGGCAGGAAGCAGAGTCCCAGGAGGAGGCTGTCGGCTGTCTCTCCTCCTGTCAGAGCAAGTGAGGGTGTCCTGGGCAGTCGGCCTAGAGGACCGGAGGTTGAGCTGGGCTGCAGGAAGGATCCAGAGTGTTGCAGGCCGAGTGGAGCTGCTGGGCAGAAGTTTCCAGGAAAAAACAGTGTTGTGAGTACTCGAAACTGCCCAGGGGTCTGCCTGAGAGAGGGGTATTTCAATGACAATGGGGTACTTTGACGTAGTGGTGGGCTTGAGCACGATATGGCCATATGGTGGGACCAAAACCCCATTTTTATCTATTCATTGATTGCCTAATATTTGATAGTCATTTCTTTTGCATGTGTGCGCTTTTTTGTAAATATGCATGTCTCTTGGTCTATAGCTGCACCAGCTTTAGAAATGCATGTTCAGGGTGTGCTCCCCCAACCTCTTTTTTTTGTAATGTATTCGGTCTGACCAGACTCTGAGGTGAGCACCCCACCCTCCCACACCTGTACTCCATTAGTGTCCATTGACTAGCAGATATTGGATGAGTTCCACATAGTGCAGTCGCACATCTCTCCCAGTTAGGAGTAAGTATCTCCAAGGGTTTGAGAAGTTGGATTCATCCTTTTTTACATGGATAGTGTAGGACCCACTGACAATGGGGTACTTTGACGTAGTGGTGGGCTTGAGCACGATATGGCCATATGGTGGGACCAAAACCCCATTTTTATCTATTCATTGATTGCCTTATATTTGATAGTCATTTCTTTTGCATGTGTGCGCTTTTTTGTAAATATGCATGCCTGAGAGAGGGGGCCACTCCAGAAGGTTAAAGGGATCCAGGAGCCAGCTAACCAGTAGTTGTGACTGAGAAAGGGGGTGCCAGTGTTTAAGCCCTGAAGATTAGTGAGAAAAAGAGGGCGCCGGTGCGGGCCCTGAAGTGTTCAGCAGTGTATTCAAATAGCTACCTCAGCAGGAGTGCTTAGGGGAGCTTAAAAGAGGACTTCTTTAGAGAGAAAGCAGTCTCGAGTCAAGTCAGCGTTATCTGGCATCCTGCCAGCGTTAACCAGCGTCAAGTCAGCATTAACAGTGTTGTTCAAGTGTTTCCGCTTAACGAGCCTAGTTTAGTTCAAGGAGTATCCCACTCATCCCTTCTGCTATCCAAGTTACCAAATAAATACAAAAACCCAAAGATACTGGACTGATCATTGTCTCAGTGCTCACACGTGGAGAAACATGCTTAAATGTCTATACAGTTTATGTGGTATGTCCATCTATGACTGCAACCCAAACTGAATATTCCTGTACCCTGCATTTTCTATACAGTTTATGTGGTATGCTTACTTGTTTATCCATCCGTAGCCTATCCTTCCTATGTTTTCTTACTTTAATTTACAACCATTATAGCCTTTAACCTTTAGAGGTATCTGCCAGTTATCTTTAAATCTTTGTGAAGTGAAACTGCAGTATATGTCCAGCCCTAATTTATCAATTCCTGATTACTAATTGGATAAGCCCCCACCCCAGGTCTAATAGTATAAAATAAGAACATCACTTGGGGAAGGCACGTGTGCAGGGGGGCACGTTTGCTCTCGGGGGGCTCTCTTCTCAAAGTGGGGGGGGGGCGATTTCGCTAAGTGGGACACACTTCTGAATCTGCACTTCAGAGAATGCACAAAGTGAATGCATGCAGGAAAGGCTGAGATATACACCACATAGACTGCAGGTGATCTTTTTTAAACCCCTTCTGTTCTCTCTCCTTGTAAAATGCACTCTCTACCACTTCTTCTGACAGCCATGTCCTCTATCCTTAAACTCTCTCTCCTTCACCCCTCTTCTCCACCCAACAGCTTATATATATCACCCTCACTTCTGTCCTCACCTTATTACTGCACTCACCATCTCCTGCTATTTCTAAATCCACATGCTCACATATCCTCCAGGACACCGGGGCATGTCCCTTCATATAAATCACACTCTCATATTACCACCCTCACCTTTCTGCTTCTCCTAACCTCTGGAGACATATCCCCAAACCCTGGGCCTCCATCATTTGCCCATGTTCAACACTCTACTTACCCTGCACCCTCTGGTTGCAGTTGCAATCAGCACAATTTAGTTCCCATCTCTCTTCTTCCCAAAACCAGTCTCCCTTTCTCTTGCGCCCTTTGGAATGCCCGCTCTGCCTGTAATAAACTCACCTCTCTCCATGACCTTTTCATCGCTAACTCATTTAATCTACTCGCCATCACCGAAACCTGGCTTCACGAATCCGACACTGCGTCTTCTGCTGCCCTATCCCAAGGTGGTCTTCTTTGGACTCACTCCCCTAGACCCAATGGACGCAAGGGAGGGGGTGTCGGGATCCTTCTAGCCCCACATAGCACCTTTCAGGTACTTCACCCACCTCCCTCTCTGTCACTCTCCTCATTTGAGGTACACTGCATTCGTCTCTTCTCCCCTGTTTCTCTAAGGATAGCTGTGATCTACCGCCCACCTGGTCCAGTATCGACCTTTCTTGATGACTTCTCTGCCTGGCTACCCTACTTTCTCTCTTCCGAAATCCCCACAATCATTCTCTGCGACTTCAACATCCCTATTAATACTAACACTCCTACTACTTCCAAACTTCTCAATCTAACCTCCTCCTTTGACCTGAAGCAATGGATACATGCTTCTACTCACTCTGAAGGCAATATCCTTGACCTTGTTTTCTCCCGCCTATGCACTCCGCACAACCTTTCAAACAATCCTTTCCCTCTCTCTGATCACTACCTTATTAGTTTCACTCTCTCCCTCTCCTCCACCTCCTCTCCCTCCAGCTACAGTACAGTTACCCGTAGAAACCTACACCATCTCAACCCTTCTCTTCTCTGCTACCGACCACCTCTATGACAAAATAGCACCCCTGTCCTGCACCAACCTAGCCACTTCTGTCTACAACGTCTCCCTCTTAGCCTCCCTGGACACACTGGCCCCCCTCACCACACACCAAATCAGGCCCCGACCCCTTCAACCTTGGCAAACAGATAACACTAGAAATCTGAAAAAGCATAGCCGTGCTCTTGAGCGCCTATGGCGTAAGACTCGGTCTCAGAAGGATTTCAACCAATATAAATCTGCCCTCCAAAAATACAATTCCAGTCTCCACACTGCCAAACAGACCTATTTTATCACTCTCATTAACAGCCTGTCATCACGCCCCCGGCAACTCTTCGATACCTTTAACTCTCTACTCCTTCCGCCACTACCCCCTCCCACTGACTCGCTCACTGCCCAGGAGATCGCCTACCACTTCAAACAGAAGATTGATACAATTCGTAAGGAGATCGTTGCTGTTCAGATACCTTCCATGCCTTATGCTTCATGCCCACAGGTGCGATCTTTACTTCCCTCATTCAACCCCGCCACTACAGATGAGGTTGCTAACCTACTTGCTAACGTCCACTTAACCACCTGCCCTCTGGATCCTGTTCCCTCACAAATGCTACGTTCACCTTCTGGCCCTATTCTATGCTCTCTAACCCACATCTTCAATCTCTCCCTCTCTTCTGGCATCTTCCCCCAACTTTCTAAAACATGCACTAGTCAGCCCCATACTTAAAAAGCCCTCACTGGACCCAACCGATCTGAACAACCTACGTCCTATTTCCTTGCTCCCCTTTTCATCCAAACTCCTCGAACGTCTAGTCTACAACCGACTGTGCGACCACCTTGCCGAGAATAGCCTCCTTGATCCCCTTCAGTCTGGATTTCGGCCTCAACACTCCACTGAAACTGCTCTCCTAAAACTGACAAACGATCTACTAACGGCCAAAACCAATGGACACTATTCTGTACTCCTACTTCTGGACCTTTCTGCTGCCTTTAATATGGTTGACCATCCCCTCCTCCTCAAAAAACTCCATGCCTTTGGTCTCCGTGACTGTACTCTTAACTGGTTCTCTTCCTACTTATCCAACCGCACCTTTAGCGTTGCGTACAATTCTACTTCCTCCTCTCCTCTTCCCTTCTCTGTTGGAGTCCCCCAAGGCTCTGTTCTTGGACCACTCCTATTTTCAATCTACACCTCCTCTCTGGGTCAGTTGATAGCCTCCCACGGCTTCCAATACCATCTCTACGCTGACGATACCCAAATCTACCTATCCACCCCTCAGCTCTCTCCCTCAGTCTCCTCACGTATCACTAATTTACTATCGGATATATCGGTCTGGATGTCTCACCACTTCCTCAAACTAAATCCATCAAAAACCGAGCTTATAATTTTTCCTCCACCACGTGCCCCTTCCCCTGATTTCTCTGTCAATATCGATGGCATTACTATCAGCCCATCCTCGCATGCCAAGGTCTTAGGTGTTGTCCTGGACTCTGAACTCTCCTTCAAACCCCACATCCAATCGCTGTCCAAATCTTGCCGCCTGAGCCTCCGCAACATCTCCAAAATACGCCCCTTTCTAACCAAAGACACAACAAAGCTCTTAGTTCACTCCCTGGTCATCTCGCGCCTCGACTACTGCAACTCCCTTCTCATTGGCATACCTCTAAACAGGCTATCCCCCCTTCAATCCATCATGAATGCTGCCGCCAGACTCATCCACCTTACCAATCGCTCAGTGTCCGCTGCTCCTCTCTGTCAAGCCCTCCACTGGCTTGCGCTCACCCAACGAATCAAATTCAAAATACTTACAACATCTTACAAAGCAATCCACAGCTTAGCCCCTAGCTACATTACCAGCCTTGTCTCAAAATACCAACCTAATCGCTCTCTTCGTTCCTCTAAAAACCTCCTGCTCTCTAGCCCCCTCGTCACCTCCTCCCATGCTCGCCTCCAGGACTTTTCCAGAACCTCTCCAATCCCATGGAACTCTTTACCCCTATCTGTGCGATTATCTCCCACCCTTTTAGCTTTTAGGCGATCTCTGAAAACCCTCCTTTTCAAAGAAGCCTATCCTACCAGCCCCTAATAAATGTACCTCCATTTTCTCCATAAACCCATCCCCCACGGTTATTGCCTTTTTGTTTCACTTTACCCTCCCTTCTAGATTGTAAGCTCTAACGAGCAGGACCCTCTATTTCCTCCTGTTCTGAACTGTATTGTAACTGTATTGTCGTCCCTCAAATTGTAAAGCGCTGCGCAAACTGTTGGCGCTATATAAATCCTGTATAATAATAATAATAATAATGTGCTGTTGTTGCTAGCGGAAACCCAGGGGGGCCCATACCCAGCAAAATGGGCGGCACAGTGGTGTAGTGGTTAGCACTTTCACCTAGCAACAAGGGTCACTGGTTCGAATCCCAACCACGACACTACCTGCCTGGAGTTTGCATGTTCTCCCTGTTCTCCCTGTGCCTGCGTGGGTTTCCTCCAGGTATTTGGAGGAAACCAGGTCCAGGTAAAATTGGCCCTACTGTGTATGTATGTGAGTTTAGGGACCTTAGATTGTAAGCTCTTGAGGGCAGGGACTGATGTGAATGTACAATGTATATGTAAAGCGCTACGTAAATTGACAGCGCTATATAAGTACCTGAAATAAATAAAATGGCTGAGAATTGTGCTACAAGTCTAGAAACAAGTTTTATTATGCTGTGACTGAAGATACTAAAACATCCTTGGTCCTATAGGTACATTGGCTCCCAACAATTATATTTTGGTTCAGGGCTCTCGCCACTGATTTCCTGTAAAAATCCAGCAGCTTGTTAAATTGTCCTCTGGTTGCAAAGTACTGTAAGTGACCCTAATGCTAAAGAACCTACTTCATCACTTAACCATCCTCTGCTTAAACCCTTATCACCATCCATCCTAATAGCCTTTGCTTTCATGTTAAACCCTTAAAGCAGAGCTTCACCTTGTAAACTAAGTTTGCATCTCTCCACCCCCTCCCCTCCTCTACTACAAAAAAATAAATTTTTTTTTGTTCTTTTATTTACACCTTTTTTTAAGGAAATCACTCAGCCTAGTCCCCGTCCATGCACGTTACTCACCTAGACGCACCTAGGTGTACTGTTTTCGCTGCACCGCCTGGTATATGCACTTCACATATTCCGTGAACCAAAGTCCTTCATACACAATGGAGGATGGGGTGTGGGCCTAGCAGTGCGTCATCAGGAGTGCTGCTGAGCTGAACCCGGAAGAGCTGGAAGCCTCCCGATGATGTCCCAAAGAACATGGTGGTGCGGAAATGAGCAATGGCAGAAGACAAGAGGATCTCAGCGGGAAAATGCTGGAGCCAATGTGTGGGTCAGTCACAGATGCAGAACTTATTACCAGTAAGCAGGGGATTTCATCTGGTTAGGTGTCAGGATGGGTTTTAATCTTGGAGCATCAAAAGTAATTGTTTCTGGGAAACCATTACTCATTATCACTCCAATGATGGACATACACGCTTCAATAAATAATATTATTATTTTTCCAATCGATCTCTCCTGGTAGGAATAATTAATCAATAGTCAACAACACAATCAACACAATTGATCAACATGCCATACACAAGGAAGTAGAATTCGATCAATAATTGGAAGTAGCGATCGTAAGGTATCGTTCTTATCCCTGTTTCCACCATTTAAGATCATAATCTGATCAATAGAAAAGAGATAGAATTCATGAGTGAATAATTTTAGAGCTGATGATTGATCCAAAAAAAAAAAAAAAAACTGACAGCTCAGGTTGGAGCAGCTGTACTAACAATCCAATGCTAGTACAGCAATCTCCTCTGCTGCGCAATTGTGTTCTGACAGGTGACGGCCCCCCTGCCAGAACACTCCGGTCAGCGATCTCGCCCCTTCGACAGAAGCCCGCCGAATGACCTGTTTCTGTCAGACCCGCTGCCCTACACACGGGCCAAATGTCAGACAGTTTTCATTGAACCAGCTGATGCCACCGACATTGGGCCTGTATATACTAGGCTTAAGGGCTTAAGGGAGTGCAGGAGTCATATTTAATGACATGTCCTCTTTGTTTATTTTATTATTTCCTTATTACAAGTATTTAGGGGATATAGCTCTGACAAATTGAGTTTCGCTTTTGCATATTGTACATTTACATCAGTCCCTGTCCTCAAGAAGTTTACAGGCTGAGGTCCCCCTTTCACATGCAAACAGTACATACATGTACTAGGGCCAATGTAGACAGGAACCAATTAACTAACCAGCATGTTTTTGGAGCATGGGAGGAAACTGGAGTACCCACACAAAAAGCACATTGAGAACATGCAATTGTGAATTAGGTACCCTAGTGCTGCTAACAAAGTGTACAGTGTAGAGCATGGGTCTCCAAAGTTTTCAGTATGAGGCCCACATAGAATATTTCACAAATATTTTAGGGGCAAAAAAAAGACAGTTTTATAAATGAATGAATGTAATTTAAATTAATATGTTTTGCTTGATCCACAATTCAGTAGAACAAAGAAAGAACTTCAGTAAAAAAAAAAAAAGCAAAGAAATTCCAAATAAACTTCATGAGTCTATCAGTTACCCTTTCATCAAGGTCAACATTAAAATCCAATTTTACATCAGAGTCCCTCCTTACATCAGTGTCTACGTCATAGCTCCCTTTACATCAGAAAGCCCTTCAAAATCCCCACTTACGTCAGGGTCCTATCAGTGTCATCATTACATCAGAATACCCATTATGGCCAACTCCTCATCAGAGTTCCCCCCTTACATCAAAGTCCCCATCAGAGTGCCACATACATCTGGATCCCCATTAGAGTCTCCCTTACATCATAGTCCCCATCAGAGCACCCCCTCTACATCAGAAACAATTACTTTTGATGCTCTAAGATTAAAACCCATCCTGACACCTAACACTCTACATCAGAGTTCACCTTAAATCAGAGTAACCATCAGAGTCCACCCTTACCTTACCTACTTACAATATGGCTGGGATCCTGGAGAACCCAGGTGAGTGGTGGTAGCAGCAGGCGGAGGTAGAGCAGCTCTGGACAGAGGAAGTGCTGTCCTCCTGTGAATGCTTGCACAGAACAAGGTCCATAAAGACATGGGTGAGCAAGTTTAGGGTGGAAGAACTTGACTGACCTGCACAGAGTTCTGACCTCAACCCCATAGAACACCTTTGGGATGAATTAGAGCGGAGACTGCAAGCCAGGCCTTCTCATCCAACATCAGTGCCTGACCTCACAAATCCGCTTCTGGAAGAATGGTCAAACATTCCCATAGACACACTCCTAAACCTTGTGGCAGCCTTCCCAGAAGAGTTGAAGCTAGTATAGTTGAAAAGGGTGGGCTAACTGAATAATGAACCCTAGGGACTAAGACTGGGATGTCATTAAAGTTAATGTGCGTATAAAGGCAGGCATCTCAATACTTTTGACAATATAGCGTACTTCCTTGATGGAAGTATGGGGCTTAGGAATGCTGTGATTGGACACAGAGCTTGTCTATACTGGAAACCAGAAGAATTGAAATTCCTAGGAAATCTATCTGTCATTGTGCTGCATGTGGTTGTTCTACAGTAGCTGATAAGAAATGCTGATAGATTATAAATGATATGATAGATCAGAGTTTCCTAGCTAGACTGTAATAAGTTTGTGACCTTTTATGTATAAAAGGGCTGTTGCTAATTTAATAATAAGTAAAGGGCATGGTATGTGTGATAGTGAAAATAAAAGGACACTTTCTTTTAAAAAAAAAAAATGGATGGTCAGCAACTGTGAAAGTCCTGCAGGAGATAGACTAGGATTGCAGAAAATGTACAGGAGAGGGTTAGAGACCGTGGTAAGTATACAGGAGACAGTCAGAGATTTGGGGACAATGTAAAGCTTAAAGTCAGAGAATGTGGACATAGTACAGGAGACAGTTGGAGACTGCGGACATTATACAGGAGATGGTCAAAAACTGCGGACATTATAGAGGAGATTGTTAGGGACTGTGAACATTTTACAGGAGGCATTTGGGGACTGCTGACATTGTACAGGGGATGGCCAAGGACCACAGACATTGTACAAGGGATGGCTCAGGACTGCAGATATTGTACAGGGGATGGCTAAGGACTGCAGACATTGTACAGGAGATAGCCAAGGACTGCAGACATTGTATAAGGGATGGCCAAGGACTGCAGATATTGTACAGGGGATGGCCAAGGACTGCAGATATTGTACAGGGGATGGCCAAGGACTGCAGATATTGTACAGGGGATGGCTAAGGACTGCAGACATTGTACAGGGGATGGCCAAGGACTGCAGATATTGTACAGGGGATGGCCAAGGACTGCAGACATTGTACAGGGGATGGCTAAGGACTGCAGACATTGTACAGGGGATGGCTAAGGACTGCAGACATTGTACAGGAGATAGCCAAGGACTGCAGACATTGTATAAGGGATGGCCAAGGACTGCAGATATTGTACAGGGGATGGCCAAGGACTGCAGATATTTCACAGGGGATGGCCAAGGACTGCAGATATTGTACAGGGGATGGCCAAGGACTGCAGAGATTGTACAGGGGATGGCTAAGGACTGCACACATTGTACAGGGAATGGCCAAGGACTGCAGACATTGTACAGGGGATGGCTAAGGACTGCAGACATTGTACAGGGGATGGCTATGGACTGCAGACATTGTACAGCGGGTGGCCAAGGACTGCAGACATTGTACAGGGGATGGCCAAGAACTGCAGATATTGTACAGGGGATGGCCAAGGACTGCACACATTGTACAGGGGATGGCTAAGGACTGCACACATTGTACAGGGGATGGCTAAGGACTGCAGACATTGTACAGCGGGTGGCCAAGGACTGCAGACATTGTACTGGGGATGGCCAAGAACTGCAGATATTGTACAGGGGATGGCCAAGGACTGCAGGCAGTGTGCTGAAGATGATTAGGGACTGCAGATATTATACAGCAGATGGTTAGGTGGCTAGATAGATATTATATAGGAGTTAGTCAGGGACTGTGGGCATTATACAGGAGACAGTCAAGAACAAGGGACATTTGTATTGATTTACTAAAGGCAAATCCACTGTGTACTACAAATGCACTGCAAGTGCACTTGGAAGTGCAGTCGCTGTAGGTCTGAGGGGAAGATCTGAAAGGAGGGGAAGCTCTGCTGATTTATATCATCCAATCGAGTGCAAGCAAAAATGCTGTTTTTTATTTTCCTTGGATGTCCCCCTCAGACCTACAGCAACTGCACTTCCAAGTGCACTTGTAGTGTACAGTAGATTTGCCTTTAGTAAAAAATCCTAGGATGTAGCAGATGGTCAGGGACTGTAGACATTGTAGAGAAAGTGGCTAGGGACCGAGGACATTGTACAGAAAGTGATTTAAATGACTATCCTCTCTATTCCCCGTCCCCTTTAGAGCTCTCACACATAACACACAGACAAAAAAAAAAAAAAAACTCTGGCATTAAACTTATGAGATTCTGGGTCCATAGAATCAGAGCTCTTTCTGCTGCAGGAGTACAGAAGGCAACCATGGTAACAATGCTAAATGTCACACTTAATTTAGATGTCTGAAGTCTGCATGGCCTGGGTGCCCCAGTGTCCTGAGCCAAGCACACAGCAATCTTTTTGTCTGCTCTGAGACCATTGATAACAAAGTACGGCACTGCAAGGGCCTAGGAGGAGGAAAGACAGAAAGCGACATCCAGAGGGAGCTTTTCTTTACTATTATGATAACCAAATCTGGGGAAAAAAACCATAACCCCCTACAATGGGTCCCCTATTCTTATACTTACCTTATTCTTACTATTGCAGGCTTCCTCCATGCTGTAAGACCGCTTCCCCAAACCAGCTTCCATTTACTGTCTGACCATGTGCAGCTCTCTGATGTCATGCCATACAATGAAGAAACAGCAGTCCTGCATTGTACATAAGGTTATCAAGGGCCTGCCCACAGCCCAGTATATAAGAAAGCAAGGGATAATGCAAATATATTACCTTATTCATCATCCCTGAGGCAAAACATTTACTCCATGTAGTGAGGAGGTTGACTCGCTGCTAATGTAATGTCTTTTTTACATTTCCGGGGGGTTCAGTTTTAAAGTGATTGTAAACAATCACCTTGCAAAAAAAAAAAAACATTCAGTTTAATATAGAAATGAAATGCAAAACATTTTTGTATAGATATAAAAAAACATTAAAAATGATCTTTTTTCCCTTTTATAAGTGATCATTTATATTCCTTCTGTTCTCAGGGGCATAAGAGCTAGGGGAGGAAAAGCAGCAGCACGCTGTGCAGCGTGGGTATGTCAGGACAAGTCTGATTTTTAAAGGAGAGTACACTGAGTTCCCAGCATAGCTAGAGAACTGACCATTGTGTGTTTTAGTGCTTAGTGTGGTCAATTTTTTAACAGGAAAGCAAGGGGACAAGCAGGAACACCAGGGATTTCACACAAAGAAAGCAATACAAAGAGAACAGGATACTTTCTCATATAAGTACATGGTACACATATCAGGAATATTAAGTCTCCCCCTGTAACAGCAGCCTATGCCTGGTTGGGGATCTCCAGTAGGCATGGCTTTCCCCTCCCCAGTCTGCAGGTGTGGGGCAGTGAAACTGAGCATGCCCATGAGGAATGGCTGATGATCACTAGATCTGAATCACTCAGCTTGAAGAAGGAATTTTCCCAGGGTCTGACTCCTCCCACTGCCAACAACTCTCTTTGCAGCCTAGAAACAACCATGTGGGTGGGGTCACTTATGATTGGGGCAGCAGCCAGCAGGAGGCACTAGAGGCTGTTCTCACTGATTTAATTAATACTTGTGCACAAGGCTACAATAACATGGTGGCAATATTCACCTTCTTTTCACTATTTAATAGTCAAAGAATAAAACAAAACACCCTCCCTTTTTAAACTGGACAGAACAGCAGGATGACAACCCTAATTTTTAGTATACCTTAGAAGCTTCTGTTCAGCTTATCAGTAGTTGGACTGTGCAAGAGCAGTGGGTTAATGGTAGGTTGGTAGGTTGAGAGCGAGGGACTGGTATGTCCAACAGCAGGCAATGACAGTTGGGTAACTGTTATTTGAAGAGCGGCTAGAGAAGAGAGAAGACATTGTCCTGCGCAGAGCAATCAAGGTCGTATACATTCCAATAGCTTACTGGGACCCTTCATCTAAGGATTTACTTGTGCTTTTCTTCATCCTTTCCACAGCGTTAGGATAAGCAGGTAAGAAGTATTATAATGTTTTGTTAATTTAAAGTGTTTATTTTGTAGGTAGAATGACTACAATATACGTGGGAAGTATATACCAGCAGACTCTAGTTAACTGTACCTCATTATGCCGTGCCAAAAATTCAGCGTAATTTAGGCCAATTTTTTGCCACAGCAAAATGAGTAACCCACTGACACCAATACCTTTTAAGCTCCCACTGACTACTAAATGAAAGCGGAAACTAAACCCATCGATTTTAACTGAATGATAATCGTTAAAGTTGCTTTTGTTCTCAATCAAACTGTCAAGCCATAAAATGGTTGGTGACATAACTGATCACATGTGCAGTACCATGGAAACTGCAGATCAAACAGAGACTAATGGGCCATACACACTATAAGATTTTCTGAAGACTTTTTCCTTTAGACTTACCAAAACCATATAATATGAGGTCAAACCTAAACACTTTCAATTTGTATGCAATCTGGCAGGCCCTTGCACTACATAGAAAAGGTAAATGTGAAGGAAAAAGTCTTCAGAAAATCTTATAGTGTGTATGGCCCTTAAGGTGGCATTTTCCTTGGCTGTAAAAAATAGGAGGGTTTAGTTCTGCTTTAAGGGGGCACCAAAATGACTGACAACCCATGTGAGAAATATTAAAAACCACTGTTAACCACTTGCTGACCGCAATATGTATACAAAAGGTTGCAGTTTGCAAGTGGTTTACTGGGATTATGGCTAAAGATATCAGCCGTAATACCGGTACTGTTTTTTGCAGCGGGCTGCTGGCTTTCTCATTAAAGCATTTCAAGCATCTCATGAGCCACTGGAATGCCTTCTGAAGCATTCTGCTTACCTGTGTTTTTTGGGCTTGCCGTTTCCCCTGTTTTGCCTGCGAAACAATCCAAAGTAGATACTCTCTGATCGACTCTATGACCTTGGAGGATCACAGTGACGTCATGACATATGTTCCAGCCCAGACTGAAAGTAAACAATTTTTTTTTGATCTTTTGCTTTAAAGATAAAGAAAAGATTTGGGGTCCTTTTGACCACAGATCTCTCCATAAAGATGACCTGTCATCCTTATTTCTATTACAAGAGATGTTTACATTTCTTGTTATAGGAATAAAAGTGATAAAAAAATAAATAAATAAAAAGGGACAGTATAAAAAAAAAAGTAAAATAAATAAGAAAAAAATGTAACCCCCCCCCCCCCCCATGTTCGCGTGCAGAAGCGAACACATAATTTAGTTCCGCACACATATGTAAACAGTGTTCGGACCACACATGTGAGCTATCGCTGCAAAGTTAGAGTGAGAGCAATAATTCTAGTGCTAGACCTCCTCTGTAACTCTAGACAGGTAACCTGTAAAGGTATTTAAAGCATTGCCTATGGAGATTTTTAAGTATCGTAGTTTGTCGCCATTCCATGAGCGTACGCAATTTTAAAGTGTGACATGTAAGGTATCTGTTTACTCGGCGTAACATCATCTTTCACATTTTACAACAAAATTGGGGTAAATATTGTGTGTTTTTTTTTAATAAATTAAAATGTAATTTTTCCCAAAAAATTGCATTTGCAAAACGGCAGTGCAAATACCGTGTGACATAAAAAATTGCAACAATTGCCATTTTACTCCCTAAAAAAATGTATAATGTTTGGGGGTTTCTAAATAATTTTTTAGTAAAACTAGGTAACCTGTAAGTCTCCGTTTCCACTACCGCGCTTACAAAGTCGTGCTACTTCTAGCGCGACTTCGTAGTGAAAGTAAACTGCGGCTTTCAGTGCGACTTGTCCCTCATTATAGAGGGAAGTCGCAATGAAGTCGGCTCAAAAGTAGTGCACGAACTACTTTTGAAGTCGCCGCAACTGAAGTCGCAGCAGTGAAAACGGGCCCGATTGAAACGAATGGCTTTTGACTTGCTGTGCGACTTGACATGTGTCAAGTCGCACAGCAAGTCGCACTAGCGGAAACTGGCCCTAAAGGTATTTAAAGCATTGCTTATGGAGATTTTTAAGTATCGTAGTTTGTCGCCATTCCATGAGCGTAAGCAATTTTAAAGTGTGACGTAAGGTATCTGTTTACTCGGCGTAACATCATCTTTCACATTTTACAACAAAATTGGGGTAAATATTGTGTGTTTTTTTTTTTATAAATTAAAATGTAATTTTTCCCAAAAAATTGCATTTGCAAAACGGCGGTGCAAATACCGTGTGACATAAAAAATTGCAACAATTGCCATTTTACTCCCTAAAAAAAATTTATAATGTTTGGGGGTTTCTAAATTATTTTTTAGCAAAAAATACTGATTTAAATTTGTAAACAAAAAGTGCCAGAAAAAGCCTGGTCAACAAGTGGTTAAAATCCACTAACCACAATGTGAGAAGCACTAGAACCATGGCCGTTTGGGCAGATAATTTGTTGCCCCTTTGGCAAAAAGGAAAATATCTCTCCAGTAGGTACACAGGCAGCAATCAATAAATAACCTTTATTTATCAGCATGAGAAAGGGTAAGCAAAGCATTACCCAACATCTGCTGATAGTGGAAAATGATGGGATTTTGAGCACACACACAAAACAAAAATAAAATCTTCAGAGGGGTTCTAATCTTTCCTAATTTTCTTTAAAAAATGTTTTGGCAGAAATGTTTTACTCTGTGTAAGTCATTCAGGCCTACTGTAGTTATACCCTATATATTATGGCTTATTATCTTTACAATGTTTAGCTTTTTGGATGTTTTATACTTAAAGGGACCCAACAGTAAGAGCAGAAAGGACTAAAGAAGACTGGAAGAGATTCAGAAGAACCAGAGAAATTAAAACACTTGGAGTGTTATAAAAAGTAAGGAGAAATAGTTTTGTTCTCACACTCCTTTACTAAATGAAGAAAAAAACAGTCAGCACAAGAGACGGTATGCACATTTATCTTCTCTTACTGTTTTTCCAACCAGCGATAGGCTGTAATGTAAAAGTGATCTGGGTGGCTTTACAGCCACCTGCTCACTTTTACAGAGCTGGAAAGGACCATCCACTCCCTCTTCTCCTATGTGACAATTGAAGCTGGAAGTAATAAGGATTTTATCATTTCTGTGTTCTAATAGACCCCTGATGTTTTCATAAAGAGTGTCTGTCATCTGCTCAAGGCTATCACAAAGTTAAATTAAAAAAATTTAAAATAAATAAAAAGTGTAAAAATATACATTTAAATGAAAAACAATAATAAAAAAAAATTCAAAGCATAGGTCCAACATGTACATGTAAACATTGATGTTATCACACATGTGAGGTATCGTTGCAAAAAGACAACGTGAAAGCAATAATTCTAGGTCCATAAGGCTAGGTCAGTTTTTCAGGCGGATCCTATTGGAACCTCCATTCTTCTCCATGGAGCAGCGGGTGTAAGCAGTCCGTCGTCCTGCCGACATCTGATCCACCAAAAAGAGACAGATGGGGATCCGTTCCCCTTCCGTCCAGCAGATTGGATCAGATGGCAGTCGGGTGTAAACCAACAGGCAGTCTGTTTACATCCCATCGCCCATAGAGGAGAGCGGGCTGTGTACCTGTCATCCCCCTATTTAGCAGGGAGAAGCAAAAAGATCCCCTGCTGAGCAAGCTGATAGCAGCTGCAGTCCGCCCTGTGGGAAAGGGGCCTAAATTGATTCATCTATGAAAGTATCAGTTTTAGGTACCGTAGTTTGTCGCGATTTCGCGGGCATATGCAGTTTAAAATTTTGTTCATACATGTGTGTCTGTATATGTGTGCACGTGTCTGTATGTATGTACATGTGTGTGTATACATGTGTCTGTATGTGTGTGTGTACATGTGTTTGTGTGTGTTCATATGTGTGTGTATATCTATGTGTGTATGTTTGTTACTTTTAATCCTGACTTCCCGTATTCTTGCACCATCAGAAATGTTTTTTTTTTAGGGCTTGTCTGTGATAGCAGCAAGGACTGTTGCTCCTCTGAAAAGCAATTCATGCTCAGATTGCTTTTCCCTACCCGCAGAAATGCAGGGAAAGAAGTCCCGACCCTTTTTTTAAATTACGCTGCACCAACAGCACCCCATGTTTTCCAATGTGTGGGGTAACATTAAGAATTATTGGCAACCCTTAAAGAGCAGAGCATTTGTCAGTGTGTAAGGAATGAGCGTGATTTTGCACGTATTCCGCGACATACAGTAACGTAAACTGAACCCTGGACAAGGGTGCCTCAAGACTGAAAAAACTTTTCAAGGGTGCCCCGACTGGAAAAAGGTTGAGAAACACTGATCGACAGTATCTAATCAACACAAAAACATCTTTTCTATTTTGCCAAAAATTGGGTATTATATTTTGTTTAATTTCACTAAAATGAATTTAAGTGTATTTTTTCCTAAAAATGTGTGTTTGATAAATGGCTGTGCAAATATTGCATAGCATACAAAAATTGCAACAGCCACCATTTTATTCTCCATGACTTCAGCTTTAATAAAATAAATAATGTTTGGGGGTTCTAAGTAATTTTATAGCAACAAAGCAGAAAGAGCTGTTATAGTCAGCACTCTTGAAAAGAGCCTTTAGTTGATCGCATTAACACCTGCAGCTGTAGTTTCCACCTGACAAAGCATGGTGGAGGGGGGTAGATTTCAACCAAGAGAACAGCCAACAGCATAAAGCCTCGTACACACAATCAGATTATTGGACAAATTTTCATCCATTTTCTGTTGCATGCTAGTCTCATATCAAATTTTATACGAAAATTCTCGTACAATGGAATTCAACTTCAGAAGTGATGTCATGTGTTGAATTGTTTTGTATGTATTCTTTCGTTTCCAAGCATGCATAATTTTGCTCTTATGATTTTTTTTAAGACAAAACTGTACTAATTAAACAGAAATTGGATGTCGTGTTAACTTACCATAAAAATTTTATAGCCTGCACCTTCAGTTTTGACATCTGAAAATTCGTAATCGGCTGTCGAAAGCATTATACTAATGATCCAAAAATCGGCAGATTGTTCATCGGACGAAATTTTACTTCTGATTTTTTTATTGTGTGTATGGGGCTTAGGAGGCTGTAAGGAATCCAATCTCTCATCATGCCTTTTAGTGTCCCTATCTTAAAAAGTGCTAATAATCTTTAATATAAATGTAAGCTATGAGTGTATATATTTTGTGGGATGAAGTACATAAATGTATTACATTTATGATATGACGATTTTATAAATATATCATCATAATATATTTTGGCCATTTCATTTCTTTTATGATGTTTCCTGTAATAAAACCTTGTATTCATGGAATATGGACATTTTCTGAAAATGTTAGAAAATGTTAGACTTTAACACTTTCTCATCCATTGACCTGAGACTTGTTTGCAGATCAGTAGTTCTGAGCTCAGTCTGATTTTCCAATCGGAATGCTTATTCCAGATCAGTGCTGAAGTCAGAGACAGCCATTCAACTAGTATTCCCAATTGGGGATCAGCACTTGCAGCCACTGTACGTCTCATAGTACTGTGTTCAATTATTAGTCAACAGGTCTAAAAATGTTCAAATACAAGAATATATATAATATTCCGCTACTCGGGAACACTTAGGGCTCCATGTAAAAATCGGCAGTGTGGCTTTACCACAGCGGACTGATTTAAATAAAAAAAAACCTCCATACATTTACAAAGCACAGTTGCATACTTTACAGATGTCCATTGAATTCTACTTTCTTACAGACTCACACCAGATGCTGTGGGGCTGCACTGGCAGCTATATCCAGCAACACATAGCCAAGGCAAAATGCCTTGTTTCTTATAGAGTCAGTCGATGAAAAAAAAAAAAAAGTACTGCATGCAGTGGGTCGAAACGCAAACCCCAGCATTGCATTGAACACCACCATGGTGAAAAGAACTATAAGAATTGTCACTTGTAACATTTCAATAAAGTTTTGAGCAAAGGAAGTAAACTAGGAATGGTTCATCAGCACTGTATCACACAGCGGACACCATTGGTCACATGTTAAGCACAGCTCATGGGCCCTAAATCAAGTGAAACGCTACTCAACCTTTTTTTCCTTTTGGAAAAAAATAATAGATGCACATATTTTTGCAGGAAAAAAAATGTGCATTTACACAATTTTTTCCCAAAGGAGCCTTCAAAGCATTGCACCTGTGATCAGTGGATCATGGGTGCAATATCAGGCTTCTGCAGACAACCCTGTAGCTTTGAAACTGACAGCAAGTACCAAGGAATGAGCTATCAGTTTTAAAACTGCAGTTCATTGAGAACTACTAGCTGTCTAACCGTGGAGAAAGACAGGACTTGTAGCTCTCATTTACAGATTGCTGTATACCCACAGTGGAGGTGAGAAGCAGTATGGAGCTCCACATGTATCATGGCAAGCTGCCCCTTGTTCAAGAGCATGTGGATTGCTGCATTAAAGGAGGAGTTCCTTACTATTCTCCTGCTTTTCTGTAAGTATACTTGATGTGTTTTGTATTCATTTTAATGTAGCCAGGTGCTGGGCTACAGTAATATGGAGGTGGAGACTTTGCCTTTATTCATCACTCCCTCCACTGGGATATTGATGGTATACTACACCATCCTCCTCTGGCCAGCAGGGGGGAGAGCTAAAGCCAAGCAAACCCACAGACTTTTCTGCAGAGTAATGAGACTCCTGGGAGTTGTAGTTTGAGACAGCAGCCATATAATGGCTACACTATAATGGTTACACTGCAGATCCCGATAGACACTCTGCAGTGGGAGGAGTGGAGAGATGATTTTTATTAAACTGCCGGGGAAAGTTCTGCCTCTTGGCTTTGAGAGAGTTAAAGAGTTTGATGGTAGTTACCAAATGTAATGGATCAACTGGCACCCAGACTGGGTACCTCCATTGACGGATGTTCCTAGTGATTCCCGAGGGCTCCAAGCACTCCACCAGACACCATAACCACCTCAGACCCCACAAACTGCTGCAGCTTGGTTGGGGTCTCACCGTCTCCTACCCACCCTGGACCTACAACAAGGGTCCAGGTTCCAGTGGGTAAACCTCTCTTTCTCCAGAGAGTGAAGCAGGAACAAGCTCTTACAAGAGCTTAGTGATTATTCAAGGGAGTATGAAGAGCATAGCAATCCCTTGTAGCAGATTCCCCCAATGAGAGACAGGACTCTAGATTGAGGGTCAAGTAGAACTCAAACTGTTTATTCAAACACGTGCACAAAGAGATATACACTGTGGGACAATCCCCCTAACCCCTTAGAAGCCAATCCACATATACAGTACATATACATCCCATAACAAGTTTATCTTAAGGCAGACAGAAACAATAGAACAATGTAATTCAGGCACTTACCAATAACAAACCCCACCCCATCTCCCTATATAGCAAGGGTCTATGAGACACTCCTGCAATATTCTATCAATCTGAAAAGTCAAACCATTCATCTTCATACATTTCCTGAGAGATATTGCTGACAAATATTACTGCCCCATCTGAAGCCATCTAAGCCCTTCTCTCAGCGTCTCCTAAATATCTGTCCCTCACTCCCAGTGACGGTGAACACCGTCACACCAAACATATTGGGTGACAATATATTAAAGAGGAGTTCCACCCCCCACCCCCCTACAAAAACTGGAACTGCAAACTTTTACTATTAGGGCACTTACCTGCCCAGTCATCCAGCGGTGTCCTCACCCCAGCCGATTCTTGAATTGGCTCTCGGGTGCTACCGCCGTCATCTTGGCTAAGGGAAACCAGCAGTGAAGTTTTGCAGCTTCACAGTCGGTTTCCTACTGTGCATGCGCAAATTGCTCTGTGCTTTGTCAATGGGCCGGCTGTAGGGGAAAAGAAGAGGGGCTAAACTACTGACTCACTTTGCCGCAGTGAACTGAGCTGGAAGTGGGATTGGATACCTGTCAAAACCAGGTACCTGCTCCCCCCCAAAAGGTGCCAAATGTGGCAGCGGAGGGGGGAGGAGGCAGACGAGTGGAGCTTTCTCGTTTGAGTGGAGCTCTGCTTTAAGTCTACCTTTACTATCTGGTTTGGTGCATATTTTCTCTGCTGTAGCATTACTTTTATAAAAGGTATTACTTTCAGTGATTTCCTGTGATATTGTATGTTTGTATACTCAACCTGGTGTATCTGAGGGGCTGAGGTTCTTGAGAAGGTCTAGGCCAGGCATCTTCAAACTATGGCCCTCCAGTTGTTCAGTTGTACAATTCCCATCAAGCCTAGTCATGTCTGTGAATGTTAGAGTTTTACAATGCTTCATGGGACGTGTAGTACCGTAACAGCTGGAGGGCCGTAGTTTGGAAATCCCTGGTCTAGGTAAAGAACAGAGGATCCATACATCCTATCCACCACCTCCTACTTCTCTTTTAATATTTATCACACTGAGGTTTTTACAACATATATTAATCTATGTGATAGCCACTCTTTAAAATTGTGTGGGGAATCCACACAACAAATGTCAGTCCCTTTATCTGATTTATCACAAGGAGGCATGGCACAGTGTTACTGGTTGCTGCTAGGACTCGTCTGCAATGCCTGAAAAAATATAGCTTATTGATTAAAATGAACAAAATGTTAATTATGTTTATACAGTTATATCCTCTCTTGTAAAGGAGACTTTAATGTTGGGCAAATGATTAATAAAATGAGATGTCTTTAATATAAGACAATAGGGGGAGGAAGATAATGAGGTTAATAGTTATATAATGTGTTTTTGTTGACTGTGTCACTTCGGGTGATTTTTCTTCACTTCTTTTCAACAGAAACAATGTACTACTATAAAATGGTCACCAGGACAAACAGGGAGGGTGAATCTCTCTAGCAGGATACAGATAGCAATTAAAACCTGACCTAACTTTTCAATGCTCTAGTCAAAGCCACAATAAAAAAAGTTGGGCTTTATGTACAAAAAAAACCATTTTAATATTTTAGCTTATAAATGACTGAATATTCTTTGTAAATATTTACATCACATGAAATTAAATAGTTTGGCTTGAATACATGCAAGGTATCTAAATACAAAACATTTTCTAATTTGGAAAGTAGAGTTGGAAAATTGTAAAACCTCTTTTTGTTTTTGTTGCTGGCTGTTTTCCTACTGGACAGATTTCTCCCTTTCTATGTGACGAAGGTCACCAAGACAAAAAATGATGGAATATCTAAATTCTTTTGTTGTTACCTGAACAGAAGGTTAGGGGGAATATTCCAATGAGATGCCTGTTAAAGTAGATGAAACTCCAGACAGCAGAAAAAAAAAGTGACATGGGATTGTTACCACTCCCTACTCTCTCCAAAACAAGAAAAATTTTCTGATATTAAATATGGTAAATAACAGTGTAATATAATGTGGGCTTTAAAAAATAAATAAGTAAAATAAGTGAACTGGATAGAATATCTAAATCAGTACTGGTTACCACTGTCAGGTAGCTGAGCAATAGGAATAATAGTTTTATGTGTACATTTTGTTTTAATCTTGCTAAAGAAATCGGTGACAATGTAATGTAAAACATTCTGTTATACCTTTTCCAGTGGGAGATCACAATAAGGAGTGGCAATCATCCAGGACTTTTGAAGAAAGAAACCAGGAGATTGGCTCCAACACTAATGTCCAAAATCAGGATCTCATAGACATCTCCTCCAATGAAGTTGGTACGTCTATCTATCTATTTATCTATCTATCTGTACAAATCTATCTATCTATCTATCTATCTATCTATCTATCTATCTATCTATCTATCTATCTATCTATCTATCTATCTATCTATTTTTTTTTTTTTTAAGTAAGGCAGGTGAAAGGGGCAAAGATCCTATACTCAAGCAACCATTTAGAATATACTGTAATTTTCTATATTCAAATCAGTTAAGAATTTATTTTGATTGCTATGGGTTGCCACACTTTTTTATAGGATGTTTGAAAGTAAGTCTGTAGTACGTTTATCTCAACTATCCTCAATTGTGCTAATCTCATGAAACATGTATAGGTTTATAGTTATACAGTTATTAAAGCAACTGTTGTCATTTGTTTGATTTAAATGTCCCTGCCCTGTAAAAGAAGATCAAATATACTTACCTCTCCAGCAGGTGGTGAGTCCTCTCTTTGCTTTCCTGAAGAGTTATTGTTCTCTAAGTATCTTCTGAATTCAACACTCCAACTAGTTTGTGAAATGCCCTGCTCCCCATGTGCATTGTGCATCCTGTAATCACATAGGGACTTGTGGATGGAACTAAAGACCACAGCAGGGTACTGAGACATCTGTCACATTGATCCTTCGGGCAATCTAACTCTTCAAGAAAGCAAAGCTAGAACTCACAAACCACTGCTGAAATATTAATGATCTTTTGCAAGAGATGATAAAAAAAATTTGATGTAGTCACTTTAAGGCCAATTTATATGTGTATATTTGTAAAATATTGGTCTAAATCAAGGTAACTATTACATGACAGAAATGATTGTGAAAGTATCTTGTACATAATTTCATAATCTGGTGGAATCACATATTACAAATATTAACAAGTGAAATATACTGTGTATAAAACATAATGGCTTGTTTATTAATTTAATGTTTGATATATATATATATATATATATGTATATATATATATATATATATATATATATATATAATTACACAGGATTTATATAGCGCACACAGTTTGCGCAGCGTTTTACAATATAAAGGGAGACCATACACCAACAAAACAATTCAATACAAGAGGGTTAGAAGGGCCCTGCTCCTGCGAGCTTACAGTCTAAGAGGGAGAGGCTGGTGAAACAAAATGTATCTACTGTGAGAGAAGGACTGATGAGGGGAGTAGAAGATTCGGTTGTTACTTGGATGCAGGATAGGCCTCTCTGAAAAGATGAGTTTTCAAGGATCACCTAACTATGGACAGAGTAGGAGATAACCGGACAGATTGGGGTACTGAGTTCCAGAGGATGGGAGAGGTTTTGGAGAAGTCCTGGAGACAAGCATGGAAGGAAGGGACAAGGGAGCTAGAGAGCAGAAGGTCTTGAAAGGAGCGAAGAGGACTATATATAAATATATATATATATATATATATATATATATACAGTATATTTATAGTATATCAGGTGTTTGTTGACTGTGTCTCTTAGGCTGATTTTTCCTTAAATGGAGACAAAATAACGGGGTTTCTGACACAGAGTCAGAGGAAATCTCCTCTTAGACAGTTGTCACCAGAGCAGGTTTACCCGTTGGAAGATTTTCTCTCATCTCCTTTTTCTGGGTCAACTGTAAGGCCTTATTCATATAGGATGATTTGATTCATGCACTGTGCAGGGCCATATTTTACTTGCACAGATATTTAAAGGTGTTGCGTGCATCCCGGTGCCTGCAATCCCCTAGCTGTCAATTGGGATGCAGTGGCTGCATGAACTCAGTCACTGCTCTCAATGTGACATTCATGCGGGTGCATGGCCCCCGAACGCAACCAAGGTGCAATCTTGGCTGTGCATCTGCACAGATATCATATTGGGAGCAGGGTCTTTGCCTGTGTAGCTGCTGCTTCTCAAAAGACAGCTATGGGACTGCCAGCATGGGGATGCATGCAAACACATGTGCATCCATGTGCTGGTAAAACACTGCACACGGATCAAACTGCCCTGTGTGAATAAGACCTTCATGTTTGGATTTCCCATCTCTTTTTATAAAAGAGTAATGGCAAACACAGTGAGTAATCTCTCTAGCAGGAATACAGATAACAATTAAAACCTGACAGAGGTTCTAACTTTTCCACACTGTATTTAAAGTAAAAAAGTGTGGGTTTTATATACAAAACAACAACTGAGATGAAAACTTATCAATGACTGAATATTCTTCGTAAAGGCTCATTCAAAACATATTAAATTAAATAGCGCAACATGTTTTTCATTATTATTAATATTAAATGAAATATTACGGCTTGAATACTTTAAGGCTAAGTTCACCTTTTGGACATGTTACATCTTTCACTTGTATTTAGGGTGTAACATGTAACATATTCCAGCGCCCCCATCACCCCCTGAGCCCCCCTCTCCTGTGAAGGCAGGCTGGAGGTTTTCTCCCCGCAGCTTCTGTCATATATAAAATCGGCACATCTGTGCATGGGTCCACCCACACAGCCACATCATTGATTCACAGCGATCTGTAAATGACTATGAGCATGCTGATCATCATGATTGTAGTCCATTGACAAGTCCTCAAGGTATGGGCAGAAAGCTGGAGGATGTGTCTCCAGGAGCTTGACATTGTACCTGCAATCTACTACAATGCTTTGTAGGCTGCTGCAGACAAACAATGATAAATTCACTTTTTGTCTGCAAAAATATGTGAATTTACCATTTTTCCATTAAAGCTGAGCTTATCCTTTAAAATGTATCTAAAGTCAAACCATTTTTTCTAATTTGGAAATTAGAGTTAGGAACTTTTGTAACTTCTTTTAGATGTTTTTTTCCTGCTGGGCAGATATTCCCCTTTCTATGCGATAGGGGTCACCGAGACAGAAAGTAATGTGATATCCAAATTTTACAGAAGGTGAGGGGGAATATTCCAATGGGACACTTGGTAAGGGGACAGTTGTGTAGGGGGAGAATTCCACTTACATTGGAGTGATTTCCTTTCAACTTGTTATGTCTCTGAAAAATCTTTCAGATAAGACACAGACATCTGGTAAATATCATTGCTAATAAGTAGGCTTTTTAAAATGATTTAAAATAATTAAACTCAATAGAATATCTAAATCAAACTGGTTTTTACCATTGTCCAGTAGTAGCTGAGCTATACGCATAATGGTTATTTGTGTAGAATTTCTGTTTTAATTTAAGAAATCAGTGACAATGTATCGTAAAACATTCTGTTATACCTCTTTCAGTGGGACGTCACAATGAGGAACGGCAATCATCCAGGACTTCTGGAGAAAGTAACGAGGATATTGGCTCCAACACTGATGTCCAAAATCAGGATGTCATAGGCCTCTCCTCCCATGATGATGGTATATTTGTCTATCTATCTATCTATCTATCTATCTATCTATCTATCTATCTATCTATCTATCTATCTATCTATCTATCTATCTATCTATCTATCTATCTATCTATCTATCTATCTATCTATCTATCTATCTCTGCAAATCTGTTTTTCTGTTCTAAACTCAAACAAGCAATCAGATAGAATTAACTATATTCAAATCGGTTAGGAATCCTGTCTGATTACTATAGGTTACTGCACTTTTTTTCTACAGAACGTTGGGTAGGAAGTCTGTAGTATGTTTATCTCAACTATCCTCATTTGTATTTGTATGTAATCTCATAATATATGTTGTAATTTTACAAAATGTAAAAGTTCCCGGCCAAATATCTATAATACTACTTTCTCCAGCAGGTGGTGAGTTGTCTTCTGATAATTGAAATAGAAGTGCCACACCACTGCCAAGAGGTACAGATACAATGTTATTCTTTAGAAATTTAGGGATACAAACTAAAAAAGTATCCAAAGCATTTTGGAGGCCCAAGTGCCCCTTCATCAGGGCTTGACTGGCAACAACGTGCACAAGCCAGAAGTGAACTGGACCTACAATCCTTATCAGCAGCTTGTTTGTCAGCTGCCAAACAAGCTGCTGATAAGGATATTTCACAAAGGAACAAAATATCATTGTAATTCCAGTTAACATCTGGCTTGTTCACATTGTTGACAGTCAAGCCCTGATGGAGGGGACACTTGAACCCCTGAAACACGTTGGACATTGTTGACAGTCAAGCCCTGATAGAGGGGGCACTTGAACCCCTGAAACATGTTGGACATTGTTGACATTCAAGCCCTGGTGGAGGGGGCACTTGAACCCCTGAAACACGTTGGACATTGTTGACAGTCAAGCCCTGATAGAGGGGGCACTTGAACCCCTGAAACATGTTGGACATTGTTGACATTCAAGCCCTGGTGGAGGGGGCACTTGAACCCCTGAAACACTTTTTTTGATTGTACCCCTGACATCTTATGAAATAAAGTTGTATCTGGACCTCTAAGCAGTAGTGTGGTACTTCAATTTAAATTCTTATCACATTACTCAAGTTCAAGACTGGGAGACTGTGGAGATCCACTGGGGTGTAGAAGCCGCCTGCCCAGGAACCAGATCATTTACATTAACAGCAATATGTTAAGATAACAATACCAGTAAGATAACCCTACAGATCCAGCGCTATCTTTCCACTTTCCTCAACTGTAGTACAGTATAGCCGGGTATGGAGACATCTGATACACTGATCTTTCAGGCATCTTAACTCTTCAAGAAAGCAAAGCTAGAACTCACTACCTGCTGCTGAATTATTGATGATCTTCTTTTGCAGATGATATTAAAAAAAGGGACAGAGTTACTTTAATACCATTTTATGAGTATAGTTGTAAAATATAGGTATAAGTCAAGGTGACTACGACATGACTATAATGAATCCTCCTGATGACTACTCTTCCTTGGCTACACCATCAGACAGCGGCTTGACAGGTACCCCAGGGTTGGAGGAAATCTACAATGAGTGGCCACCTATAACAGAGTCATCCATACACACATCTATTGACACTGACCATTCTGCAGAAGACACAGATCTGATTGACTCTGGATGGGACGAACCTCTGGTGTTCTTGGCCCAAGTACTAACGGTAAGGGAATTTTTTTTTTAAGTTCTTAGTTATAAAGTTGAGCACCAGGACTCCTTTATAGAGAATTCCTCTCACTAAAAGTGACTGTGATAACAGTTTCAGCTTTCTGTGTAGGAGACTTTCCTTCCCTGTCTTTTTGGTAGAATTATTTTCCCAGTGCCAGCAAGTGAGGGAAATCTCTCTAAATTAGCTCTGGGCAGCATTAAATACAGGGGCTCTAATATTTCCCTGGTCCTACCTGACAGCGGAGTTCCACCCAAAAGTGGAAGTTCCACTTTAAGCACTCCGTATCCCCCTTCTATGCCACATTTGGTATGTCATTTTTTTTGGGGGGGGGGGGGGTGAGCAGGTACCTGGTTTTGACAGGTACCCAGCTTCCCATTCAGCTCCAGCCACCTAGGCAACTCGAGTGGAAGTTCTCTCCCCCGCCACAGGTCCCAGAAGATTGCTTGGCAATTAGGAGGCTTAGGGTAACTCGCGTATGCTTAGTGCTCACCTGGCTGTGAAGCCTCAAGCTGTCACAGCCGGGTTCCCCCACTTGTAATGCCGGCGCCTGAGTGAACCGAGGGAGAGAACCAAAGTCTTGGGCGGCCGTATTGCTGGATCCTGGGACAGGTGAGTGTGTGTTTATTAAAAGTCAGCAGCTACACTTTTTGTAGCTGCTGACTTTTAATAAACACAAAAATGACTGGAACCCCTTCTTTAATGTTATATAGGGAACAAAGAGCTGACTTATCTTACTCTTTTTTACCCATAACAAAAATATAATTTTTGGGTGAGCTGACTTTTTAAATCATGAGCTTTATGGCACTGCTCAGTTTGTACCCCTTTATCCGATCTTTTTTTTTTTTTGAATGTTTCTTTTTAATATAAAAAAAGAGCATAACTAATAAATACATTTGTGTTTATTTCCTGTGACAGATTTATTTTTCTTTGTTTTACAGAATGACGGATTGCACCATCAAGACCACCTAGATGCAGAGCAGCATTCCTCCAGCACAGACGGTGAGGCCTCTGAAGATCTTATCAACAGCTGCACTCAGCAACATGTGTTCAGGAAAAAGGTAAGTCAGTTTCTTCCAAAGAATAAAATCTGCCTTTCCATTTCTGTTCTACTGTTGATCCCCTAGTTGTTGAGCTTTTACATTTCTGGCTTCAGTTCTCTGAGTTTCTGACCAAAACAAGTATGCAGATAAGGCGTTCTGACTACCCTGTAAGGTCCATTTGATATATTTTTTTTTTCCAAAATATTTTTATTTGGTAATAACAAGAGTTACAATCGTGAAAAGACAAACAAATGTGAACATTCGAGAGCAATAAAGTCCAATCGTCATTTGATATTTTTTAATATGAGATTTTACCTATTTATAAAGCTGCTCTGGGCAATTTTTATATTTTAAACTGGAAGAATAATTTAGAAATTTCCTTTCCTGAAAAAACATCTTGCTGGGCATGTTTTCTTTTTTGGCTGAGATTTAAATGATAAGTTAATGCACCTATAACCTGGTATAATCATTTTCAGTGGAACAACTGGAGGACGAGTTTGGTTTTTTTAAACAGTATTTTTCTGCTTTTACCAAATTTTGCATCAATTACTTTTCACCAAATTTGAACGACACTACCACACCATCTTCTCTGGTCAAATTCTAGTGGGGATGGGTTGGGAAACCAGGTGAAGATATTTTTTTTTTTGCTAAATTTTTTATTTATTTATTTTCCATTTTTTTTTTTCCATTAAACTTTTACATACATACATACATGGTCTCGATCATTATTTACAATGTAACAGAGTTTGCATTTTTTCCTTTTATCCCCTTTTCTCTTCCTTTTCCTTAACTTCATTATCCTTCCCTTCTTGGGGTTAAATTAACTCATCGTTATACTATATTTATAACCCAATTATTCCTCATGTGCCAGGTCTATTTATGCCTTTTAACCTCTGCAGTGTCAGATTACCACTCGTACCATGTAACGCTTAACGTCTCCTTTTTAAACAAAGAAGAGAGGGGGGGGGGAGGGTGTTAAAAAGAGAGAAAAAAAAAAAAAAGGGGGGGGAGAGGCAGGAGGAGTTTTGGCTGATTTAGGGTTTTCTCTTCTGGATATGCACTCTATCCCCTGATCTTTCATACTGGATTCTACCTTCTCGAGATGACGTATTCATTCCATCTATCCCAAATTAATTTATATTTGTCTATTTTATGATTGGCATTTAATACTAAGTTTTCTAATTTATTGACCTCTTCCACCTTGTTAATCCACATATTCAAATCTGGTGGTTCCTCCTTTTTCCACCTTAAAGGTATGCACATTTTAGCTGCATTAAACAAGATTTTGTGTAATTTCATAGATCTGCCTCCAAAATTTTTCCATTTTGGGACATGACCAAAAAATATGGATTAATGTCCCCTCGCCTTCTCCGCACCTCCAACATCTATCTGTATTTACTAATGAAATTTTATGCATTTTTACTGGGGTTTGGTACCACCTTGATAGTATTTTAAAATTTGTTTCTTGTATTTTAGTACTGATGGATGTTGAATGTGTCATATGGTATATCTGCCTCTTCTCTTCCTCCGTAAATAACTTATCTAATTCTTTCTCCCATTCCTTCATATAAGTTAATGGTCCCTTATCCCCACTGTCGCCTAATAGTAAATACAGTTTAGATATGGGGTGTAATAGAGTCCCTTTTTGTACACACATCTCTTCAAATTTTGTGTATTGTAGTTCCTCGTCTCTAAGTTTTGGTAGCGTCCCCAGGAAGTGTCCAAGCTGAGTCGCTCTCCAGCGGTCCAGCTGAAAATCTCCCATGGGGTCCATCATCTCCTCCTCCGTTATCCATCTCCCCTGTTTCATAAAATGATCTACCTGGTAAATTCTCTTTTAGGTGAAGATATTTTGAGTAAGGTGTCCTACAACTAAAAGCAATGATTTAGCTGCTTTTTATAAATAAACCTCTTAAGGGCCATACACACTATAAGATTTTCTGAAGACTTTTTCCTTCAGATTTACCTTTTCTATGTAGTGCAAGGGCCTGCCTGATTACATACAAATTGAAAGTGTTTAGGTTTGACCTCATATTATATGGTTTTGGTAAATCTAAAGGAAAAGGTCTTCAGAAAATCTTATAGTGTGTATGGCCCATTAGGCTCAATTCACAAAACTGACACACCAAAAAGTATCTTTGATTTTAAGTTACGTCCACTGAAGTTTGGAAATTAAAGTCACATGGCTGAAAATAAAATAAGGCTGGTATTTTGTGAATTGAGCATATTGACAAATAAAATGTGAGTTTACATACAGTAGTATTGACAAATGAGATTTTTTTTTTTACATAGACATTTTCTATCTAATCTGTCTACAGAGGAATCTGGATGAACGTGACTTGTCCAATGAGACCTGCAGCATTTGTATTTCCAACATAGAAGACAACCAGGTTGTCAGGTAATATATTAACTTGCTTATGCTATACCTTTAATCTGCATCTAACTAGTTTAGTTGGATTTCTTGTCATTCATAACCACTACAAAGGGTACTGATCTTCTTTTTTTCTGATTTTCTTCCCACAGATGTCTACCGTGCAGCCATTTATTCCATCAGACATGCATAGACCAGTGGTTCCATACCAGCAAAAGATGCCCCATGTGTAGGCATGACCTAAGTGAACCTTTACACCACTGAACGTGGCAGCTCATAACAACTGAGCAGTACATGGTGACAGGCTTTCTTCTAATTTTTAAATAAATATATTATTTTCTTGGGCTTTTTCCTGTAACCTGCATATGCATCTTTTTGTGTATATACATATATACAGTATAAACTGAATATATACATATATAGCAATACTTTTCTTTGTGCAATGCCTCAAATCATTTGGTGGAGGGGTGTTTATGGTGTGGGGTTGTTTTTCAGGGGTTGGGCTTGGCCCCTTAGTTCCAGTAAAGGGAACTCTTAAGGAGTCAGCATACCAAGAAATTTTGGAAAATTTCATGCTCCCAACTTTGTGGGAATAGTTTGGGGATGGCCTCTTCTTGTTGACTGGCCTGCACAGAATCCTGACATCAACCCTATAGAACATCTTTGGATTGAATTAGAGCGTAGACTGCGAGCCAGGCCTTCTCGTCCACATCAGTGTCTGACCTTACAAATGCGCTTCTGGAAGAATGGTCAAACATTCCCATAGACACTCCTAAACCTTGTGGATAGCCTTCCCAGAAGAGTTGAAGCTGTTATAGCTGCAAAGGGTGGGCAAAGTCAATATTGAACTCCACTGACTAAGACTGGAATGCCATTATAGTTCACGTGCGTGTAAAGGCAGGTGTCCCAATACTTTTGGTAATATAGTGTATGTACTGTATATAAATTATATTTTAGTATATTTCTCGATTTCACTAATTTGTATTTTCTCATTATATAGATTAGTTAGGGAAAAATTATAGGGCCCTTTTTTAGCATTGTGCTGATCATATACATATTTAGGTCTAACTGTACGTTCTCCTTTCATTTTTTTTAGGTTTACACACATGAGTGAGTATATTGTAATAAAGCAAGTCACACACAAGGCAACTGAGCACATTTAAAGATGCTGAACTAAATAGGGTAAACATTGGCCTATATTATGGCAAGTAACTATACTGCAGCAATGCTAAATCAAACTTTAAACAATGCAAATAGGGTTAAAAGTTCAAAGTCTCTGCATTGGCTAATCTCAAAGCAACAAGTTTCCTTGCGTGCACTCTGCACATACAGCATTTTAGTGGGTGGGTGTACACGTTCCTGACAAGCTGGTACCCCAGGAGGTGACTACAAGTACCTGACGCCTAATAGTGTTAGCCAGCTATCGTTGGAGCCGTCTGTAAGGCGGTGCACGTGAAGCTGTCCCTTTAAGAATGTACAATGAATGGCTGATGGGCTGCTAATTAAAGAGCAGTTTATTGCATTGACTGTAGGCATTAAGGAATTAAATTCTGCAGTTCTTCTCACCACTCATGGAGTACCACAGGTCCAGTCCCATATGCTTAGCGGTCAGTTGTCCCAGAAGTCTCAGTCCTCAAAATCAGGTACTCATGATCAGGTCTCCCACAAAGCTCAGTCCTAGCATTCAGACTCTCCCTCGGATCTCCCTGACTGTAGACACACATGGCAATGTGTCCCAGCAGCTATGGGTCACAGCGAGGCAGGAGAGCTATCAGTGTCGCAGTCCTCGGCTCCGATCCTCTCACTCTATAGTGGATAAGCACAGACCCCATGGACAGAAGTAAATACATATTCGCCAGCACACCAAGGATCTTGCAAAAGCAGTCCAAAAAACTTTATTCAAGATACGATCACATCAAAAAATGGTGCAACGTTTCGGAGCCGCACAGGACCCCTTCGTCACATGCCTGACGAAGGGGTCCTGTGCGGCTCCGAAACCTTGCACCATTTTTTGATGTGATAGTATCTTGAATAAAGTTTTTTGGACTGCTTTTGCAAGATCCTTGGTGTGCTGGCGAATATGTATTTACTTGTAACTTATCCAGTTGCCAACTGGTGATTGCTTCAGCACCCAGTACACACGAGCCTACAAACCAGTAAGGTGTGCGATAGGAATATGAACAATACCCATGGACAGAAGGTCCATGCTCTCTGGCTCCCCACCCTAGACTGCCCGGATCTCTCAGAATTTGTCCAGGAAAAGTTCTGATCTCTCCGCCTCCTTTGCAAAGGGAATCCTGGGTATTTAAGTCTACATTTCCATTAGCCTTCATTGTATTGTACCGTGCCCCTTTAAGGACTACAGTTCCCATAATCTATAGTGGTTGCATAGTAAATCCTCCATATATAAAATGGGGGAAAAGTTGAGACTTTGAATGAGACGCATAAGCTTGCCAATATCATAATGAGACACATTTAATGCAATAGTAAAAACATTGCGTTACAAAAATCAAGAAAAGTTTGTTAAATAAAATACATAGTAGAAATGAGCTGGAGTGCATGGATAAAAGTATTTTTTTACAAACGGACACACTATGGTATGGTAAAGTAGTCGATATATGTTGCTAAATAGCATCGAAGTAAGCCCGACGCGTTTCTGTGGGTACTGATCCACTTCATCAGGGGCAAGTATTGTAGTGTGTCTGAGAAAAGTAATATGTATGTAATATATTACACAAGTACCAAAAATATGTGTAATATTGAAAAGGAAGAGGTACATCAAAACTGGTCAACTTACAATGCAGCTCAGATCTACTGGGGTGCTCGTATGGATTGCGGGGTATAGCCGGAAATGCAACATCTCTCCCCGGAGCTGAATGGGTAAGTGGAATGCAGACAGGCAGGACACAGAGATTGGCGGAGACTAAAGGGAATGAATGAAAAGGAAGAATGATGATAGGAAAAAATATGAAAAAATAGATAATGAAAGAAGGGAAAAGAATGAGTAAAATGAATAAAATAGAATAGACTTGATACTGTGAAGAGGCGTAGATAATGGATGGCTGAGCAAACGCCAAGTCTTCAGTAAATGGGTATGGAAATATACGTGCATATTATATGCAAGGTGAAATAAATATGAATGGCGTATGAACTAAAAGGAGCTCAGTCAAAAATAACAAACATGGTTGAAAAGTATAATAAATTAATAAGGTATATTGGGACTGGTAGGTACCAACTAATAATAATAATAATAATAATGATAAAGCCCAAAGGGAAACATGAAAGCTGATTGCAAGGGATCGTGAGCCTCAAAAATCCCATAACAAACATGGTTGAAAAGTATGGTAAATTAATCAGATATATTGGGACTGGTAGGTACCAAATAATATTAATAATGATAAAGCCCGAAGGGGAACATGAAAGCTGATTGCAAGGGATAATGAACCTAGAAAGTCCCATAGGGACATGAAAAGACAGAGATGAATGGTGAAAAGCAGAATAACTTACAGTGTATGGATGATCAAGGGGAGAAGAAGATGAGTGAAGATCCATTGCCCCAAAGCACTGAGCCTTGTCTGTGTCCCAAGCAGGTCGGCACGATACCCCCAACGCCACACAAACGTGTGCAAAAGCAGCAACCACCAAACGGATAGGGCGCCATAAGCAAGCCGTCTCCAAGGGGGTGCTTAAGAGCACACTGGATGGAGAACACAACCAATGCCGTGGCGCCATAGGAATGGCATCATGCACATGGCGTGAGGCGTGGTGCCGATGCTCAGCAGGAGATCACCCGATGACACACATCCGCCCCGAGGCCAGACGGAGAAGGCAGGGGGGCGGGGCGTGGAAAGAGGCTTCCTCCTTGGTGAGCATCGCAGCTCCCGGGAAAAGAGAACACACAGACCGGAATCCCAGCAAGCCAAACTGCAATACAATCAAAATAGAGTATGATAACATTACAATATAAATATTGTGCACACAAACATGAATCAACACAATGGTAGAATTAGACAGATACCACCTATATTAAGGGGATCTGTAACACCAGTGATAGCCATGAGTATAGGACAATCACCTGTAATTCTACAAACTTGGACTAATCATGCGTCTCCATCTCTAAATGCATAGCAAAAGAAGGGGAGGGGTTGTCGGGACTTTAGATGAGGCGCCTGATGGAAACTCAGGCCCCTCCATCCCTGATTCATATATAAAATGGGGGAAATGTTGAGACTTTGAATAAGACGCATAAGCTTGCCAATATCATAATGAGACACATTTAATGCAATAGTAAAAACATTGCAAGTTACAAAAATCAAGAAAAGTTTGTTAATTAAAATACATAGTAGAAATGAGCTGGAGTGCATGGATAAAAGTATTTTTTCACAAATGTACACACTATGGTATGGTAAAGTAGTCAATATATGTTGCTAAATAGCATCGAAGTAAGCCCGACGCGTTTCTGTGGGTACTGATCCACTTCATCAGGGGCAAGTATTGTAGTGTGTCTGAGAAAAGTAATATGTATGTAATATATTACACAAGTACCAAAAATATGTGTAATATTGAAAAGGAAGAGGTACATCAAAACTGGTCAACTTACAATGCAGCTCAGACACCAGTAGATCTGAGCTGCATTGTAAGTTGACCAGTTTTGATGTAACTCTTCCTTTTCGTTGGGGGTATCGTGCCGACCTGCTTGGGACACAGACAAGGCTCAGTGCTTTGGGGCAATGGATCTTCACTCATCTTCTTCTCCCCTTGATCATCCATACACTGTAAGTTATTCTGCTTTTCACCATTCATCTCTGTCTTTTCATGTCCCTATCTAGGTTCATTATCCCTTGCAATCAGCTTTCATGTTCCCCTTCGGGCTTTATCATTATTAATATTATTTGGTACCTACCAGTCCCAATATATCTGATTAATTTACCATACTTTTCAACCATGTTTGTTATGGGATTTTTGAGGCTCACAATCCCTTGCAATCAGCTTTCATGTTTCCCTTTGGGCTTTATCATTATTATTATTATTATTATTATTATTATTAATATTTGGTACCTACCAGTCCCAATATACCTTATTAATTTATTATACTTTTCAACCATGTTTGTTATTTTTGACTGAGCTCCTTTTAGTTCATACGCCATTCATATTTATTTCACCTTGCATATAATATGCGCGTATATTTCCATACCCATTTACTCAAGACTTGGCGTTTGCTCAGCCATCCATTATCTACGCCTCTTTACAGTATCAAGTCTATTCTATTTTATTAATTTTACTCATTCTTTTCCCTTCTTTCATTATCTATTTTTTCATATTTTTTCCTATTATCATTCTTCCTTTTCATTCGTTCCCTTTAGTCTCCGCCAATCTCTGTGTCCTGCCTGTCTGCATTCCACGTACCCCCTCAGCTCCGGGGAGAGATGTTGCACTTCCGGCTATACCCCGCAATCCATACGAGCACACCAGTAGATCTGAGCTGCATTGTAAGTTGACCAGTTTTGATGTACCTCTTCCTTTTCAATATTACACATATTTTTGGTACTTGTAATATATTACATACATATTACTTTTCTCAGACACACTACAATACTTGCCCCTGATGAAGTGGATCAGTACCCACAGAAACGCGTCGGGCTTACTTCGATGCTATTTAGCAACATATATCGACTACTTTACCATACCATAGTGTGTCCATTTGTGAAAAAATACTTTTATCCATGCACTCCAGCTCATTTCTACTATGTATTTTATTTAACAAACTTTTCTTGATTTTTGTAACTTGCAATGTTTTTACTATTGCATTAAATGTGTCTCATTATGATATTGGCAAGCTTATGCGTCTCATTCAAAGTCTCAACTTTTCCCCCATTTTATATATGAATCAGGGATGGAGGGGCCTGAGTTTCCATCAGGCGCCTCATCTAAAGTCCCGACAACCCCTCCCCTTCTTTTGCATAGTAAATCCTCCTTCCCTATGCTTGGCTCAGAACCTTTGTTGCCAGGAGGAATGGGGAGAAGGAGCGGGCAGGGAAATTTCACACAGAGTCACTCTGATGGTCACAAAGCAGGGAAGCAAGGGGTGAGAGGCGGCTGCTGCACACATAGCCTGCTGTTTACACAGACTCCAGCAGCAGGAGGTGGGGAAAATCAGGGGATTGAGCACACTCAAAGCAGCCAGTGCCTCTGTTCCTTTCCAAAGTAGTGGAGGGGATAGGAAGGAGGAGAGTGGGCACAGGAGCGCTCAGCCCCCTTCTCCTGCTGCCTGACTGTGGTGGGTTAGGGAGGTTGCACACACAGCTGGCAGAGCACTCGGCTAAATTGTTTTAATTTATTTTACTTTTTTCTTTTGTTAGTCTGCTTAGTACTTCCCCAAAGCTTTAAGAAACCCTATGCTGGTAGAAATAGGAGAATCATACCACTGCCTTCACACACAAGCAGCTGCCTAGCTCTCTAGCAGTCCAACATGCCCTCCTGAGCACTACTCTGTGTTTTTGCATAGAGCAGCCCTTGTGCCCACAGCCCAGTATATTGGACAGTGGTGGAAAACCAGAAGAGCAAGGGATAATGTAAGTAGATTACCTTTATCATCATCCTCTAGGTAAGACAACTATCCTTGGTTATGAGGAGAGGGACCCACTGCTATGTAAAGTTTTTTTTATATTTCCACTATAAATCTTTGAACTTAACCAGTTTGATGTCCCCCTGTGCAGCTTATGATGTACAGAGCACAAAAAAGCCCCACTGCGCACAAATTGCTGTTGTGAGCTGCTTGTGGCATGTACTGTACATGTGTTTGTGTGTGTGTGTGAATATTGTATTCATAATTTATTTTTTCTTTTTACTTTGGGTATTGTTTGAAAGAGTTCTAACTGGTAAGTGCTAATTTACACAAACCCATAACAACCAATCAGATTTACTGACATCAGACCAGTACTGTATTATTCTGATTGGTTGCTATAGGATACTAAGAATTCACTCTTAAGAATATGATTCTTCATTGACATAAGGCTGACTGTTTTTCTTTATAGTAAATAGGGCCCAGCTTTATGCATAAGTTATAATGAATGACCAGTTTGTCACATGGTCTCTTCAGACTCTTCCAAACTCTAAAAGACCTGTGACAAAGCGAATCCTCTTCCCCTGTAGCAGTAGCCTGCTACAGGTTGGAGATCTCCTGTAGGCATGGCCTGCTGGATGGAGATTGTTCAACAACCAGCCTGATTGAGAATCTCAACTCCCACTCCCAGGGGGCAGTTATTTCTCCTGGGAGTGACTAGAGATGTGATTGGCTGTCTTCTCCCCTGTCTAGGGATGTGGGGCAGTGAAACTGAGCAAGCCCATCAGGAATGGCTGATGATAACTAGGTCACCTCTATAATCCATTGCATTGCTGGTCAGGTGACTCATTCAGCCTGAATGAAAAAGTTCTCCAGTATCTGATTCCTTCCATTGCCACCAAGTCTCTCTCTCTCTCTCTACAGCTTAGAAACAACAGTGTGGGCAGGGTCACCTGTGATCGGTTCAGCAGCAGGAGGCACTAGAGGCTGTTCTCACTGATTATTTGAATACTAGCTCACAGGCTACAATAACATGGTGGCAATTTTTTTCTTCTTTTTACTACATATTAGTCAAAGAATAAAACAAAAGACTGTCCTTTTTCAAACTGCACAGAACAGCGGGATGGCAACCCTAATCTTCAGCACACCTTACAAGCAGGGCCGGTGCTAGACTATTCTGCGCCCTAGGCAAGACCAGCTACTTGCGCCCCCCCAATAAACAAAAAAAAACTTCAAAATTTCCCTATTCTCGCAGCACACTCCATGCATTCCCCATACCCCCCCCCCCATACTTGCATCACTCGCAGTGCCCCCATTAATGCAGAGTGACCAGTGCCCCCATCCAATGCAGAGTGACCAGTGCCCCCATCCAATGCAGAGTGACAAGTGCCCCCATCCAATGCAGAGTGACCAGTGCCCCCATTAATGCAGAGTGACCAGTGCCCCCATCCAATGCAGAGTGACCAGTGCCCCCATCCAATGCAGAGTGACCAGTGCCCCCATCTAATGCAGAGTGACCAATGCCCCCAACAATGCATAGTGACCAGTGCATGGGGATTAGAGCGCCGCATGATTACAAAAAGCCAAGTTCTTCTGCTTACCCAGCGGGGAGGCTGTCATATGAAGTCCCGCCTCCTGGACCAGAATGACAGCTGGGTAAGCAGAAGAACTTGGCTTTTTGTAATCAGGCGGTGCTGTAATCCCCATATTCCCCCCCTTCCCCTCCGGAGGCAGCCCAAGTGGGAACTATGGCGCCCCCCTGCTCCAGTTCACGGTGCACCGTGGACGTCTGGTCACCCTAGGGTGGCAGCCAGGCTAGTAGGGAAACCAGCGGCCATAGCTGCACCCCCTAAGCAGCAGTGCGCCCTAGGCAGCTGCCTAGTTCGCCTAGTGGGAGCACCGGCCCTGCTTACAAAGCTTCTGTTCGGCTTATCAGTAGTTGGATTGTGCAAGAGCAGTGGAATCCAGGTAAGTTAGGAGTGAGGGGCTGGTATGTCCAGGAGCAACAGACAATTACAGTTGGGTAACTGCTGTTTATTGGGTAGAGAGAACACGTGTCCTGTGCAGGGTTAGGATAAGCAGGTAAGAAGTATTATAATGTTATGTTATTTAAAGTGTGTATTTTGTGGATAGAAGGACTACAATATGTGTGTGAAGTGTATACTAGCAGACTCTAGCTAACTGTACCTCTTTACACCATGCCAAACATTCAGCACCTTTAGGCCCGTTTTTTGCCACAGCAAAGTGAGTAACCCACTGACATCAATGACTTTTAAGCTCCCACTTACCACCATTGTAAGGAGCCACCAAAACCACTGACAACCCATGTAAGGGATAATAAAAACCACTGACCGCAATGTGAAGGAAATTAAAACCATGACCATATGGCCAGTTAATTTGTTGCTACTGTGCAAAAAAGAAGGATTATTCTCCAGTAGGTACACAGGCAGCAATCAAACCCTTTTATTTAACAGCGGAGGAAAGGTTACGCAAAGTATTGCACAACATTTGTTGATAGTAGAAAGTGATAGGATAACCGCCCTCATTTTGGACTTTTTATATTTAAAAGAACTCAACAGTATTACCAATCTTACGGTAAGACGTAAGAACAGTAAGACCAGTCTTAAGACTTAAGAACAGCAAGAGGAGTAAGACCAGGAAAGACTAAAGAAGACTGTAAGAGATCCGGAAGATCAAAAAGACCAGGACAACACTTGGAGGAAAAGTAAGGAAAAATTATTTTATTCTCACACTTCTTTGCTAAATAAAAAATAAATAAATCAGCACAAGAAACTGTATGTACATTAAATACAAAGTTTCCCCTAGTGCTGTGGGGGTTGACTATTTGCCATCTGACGTACATGTATAAACATCCTGATGGTAAGTAGTTAATACCAGGATCATACTTGCAGCTCTAGCCATGAGGCTGGTACAGTTTTTTCACCTGGCTATCGGCTGTTATGTAAAAATGACCTGAGTGGATTTACACTTAATACCTTTTACAGCGCTAGGAAGGACCCCATTTCCACTCTCCTGCAGTTTGATTGCACTAAAATTATTTTCCAGAAAATTTGCCTTTGATGGCTGTGAAAATTTTGCATGGCATAATAAAAATTGGAGCAGCCACCATTTTATTCTCCAGGGCCTTTGCCTTGAAAAATGTATAATGCTTGGGGCTTTTAAGTAATTTTCTAGCAAAAAAATATAAGGCTTCTGTCGGATGTGAATGCCTGAAAACCAGCAGCCGACCAGCTCCTGATCAGCAACACAATAGCTCAGCGGGGGGAGATTGCTGTACTAACGTTGGATCGTTAGTACAGCGGCTCTGACCGGAGCTGTCAGGTTTTTTTTAAGTTCAACAAATATTCTTTGCAAAGACTCATTCAAAACGTATGAAATGAAGTATTATGACTTGGATACCTAAAGCCAATTTTTTTTTTTTACTTTAAGTTAGGAAATTTTAGAAATTGTGTTTTACTGCTGTTTGTTTTCCTGCTGGGTAGATTTCCCCCTCTCTATGTTACATTGGTTACCAAGACAAAAGTGAGGGAAAATTAAAATGTTATTGTTGACTGCTGAACAAAAGGTGAGGGTAAAATATTCCAATGACACACTTGTTAAGGTGATAGCTGTGTAGGGGTAGATTTATCCTTACTTTAGAGGATTTCTTTTCACTTTTTGTTATGTCTCTAAAATTTCCCCAGCTAGCAAAAAAAAGAAAAAGTAAGGGTCCTTTCACACGAACAATCCACCTGTCAGTTTTTTAGGCGGATCTGATCGGATCCCCCATGCATCCCTATGGGGCAGCGGATGACAGCGGAGGCATCAGATCCTGTCCATGAAATCCGGACGGATGGAAACCCTATTTTTCATCCGTCCAGGGGATCGGATCAGATCGAATGAGAGTGGACAGGCGGTCCACTCTCATCCGATTCCCCCATAGAGATGCATGGGGCTCTGACACCTCCCTCTCTGCACACAGAGCGGAGAGGGAGATGTCACCTGCCTGCTCAGCGGGGGATCTGTCTATCGATCCCCCGCTCAGCAGCACGTATCCGCCTACGGAGGCGGACCATGTGAAGGAAGCCTAACTTGGGATCTTCCCACTCTCTACCCTATCAAAAACAAGAAAAAAGTGCTAATAAATGTAGGATTTAAAAAAAAAAAAGGAATTCAAATAAGTAAATTGGATAAAATATCTGAACCCATACTGGTTCTACCATTGTCAGTTAGTAGGCAATAAGGCAATAATAGTAGGCAATAAGAATAATTCCTTATATGTGTACAATTTATGTTTTAATCTTTTTAAAGAAATTAGTGAAAATGTCTCTTCCAGTGGCAGATTACAAAGGGGAGTGGCAATCCTCCAGGACTGCTGGAGAAACTAACTAGGAAGACGGCTCCAACATCGATGTCCAAAACCAGGATGTCATAGTCATCCCCTCCAATGCAGATGGTACGTCTGTCTGTCTGTCTGTCTATCTATCTATCTATCTATCTATCTATCTATCTATCTATCTATCTCTGCAAATCTGTTTTTGTGTTCTTATTTAGTAACGTAGTTAAAGGGGGCAACCAATCAAATTGTAAATTACTATAGTCAAATCAATTAAGGGCTCTTTCACACGGGCGATCCGATCAGATCCGCCTGTCAGTTTTTTAGGCGGATCTGATCGGATCCTCCATGCAGCTCTATGGGGCAGCGGATGTCAGCGGAGACACCTCCGCTGACACCCGCTGCCATCCACATCCGATCCTGTCCGTGAAATCTGGAGGGGATGGAAACCCTATTTTTCCATCCGTTCAGGGATCGGATCGGATCAGATGAGAGCGGACAGACGGTCCGCACTTTATCCGATCCCCCATAGAGAGCAGCGGGAGCTGTGACACCTCCTTCTCCGCACTGCAAGCGGAAACGGAGCTGTCATCCGCCGGCTCAGCTGGGATCGGCGGATCGATCCCCGCTGAGCAGCACGGATCCGCCTACAGAGGCGGACCGTGTAAAAGAGCCTTAAGAGTTCATTCTGATTACTATGGGTTACTTCACTTTGGATTTTTTTTACAAGACGTTTGGAAGGCAGTCTGTAGTATGTTTATCTCAACTATCCTCATTGTGGTAATCTCAGAAAACATGCATAGGTTTGAAGTTATATAGTTCTTAACGTGATTGTTGTAATTTTTTTTTTTTTTTTCTTTTTTTTTTTTCAAATATAATTTTTATTGAAGTTTTCGGGTAGGATAACAGATTCATCATAACAAGAAGACATAGGATCAATACACCCCTCACATTCTTGCTTCCCATATCTCCCAGCTATCCTATGTGTTAAATAGCTATTCATCTCCTTCCCTTTCTTTTCTAACTCAAATCAACCCCACCCAAAACAAAAAAAAAAACAAAACAAAAAAAAAGAAAAAAAAAAAAAAAAAAAAGGAAAAAAAAACAAAAACACATAAGTTTCCTCCTCCCCCATCTCCGTATTGTTTCTTTATTTACTAAATCTCTCCGACATCCAATATATCCTGATCCGGTCTGTCCATCCCCTGGTTCATTACTAAAAACCTGTTCCATACTCCCCATGTTTCTAAATATTTTTCCCTCTTATGTTGACCTGTCAGAACCAGATCTTCCATTCTATTTATTTCTTCTATTTTACCTATCCAGCAATTAATTGTTGGGGGTTCCTGCTTTTTCCACCCCAGGGGGATACAGGCTCGGGCAGCATTTGCCATATGGCATAGTAACGATCTCCTGTATTTCTTCCCTGGTATCCCGCTAAGTTGTAAAAGAAAGAACCCAGGGTTTTCCGGGATCTCAAATTCTGAAAACTTTTGCATTATCTCTCTGACCTTCCCCCAATAATTTGATAGTTTAGGGCATGACCAAAAAATATGTATTAATGTACCCTCTTCCACAGAGCATCTCCAACATCTATCCGAATTATTTATTGCTATTTTATGTAGTTTATATGGTGTATAGTACCACCTTGTCAAGATTTTAAAATTTAATTCCTGATATTTAGTACATATAGATGATTTAAAAGCAAGATCAACCATCTGTTGTCTCTGCTCTGTGGAGAAGGTACAAGATAATTCCCTTTCCCATCTCTCAATATAAGATAAATGGTGTCCTGCTTTAGGGGTATTTATCAAGGAATATATTTTTGCTAACATATGGGATATATTCTCTGACTCACTACAATATTCTTCCAGCATTGTAAGCTGACGGTTATACTTCTTTGGATTCGGGATAGATCCCAAAAAGTGAGAAAGTTGGAGTGCATTCCAAAAGGGAAGTCTAAATTCCCCTTCCTCCTCCATTAATATCTCCATTGTCGGCCATTTATTATTTCTCACAAAGTGGGATGCTTGAAAGCATCCTGCTTTATCTAGATTCCTAAATGGCTGTGCTTCCATTCCCATGGTAAATCTCGGGTTCCCTATTATAGGATATAGAGGAGAGTCATGTGAGGTAAGGTCCTTTTGAAAACATATTTGAGAGCATATTCTTAAAGTTGTCCCAATTAATTGGTGTGCTTTTAATTCTGTCGGTAAACTCTCATAACACCATAATGCCCTAGATAATGGTACCTTTGTATTAGTTTGTTCTATTTTCACCCATAACTTTGATTCCCCATGGCAGCACCAGTCTATTTGCCTCCTGACATGTGAGGCATAATAGTATTTTTGAATATCTGGTATCGCTGTACCTCCATATTTTTTTGGCAATGTAAGTAATTGTCTTGAAATCCTCGGCTTCTTATTTGCCCATATAAATTTTATAAATATTGAGTTTATCTGTTTGAAATATCCTATCGGAATCTTTACTGGCAATGTCTGGAGTAAATATAAAAATCTGGGTAAGATAGACATCTTAATAAGATTGCATCTCCCCAGCCAAGAGAATAAGCCCGTCTTCCATTTTTCTAGTTTAGAACCAATTGTATTCAAAAGAGGTTTGAAATTCAATTCGTATACCAAATCAGGGTTGGCCGGTATATACGTTCCCAAGTATTTTATTGCCTTATCTGCCCATTTAAATTTAAAATTTTGTTTCAATACTTGTAGTGCACTTCTAGGCAATCTTATCCCCATTGCTTCTGACTTATTGAAATTTATTTTTAAATTTGACATGGACTCGTATTGTTCAAATTCCTTAATTAAATTAGGTAGGGATATTGTCGGGTTTGTTAATGTAAATATCAAATCGTCTGCATACGCCAAAATTTTGTACTGTTCCTTTCCCATTTGTACCCCTTTAATATTCAAATTTTGTCTTACTTTACATAAGAATGGTTCTAGGGACAGTACAAAAAGGATAGGGGATAGGGGGCATCCCTGTCTCGTACCGTTTTTAATCTTAAAAGGGTCCGATAGAATCCCATTTACTTTCACTTGGGCTGTTGGGTCAGCGTATATAGAAAGGATTCTCTGTATCATAATCTCTCCCAGCCCGAAATTTTTTAAATGTGTATGTCCCCTGCAAAAAAAAGATTGATAATACTTACATCTCCAGTGTTGTCTTATATAGTAGGGATGAATGTGATTGAATATACTACATCCAGCAGGTAATGAGTTCTCTTTTTGCTTTCATTAAAGCCCCGTACACACGTACCGATGGTCGGCTTACAAATGTTCCTCTTTTCTCCCCGGGATGTCGGTGTCTGCTGAAAAGTGCAAAGACAGCACAAGGACAGCACAAGAATTTTGTCCGCCGACTGCAGAAGTGATGTCATGTAATGGTTAACTTTCCCTGTGTTTTCTATTTTCTGAGCATGCCCAGTCTTGCAAATCTGCGGTCTGTCGGCCGAATTGTGTACTGACAGGCGAACAATCGTCCGTTCTGGTGTCGGCATACAAATATTTTCATGTTTGCACGAAAGACTTTTGTCCGCGGATTGTGCGCAGACATCTGTCGGAGGCACCATACTAACACGCGTACAATCGGCAGATCCTTCGTCCACCGACGTTTGTATGCCGACGATCGGTACGTGTGTACGGGCCTTAAGATTAAAGGTGCTCTAAGCATCTTCTGCATTCGACACTTTACCTATTGGGTCAAATGCCCTGTTTCCCCATGTGCATTGTGCTACCAACTCAACTCCTTCCTTACCAACCCCTACTGTGTCCTGTCATCACCTAGGGTCTGGAGGATGGAACTGAAGTACATCTGTCAAACCGATCCTTTGGACATCTTAACCCCTCAAGAAAGCAAAGCTAGAACTCAAAGACCGCTGGTGAAGCATTATTGATCTTCTTTTGCAGGAGACATTAAAAAAAAAAAAAAAAAAAAGACGCTTTAAGACTATTTTATATGCATATACTTGTAAAATATAGGTATACATCACAGTGACTATAACATGACAGAGTTAGTTGGGAAAATATTTTGTACATAATCGGGAGGAATCACATATAATGAATAATACCAAGTGCTGTATATACCAAACATGATGGCTTGTGTAGTAACTCAGTGTTGGAGATAAGTAAGATAAGTGAAAATCTTCCAATGGGGAAACGTACTCCAGTGCCAACTGTAAAAAGTAGATTGTCTCTGACTTTGTGTCAGAGACACTGTTACTGTTGTTTCTCCAGTTAAGGAAGTGAAGGGAAACCATTCCAAAGGACACAGTCAACAAAAACACCTGATATACTGTATATATATATATATATATATATATATATATATATATATATATAGATAGGTAGATATATAGATATATGAATATATATCTATATATATTGTGGCAGGGCACATGGATCCGTGATCGACGGAAGATACGTGTCACCGTGGTTCCTGGCCTCGGTGAGATAAGAGCCGGTAATTCTGTGTCAGCAGCAGCTAGTGCTGCTGGACACTTTTTTATTTTAGTGTGGCTGCAAAGCCGAATCCGGGCCGGCTCTTATTGGGAGCAGTCAATGTGTGGGTGGGTGGCTGCTCCCCACGCTCCAGGCCAGGTCTTGCCTGGGGTTTATAAGGCAGACAGCCTAACAGGTGGTTGAGAATTATCTCCATGTACCAGAAGGCTGTGGAAGTGAGTGCTGAGGCTGGAAAGGTTACAAGGAGGTGAACTGATCCGTTGCTGTGTGTGAACAGCACCAAAGAGACACAGGTGAATGGACTTGTTGCTGTGTTTAAACCTGCCTTAAAAGACTGTCGTTTTCCTTTTTGTTGGGTGTGAGTTAACACCAAAAAAGACTGTTACTTTTGTGTTCCTGAAGTGTGAATAAAGCACTCCTGATTTACTTGAAGAATCATCTGTTTTGCCTCTATGCTGCACCCGCAAATCCTACCTACAAGAGCAAATCCCCACATTTGGTGTCGGATGCGCAGTGAGGCTGGCGTAAAATGTGTTCTGCTGAACGTGACTGTACATGTCTTATATTAAGCCTGCTAAGCTGCAGCCACAGGAAAAGATGGAGGAGTTGATAAGGCAGCTTACCCAGGCCAACCTGCAACAGCAAAAAAGACATGAGGAGGCTATGTGTGCACAGCAGGAGACTAACCAGTGGCTGCTGCAACATGTGCTGGCGTTGGAAAAGTCTGGGGTGTCTCAGGGCGTGCCTGATGCCCGGAAAGCGGTCCGTGCAGCGATACCCAAGATGACTCCCGCGGATGACATCGAGACGTACCTCGCCATATTTGAAAAAGTGGCTGTCCGGGAGAAGCTACCCCGTGACCAGTGGGCTGAGGTGGTCGCTCCGTTCCTGGCATCCGGACCCCAGCATGTGTTTTTCGATTTGGCAGATGACCAAGCTGCCGACTACCCGACCGTAAAGGGTGAGATCCTGGCGAGACTGGGCGGAAATGTCTTAGTCCGCGCTCAGCGAGTGCACCAGTGGGGCTACAAAACGGCCGAACCAGCCAGGCCGCAATATTATGATTTGCTACACAGGTTGCAAAAATGGCTGCAGCCTGATCTATTAAGTCCCACTGCTATGCTGGACCGCTTGTTGGCTGACATGTTTTGGAGGGCCTTGCCTTATCCCCTCCAGCACTGGATCGGCCAGGCTTCTCCTGACAATGCTCTGGATATGGTTGACCTGGTGGAGCGCTATGAGGCCACCAAGAACTTACAGGGATATACAGGGGGGAGGGGGCCAGTCAAACCCCGGAAATCTCCGCCACAGACCCAAAGCTTGGTGGCAATGAGGCCCACTCGAGATGTACTCCCTGCACGCCCGGCCCCAATAGTCTGCTGGCGGTGTCAGGAGCCAGGTCACGTGAGGGCTGAGTGTCCACAACAAGACGAGCCTATGGAGACTAACTATGGACACTGCCATTCATTGTATGCACGAAAGCTGTGCGCCACAGGCAGCCGTGAGGTGATAGACAGTAACCATCTGTGTCAGGTGGAAGTGGGAGACACTTTGGCGGAGGCTCTGCTGGACTCAGGAAGTCTGGTGTCCCTGGTAAGAACTGCGTTAATACGGCCTGCTGAGTATACCGGCCGCAGACTCGGGGTCATATGTATTCATGGAGACTTAAAGGACTATCCCACAGCGCTGGTAACTTTGTCCACAGCGGCCGGCAAGTGGACCCATGAAGTGGCTGTCGCTACCAAGTTGCCACATGAACTAATACTCGGAAGGGACTTTCCAGGTTTTTCGGCACTGTGGCCTACTGTAAAAGGATCTGACAAACCTGAGACAGGGACAACCCTAGCAGAATGGCCTGGTTCCATTGCGAGGCCAGAGCCCTGGGAGCCTGAATCCGAAGGGCCCGTGGTAGGGGTGACCACAGCTTCTGTGATAGAGGGGGATACCACCCCACTAAATGTAATGGTGGGAGACGTGGAGGACTTGCCATCCGGCCCTGAGTTGGCAGACCTCAAGGTCTCCGGGGAAAATTTCGGGTCCGCACAACAACGGGATACGACCCTAAGCAGGGCCTGGGAGAATGTTGTAATAATTAATGGTAAACCCCAAAAACCTGGGGCTGAATTGATGTTTCCACGTTTTATTGTTCAACAGGAAATGTTATATCGAGTGGACCAAATCCGTGGTGAACTGGTTGAACAGTTGGTGGTGCCCACAGCGTACCGCAAGCTTGTTTTGGAGCTTGCCCACCAACATGTTCTTGGGGGACACTTGGGGTGGCAGAAAACAAAGGATCGCATACTACAGAGGTTTTATTGGCCCAGTGTGTTCAGAGAAGTGGAAGAGTATTGTAAGTCATGTCCAGCCTGTCAGATAACTAGCCCCCAGCCCCATTTCCGTAGTCCCCTGATACCTCTCCCAATAATTGAGGTCCCATTCGAAAGAATTGCTATGGATCTAATCGGCCGGTTCCAAAATCTGCCAGGGGTCACCAACATATTCTAGTCGTCCTTGACTATGCCACTCGCTACCCGGAGGCAATACCCCTGCGACATACGTCTGCCAAACTTATAGCTAAGGAGTTAATGGAAATGTTTTCTTGGGTGGGACTGCCTAAAGAGCTCCTGACTGACCAAGGGACACCGTTTATGTCCAAGGTTTTGAGAGAACTCTGTAAGCTGTTTCACATAAAACAATTACGTACATCCGTCTACCATCCCCAGACAGATGGCCTGGTCGAGAGATGTAACCAAATGTTAAAAAACATGTTAAAAAGAGTAGTTTCCAGGGATGGTAAGGACTGGGACCTGCTTCTGCCCTATCTGATGTTTGCAGTGCAAGAGGTACCTCAGGCTTCCACGGGGTTTTCGTCCTTCCACCTGTTATATGGTAGGCATCCTCGCGGGTTTTTGGATATAGCCAAAGAGGCCTGGGAACAACAACCCACCCCCTACAAAAGTGTCGTTGACTATGTCACCCAGATGCAGGAACGGATGGAAAATGTGATGCCATTGGTCCGGGAACACATGGAGGCAGCCCAACGAGCCCAGAGTAGGATCTACAATCGACAGGCTCGGGTCCGGTACTTTAACCCGGGTGATCGGGTATTGGTACTAGTGCCAACAGTAGATAGCAAGTTCCTAGCTAGGTGGCAAGGTCCCTATGAGGTGCTCGAAAAGATAGGGGAAGTAAATTACAAAGTACACCAGCCAGGGCGGCGGAAGCCGGAGCAGGTGTACCACGTAAATTTACTAAAGCCGTAGAAAGATAGGGACTTGTCCGAGAACGACAGCCTCCAGCCAGGGCTTCTAGGTGAAAAAGGTCCAGCCCCTCCTCTTGAAGCCTGTGAAGCAGTAACCACGGTAAAAGCTGCAGATAGCCTGTCCTCCAAACAGGTCCAGGAAGTCAGGGAGTTCATTAGTCGGAACACAGATGTGTTCTCAGACCTCCCTGGACGCACGTCTCTAATCCTACATGATGTTGTCACGGAGCCCCGGGTCAAGGTCCGGGTAAAGCCATATCGGGTACCCTAGGCTCGGCGACATGCTATTGAGGAAGAAGTACAACTCATGTTAAAACTCGATGTTATTGAAGAGTCTAAAAGTGAATGGGCCAGTCCTATAGTCTTAGTACCCAAACCAGACGGGACGTTGCGGTTCTGCAACGATTTTCATAAGCTAAACGAAATATCCAAGTTTGATGCATATCCCATGCCTCGAGTAGACGAGCTGATTGAGAAATTAGGCCAAGCCCGATATTTTTAAGTGTTAGACCTCACCAAAGGGTACTGGCAAGTACCCTTAACGAAATCTGCCAAGGAAAAAACGGCTTTTGTTACTCCTCAGGGCCTATATCATTATAAGGTGTTACCCTTTGGCTTGCATGGCGCCCCTGCCACCTTCCAAAGACTAATGGACATAGTGTTGCGACCTCATCGTCAGTACGCCTCGGCTTACCTGGACGATGTCGTCATCCACAGCCGGGATTTGGAAAGTCATCTGCCCAAAGTGCAGGCGGTAGTGGATGCCCTAAGGAAGGCCGGGCTGACCGCTAATCCGAAAAATTGTTCAATAGGTTTAGAAGAGACTAAATACCTGGGGTATGTGGTTGGGCGAGGAGTCATCAAACCCCAAGTAAACAAAATAGAAGCCATACGTAGTTGGCCCCGACCAGTCACCACTAAGCAGGTCAGATCATTCCTGGGAATGCTGGGATATTATATGAGGTTCATTCCCCATTTTGCCACCTTAGCTGCTCCACTAACAGGGCTACTAAAGGGACGAAAGTCCGTCGTGGTTCACTGGAATGATAAGGCGGAAGAGGCCTTTTCCGCTTTGAAGTCGGCACTATGTGGGTCCCCAGTGTTGGTCACACCAGACTTCAAGAAGGGATTTATAGTACAGACCGATTGCCTCGGAAGTAGGTCTAGGGGCTGTGCTGTCACAGGAGATCGATGGGGAGGAGCATCCTGTCGTGTACCTCAGCCGAAAGCTCACCCCAGCAGAGACCCGATATAGTATAGTGGAGAGAGAGTGCCTGGCTATCAAATGGGCACTCGAGTCTCTTCGCTATTATCTGTTGGGGAGGAAATTTCGTCTGGTGACCGACCATTCCCCTCTCCAATGGATGAGCCAGGGCAAGGAGAGAAATGCTCGGGTCACCAGATGGTTCCTTTCTCTTCAGAACTTCAAGTTCTTAGTGGAACACAGGGCAGGCCGCCTACAGGGAAATGCGGATGCCCTGTCTCGCGCACACTGTATGACATGTGTTCACCCCCTGAGGGTTGAACAAAGGAGGGAGGTATGTGGCAGGGCACATGGATCCGTGATCGACGGAAGATACGTGTCACCGTGGTTCCTGGCCTCGGTGAGATAAGAGTCGGTAATTCTGTGTCAGCAGCAGCTAGTGCTGCTGGACACTTTTTTATTTTAGTGTGGCTGCAAAGCCGAATCCGGGCCGGCTCTTATTGGGAGCAGTCAATGTGTGGGTGGGTGGCTGCTCCCCACGCTCCAGGCCAGGTCTTGCCTGGGGTTTATAAGGCAGATAGCCTAACAAGTGGTTGAGAATTATCTCCATGCACCAGAAGGCTGTGGAAGTGAGTGCTGAGGCTGGAAAGGTTACAAGCAGGTGAACTGATCCGTTGCTGTGTGTGAAAAGCACCAAAGAGACACAGGTGAATGGACTTGTTGCTGTGTTTAAACCTGCCTTAAAAGACTGTCGTTTTCCTTTTTGTTGGGTGTGAGTTAACACCAAAAAAGACTGTTACTTTTGTGTTCCTGAAGTGTGAATAAAACACTCCTGATTTACTTGAAGAACCATCTGTTTTGCCTCTATGCTGCACCCGCAAATCCTACCTACAAGAGCAAATCCCCACAATATAAATATATAGATAGATAGATAGATAGATAGATAGATAGATAGATAGATAGATAGATAGATAGATAGATAGATAGATAGATGGCCCCCTCAGCAGGATAATGTCACAAAGCTCAAATCTTCTCAAACTGGTTTCTTAAACATGACAATGAGGTCACTGTACTCCAATGGCCTCTACAGTCACCAGATCTCAATCCTATAGAGCATCTTTGGGATGTGGTGGAATGGGAGAGTCGCATCATGGATGTGCAGCTGACAAATCCGAAGCTACTGCGTAATGCTATCATGTCAATATGGACCAACACCTTGTTGAATCTTGTTGCATCTATGCCACAAAGAGTTAGGGCAGTTATGAAGTCAAAAGGGGGTCCAATCCAGAACTAATAAAGTGGCTGCTGAGTGTAGACTGTATATAGTGACAGTGATAGGCCATGCCACTGTGCAAATGTAGGAGAAAATAACACAGGATTCACACTAAGGCTTAAAGCGCAGTTCTAGATTAATGTTTCTGAGCAGAGAAAGCTTTGTTTTTGGCATTCTCCAGATTCTGTAGTCCTGGATCGGGCCTGGAGCTTAAAGGTTCTAAAGTGTCTTGGGTGGGTCTGAACCTTCAATCCCGTACCCAGATTTTACTGCATGCCTGCAGCCTGTGTAAGTACAGAGGTGTGCAGGGTCATTAACCTCAAACCTGAGCATAGCTCAGAGCTCCCAGTTTGGAGACAGCTCCTATATTGAAGACAGGAGGTCCAGGAGTCGGGTGCTCCTACTGGGGTGTCAGGAGAACCCCTATCCAGAGGCCAGGAGTGGGCCATACAGCTGGGTGCTTTATGATGTTTATGTGAACTCTGTTTTGTTTGATAAAAGTGGGCTGCCACACTCTAAAGTACAGTTTGGACTGGTGCAACACATTGGAAAAACATCTACTACATGAGCATAATCACCCCAACACCCCAATATATACATATAAAGAATCCTACTGTGTGCTACAACTATTTATTGTCTACACCATCAGATAGTGGCTTGACAGATACCTCAGGATTGGAATAAAGCTACAGAATAATGTTCCTTTATTCTGAGTAACAAAGGTTGTTACAACCTCTTACTGTATAAACTAAGGTACGCAGGTATGGACCATAGGGTGGGTATCTGGATAGAGAACTGGCTCCAGGGGCGAGTCCAGAGGGTGGTGATTAATGGGGAGTACTCAGATTGGGCGGTTGTGGAAAGTGGAGTCCCCCAAGGTTCTGTCCTGGGACCAATCCTGTTTAATGTATTCATAAATGATCTAGAGGAGGGGATATCTAGCACAATTTCGGTATTTGCGGATGATACTATTTGTAAAAAAAATTTGAAAACTATTTGTCATTTTCCTTCCACTTCACAATTCTATGCCACTTTGTGTTGGTCTATCACAAAACAAACAATCATTTATGTTTTTGGTTGTAGCATGACAAAATGTGGAAAATTTCAAGGGGTATAAATATTTTTTCAAGGCCTAGTGGCTAGTAAGACATCCTTTTATTGTGATACATGGGAGACAGGAAGGAGCAGGCAAACTTTGACATCACCACAATTACTAATTGCTATCTGTGTCCCGGTTGTAGATTTTGCTATAATTCCTGTCTGATGAATCCATTCTAACTTTGACAGTAAGTAAGGGAAAATCTTAAGGAAGGGTAACACATTCCCAGAGAGTTCTAATCCTTCCCTACTATATTCAAAACTAAAGAAAAGTATGTGCAGGACATGTACAGTACTTTAACCCAGGTCATGAATGGAATTGGGGAAGTCATAGTGAAGTTCCTGATGATGCGACTTTGTGAAAATGCAATGAGGTTGGTCCGGTGATCACTTCCGGTTTGTCACTTCTGCCCGCTGATGGAATGCATTTTGGAACGCACGCTGTTACCGAGCGGCGTTCACACACTACTCTGCTCTCCACTCTTTGGATTGACACAAATATATGTGAGTGTCCTTTAATTGCCTACAATAAATCCTTTTAAAAAACGTTGTTGCGCTATCATATACCTTTATTTTTTTCCTTGGAAAAAGAGCAACAATATCCGGATTGAGGGGATAATTGATAGTAAAAACAAAGAAAAAGCGGCACCTCCAGCGATAAAAGAAACAATATTTTATTGAAAAATCACAGGTCCAAAAATCGACATAGCACAGACGCCTCAGTGTTCAACTGTGTGCTCCTGTGCTATGTCAATTTTTGGACCTGTGATTTTTCAATAAAATATTGTTTCTTTTATCGCTGGAGGTGCCGCTTTTTCTTTGCTTTGACCTATGGACTTCGTGGGCTACGGACCCTAGCGAGCACCCAGCTGTGAGGAATACTGCAGTCCTTCATTGGAATTATTCACTACAGGCAGCCTCTGATGCCTCGTACACACACATCGATTATTGGCCGGGAATTTTCGGCCAATGTCCGATCGGCCGATTTTCGGCTTGTTAGCATGATGCTGACGACAACCGACTCCGACTTTTCGGCCGAAAAAAATCTGGTGTGCAGGCTATAACATTTTTGTTGGCCGTCAACGCAACGGCCGATTTTCCGTCAGTCAGTACAGATTTCAGCAGACAAAAATCTGATGAGCAAGACTAGGCATGCTCAGAGAAGAAAAAACACACGGAAAGTAAACCAGCACATGACCTCACTTCTGAAGTAGATTTTTGTTGGCCGAGAAAATTTGTGTGCAGTCTAGGCACATTCCAACCAACAAAACACAACTCTGGACAAAAGACGGCCGATCGGTCGGCCGATAATCGTTGCGTGTGTACGAGGCTTTAGCGGTGTGCACCCCCTTCTCCTTATAATTGATAGTAACCCATTGTGAATCCAGGTAAACCATCTGCTACCTACCCAAGGAGCCTGATACAACATTTAGAGCAAACTGGGTCCTGGAGGCCCTGAGATTTCTGGTGAGACACCCCCGCACTAATGGGTGAAGCAACATTTTAAGCACAAGCACTCTTCTAAAGAAGATTTTTTCAGCACTTTATGACACTTTTTGTGGTGGAGTTTTCTGCACGGAATCAATTATTGTTGCACTTTATAAATTTATGGACTTAATGTATTTTTATTTGTAGTTATTTACACAGGTTTTTAATTGGATGGGTTTTTTGCATTATATGAAGTATTGATATTTAATATTTATCACATTGAATATTTATTTATTATCACTATTTATTTATTTCGTATTTAGTAATTTCAGATTCGGTGCCTCATAGTGGCAGTTCACACTAACGTGGCGCGACTTCGGGGGTGACCTGTGAAGTCGCGTGCACCGCGACTTCGGCGCGACTTGCACGGACTTCATATACTGAATGTCTATGCAAGTCGCTCCGATGTCGCCCCGAAGTAGTACAGGAACCTTTTTCTAAGTCGGAGCGACTTGAGTCGCTCCTATTAGAACGGTTCCCGTAGCACACAATGGACCGCGATTTGTCAGGCTGACCAGTCGCCTGACAAGTCACGGTAGTGTGAATGGAGTCATATTGTCCCTATTATTGTTTTTTTGGTTAAACCCAAAATTGATGGAAGCCGCATATTTATATTTCACTTAACTATTACGTCCTTTATATCATAGAAGGACGCCATTTTCTAGGTTTCTACATTGTTAAAATAAAAAAAAACAGCTTTTGCTGCAATATTAACTTTCTCTCCAGAGCTGTCCCTTGCAGTATTTCTTTTCTGTCACTACACTACTTCAGTCTGACATTCACTATTATTTAGCTCACTTCCTGTGATTGGACAGTGAAAGAAGAAGTAACACAGTGGAAGGCTCATCTCTGCCTTCTCCTCCTATCAGCATGCTTATCAGCACATGAACAGAATTGCTCATTATGCTACTTCTTCCTTTTACACAGGAGCCCTGCTGTACAGGCACTGCAAGATACTGATGCTTAGTCATATGCAGGTACTTACACTGATTGCATTTAAAAATTACATTTAATGATTGGCGCTGAATAATTTTTTTGCCTTTTACTTGCCTGTAGTTCAGCTTTAAATATTTGACATAAGGAACTTGGTTAATAAGATTCATGGAAAATGGTGTTACAGCTGCAGGAGATTATCATAACAGAGGACAAAATGTAAAATATCTCGGTTTCTTCACAGATCTGGGTAATTCTACAGTACTTGAGAATGTTATATGACGCTTTCTCACACAATCTATGTAATAACAATTTTGTTGGGAGAGTAGATGTCCTCAAATGGAGAATAAAATGCCTAAAATCTAGCTTCTCGTATACGAAATTGCAGATAGACAAAATTATATATAAGAAAGATGGCTTAGTTCATGTTCACATCAAACAAAAAGTAACAAAGGAATGTTCAGATAGTATTGGCAGACTCTATATACAGTATAAATAAAATACTGGTCATTTGTAGGAAAGAAAAACTTACAGAAAATACTTAAAATCTGATGATAAAAGCTGAAAAAGAATGTTAATGTTGGTCTCGAGGGTGGCAGTAGCTACATGTCAGGTACTAGAATGAGAATACATTCTGGCACCCTCAGAGGATCCCATATGAGACAAAATCCTGATCATAATTTATCACAGAATTACATAGCAGATGAATTTTGGTCAGCTTCTTGGTCATTGAATAAATAGCAATCCTAACTTCACAAATAATGAATTTTAATTGCACAGCTATCTGCCGTTGTTGTGTAGCCACCTTCTGAGCACATTGCACTTGTGTACCAGTCCATCCACCATATGTGAACATAAATGCATTACATGGGAGAAATGCTACAAAAATCGCAAAAAAAGGCATTCTGCTATGTTTTTCTAATAACACCATAAACTTCATAAATGGTATAGTGAATTATTTGTGTGACCTCACCTGACTGTGCATGTACAGTATTAGGCTGTGCGTGCCCTGCGTGCTGTGTATGTTCTCACACTGTGCATGCCCTGTGTGGTATGTATGTCCTCACACTGTGCATGTCCTGCGTGCTGTGTATGTCCTCACACTGTGCATGCCCTGCGTGGTGTGTATGTTCTCACACTGTGCATGCCCTGCGTGGTGTGTATGTCCTCACACTGTGCATGTCCTGCGTGGTGTGTATGTTCTCACACTGTGCATGCCCTGCGTGGTGTATATGTTCTCACACTGTGCATGCCCTGCGTGGTGTATATGTTCTCACACTGTGCATGCCCTGCGTGGTATGTATGTCCTCACACTGTGCATGCCCTGCGTGGTATGTATGTCCTCACACTGTGCATGTCCTGCGTGGTGTGTATGTTCTCACACTGTGCATGCCCTGCGTGGTGTGTATGTCCTCACACTGTGCATGCCCTGCGTGGTGTGTATGTCCTTACACTGTGCATGCCCTGCGTGGTGCGTATGTTCTCACACTGTGCATGCCCTGCGTGGTGCGTATGTCCTCACACTGTGCATGCCCTGTGTGGTGTATATGTTCTCACACTGTGCATGCCCTGCGTGGTGTGTATGTTCTCACACTGTGCATGCCCTGTGTGGTGTGTATGTCCTCACACTGTGCATGCCCTGTGTGGTGTGTATGTTCTCACACTGTGCATGCCCTGCGTGGTGTGTATGTTCTCACACTGTGCATGCCCTGTGTGGTGTGTATGTCCTCACACTGTGCATGCCCTGTGTGGTGTATATGTTCTCACACTGTGCATGCCCTGCGTAGTGTGTATGTCCCCACACTGTGCATGCCCTGTGTGGTGTGTATGTCCTCACACTGTGCATGTCCTGCGTGGTGTGTATGTTCTCACACTGTGCATGCCCTGCGTGGTGTATATGTTCTCACACTGTGCATGCCCTGCGTGGTGAGTATGTCCTCACACTGTGCATGCCCTGCGTGGTGTGTATGTTCTCACACTGTGCATGCCCTGCGTGGTGAGTATGTTCTCACACTGTGCATGCCCTGCGTGGTGTGTATGTCCTCACACTGTGCATGTCCTGCGTGGTGAGTATGTTCTCACACTGTGCATGCCCTGCGTGGTGAGTATGTTCTCACACTGTGCATGCCCTGCGTGCTGTGTATGTTCTCACACTGTGCATGCCCTGCGTGGTATGTATGTCCTCACACTGTGCATGTCCTGCGTGCTGTGTATGTCCTCACACTGTGCATGCCCTGCGTGGTGTGTATGTCCTCACACTGTGCATGCCCTGCGTGGTGTGTATGTCCTCACACTGTGCATGCCCTGCGTGGTGTGTATGTTCTCACACTGTGCATGCCCTGCGTGGTGTGTATGTCCTCACACTGTGCATGTCCTGCGTGGTGTGTATGTTCTCACACTGTGCATGCCCTGCGTGGTGTATATGTTCTCACACTGTGCATGCCCTGCGTGGTGTGTATGTCCTCACACTGTGCATGCCCTGCGTGGTGTGTATGTTCTCACACTGTGCATGCCCTGCGTGGTGAGTATGTTCTCACACTGTGCATGCCCTGCGTGGTGTGTATGTCCTCACACTGTGCATGTCCTGCGTGGTGAGTATGTTCTCACACTGTGCATGCCCTGCGTGGTGAGTATGTTCTCACACTGTGCATGCCCTGCGTGGTGTGTATGTCCTCACACTGTGCATGTCCTGCGTGGTGAGTATGTTCTCACACTGTGCATGCCCTGCGTGGTGTGTATGTCCTCACACTGTGCATGCCCTGCGTGGTGTGTATGTCCTTACACTGTGCATGCCCTGCGTGGTGCGTATGTTCTCACACTGTGCATGCCCTGCGTGGTGTGTATGTCCTCACACTGTGCATGCCCTGTGTGGTGTATATGTTCTCACACTGTGCATGCCCTGCGTGGTGTGTATGTTCTCACACTGTGCATGCCCTGTGTGGTGTGTATGTCCTCACACTGTGCATGCCCTGTGTGGTGTGTATGTTCTCACACTGTGCATGCCCTGCGTGGTGTGTATGTTCTCACACTGTGCATGCCCTGTGTGGTGTGTATGTCCTCACACTGTGCATGCCCTGTGTGGTGTATATGTTCTCACACTGTGCATGCCCTGCGTAGTGTGTATGTCCCCACACTGTGCATGCCCTGTGTGGTGTGTATGTTCTCACACTGTGCATGCCCTGCGTGGTGTGTATGTTCTCACACTGTGCATGCCCTGCGTGGTGTGTATGTTCTCACACTGTGCATGCCCTGCGTGGTGTGCATGTTCTCACACTGTGCATGCCCTGCGTGGTGTGTATGTTCTCACACTGTGCATGCCCTGCGTGGTGTGTATGTCCTCACACTGTGCATGCCCTGCGTGGTGAGTATGTTCTCACACTGTGCATGCCCTGCGTGGTGTGTATGTTCTCACACTGTGCATGCCCTGCGTGGTGAGTATGTTCTCACACTGTGCATGCCCTGCGTGGTGTGTATGTTCTCACACTGTGCATGCCCTGCGTGGTGTGTATGTTCTCACACTGTGCATGCCCTGCGTGGTGAGTATGTTCTCACACTGTGCATGCCCTGCGTGGTGAGTATGTTCTCACACTGTGCATTCCTTTTGTTCTTTGCGTTATAAGACTATGCACACACTTTGTGCTGTTTGTGGTCAGTTGGTGTACTCTGTATGTCTGTGTGTATGCTCTGAATATGTGTTCTTTGGCTTCTGTTCTATAGCTGCATGTCCTAGAACTGTGTGTGCTTTGGTGGCATATACTATGACTGCAAGCACTCTATCATTATTTGTTTTGTGTGCATTGTCTCTGTTTTCTCTGAGTGCGTATAATCTATGTCTGAATGTGCTGTGCACAATGTGTGTGATCTTACTGTAGTTGCTGCTAAATTTAGGCCCAGAGAAAAAGACGACAATACATAAATGGAGGGATGGCATGACTAGGTTTTTAAAGGAGAGTGTAGGAATGGAAGGAGTTTTTGTAATGTTAAAGTATGCAGGGGGGTGGGGATACTAACCTAATTGGTGAGGCCGGAAAGGAACAGGTGGGGTCTTCAGGGAGTTGTAGGCAGGAGGGTCCAAGGAGAGTTTTAGTTGGAGAACGACAGACATTGTTGAATCTTCCCTCCCTCCCACCCCTTTATTCACGTCCTTTTGTTTTCATTAACTTTGTTTGTTGTGCAGTTGTGTGGGATGAGGCGTCCATCATGGCAGCTGGCGGTCCTTGAAGGTAGGCAGTAGGTTAAAGGTTAATTGGTAGGGATCTATGTTGAGTACAGCTCCCCTCAGTTTGTATGTTTACGATAGTACCTGAGGTTACTGGCAACTGTCTCTGAATTAGTGTGGTACAGCTGGAGGCCTACTTTACTGTTTTTCACAGGTACTAAGTTAATTGCCTACAAGGACATTGAGGCTCCAGTATACACTAATCATTGAAGGTCATTCTGTTTTTGGTTATCTGTTATTTATATTGGTTATTTATATTTTGTTAAAGTGGCTGATGTGGCCATTAAAACTGGAGGGTGGCCAGGCAGCAAGAGTGCCAAAGTTCATTTTTAATACCCTAGTCAAGCATGTGCTGTTTCTACATGTGCCCTAAGGTTATAAAGCTGAATGTGTGCAAGAAGCATCTGATACTTCACTGGAAATAGGAAAAACTCATTTTGTGGAATATAGAATTACTGATGTAGTGCACCCCCTAAGGAGCCACAAGTAAACGGGGATCCCCCACCCTGCACAACCAGGCACACCACATTTTCACAGTCACTCCAGAGTCAGAGAACACTCCGCAACTTTGTTTTTTTTTTTTATTGAGGGTAATAACTTGGATAGAGATGGGAGGTTGTGGGATGCCCATTTGACTTCAAACAAACTTCAGGGACAACTATTCCTGTGTACATTCTCTGTAGACCAGTGGCGTCGGCAGGGGGGGGCTGACAGGGGCTATAGCCCCGAGTGTCCCTTTGAAAAGCCCCGAGTCTCCTCTTCAAGTTAGAAAACTGTTAGCCCCGAGCCTCCTCCACCCCCTCACCTGGCTGGCTGACTGCCGCTGTGTACTCCTTCGGTCATTCTTCCTTCCTTCCCACCTGCAAGCCGCGGAGCCGCTGACACACTGGTTGCTAGCCTGCCGCTTAGCATCTAGCAACCAGTGACGTCAGTACAGGAGCGTCAGGTCAGGTCACGTGACAGCAGCAGCAGAGCGCGCGGCGGCCCCGAGAATTCCGCCTCCGCGCCATGAACTCACGCCACCCACCGGCCACCTCCCTCTTCTGGCACTGGTGTCATTTCCAGTCAGAGAGGGAGAAGAGAGGACATGTGGTGACCACCAGCCAGGACCAGGTAGGCGGCAGGGCGGGCAGGCGAAAGCTTGCCAGAAGCCGGCGATCGTTAGGGAAGAGAAGAGGATTGTCTTGTGAGGGACCAGGTGATGGCTTAGCGTAGAATTATAGTAGGAGACCCAGTAACATACATGTGCATTAATTTACCACTGCTGGAACTTGGCAGGACTTTCTTTAATGGCTGGTGTGTGTGTCACTGGGACAGGAAGATGGGAGAAATCTCTGTAAAGGACGCACAGGGAGCAAAGAAAGCTTGCCAAAGGTTCTATGCTTCTTTACTTGAGTAGAAAAAAAATGTTACTAGTAGTACTTAACAGCTGAGCTCATACAGAACTGGGCCTGGTTGAAATATATATATTGAATATTTTAACAAGGCCCAGTTCTGTATGAGCTCAGCTGTTAAGTACTACTAGTAACATTTTTTTTCTACTCAAGAAGCATAGAACCTTTGGCAAGCTTTCTTTGCTCCCCGTGCATCCTTTACAGAGATTTCTCCCATCTTCCTGTCCCAGTGACACACACACCAGCCATTAAAGAAAGTCCTGCCAAGTTCCAACCAAAATACTGTCAGCAATACAAACCTAAAATTAAAAGAAAATGTTTGGCTGCTGAAATTCCACAGTGCCGGTTCACACTTGTGCGACGCGGGAAGGCTGCGAATATGCAGCGTGTTCCCGCATCGCATCCGCACATCTGGCAGTTCACACTGCCATATGCGATATGCAGGGGGTGTCAATTAAAAGTTAACGACACCCCCAGTTGCGATCGCATATCGCAGTGCGTTCTGGAAGTTCGCACAGAATCGGATCGCACAAGTGTGAACCACTGTGCGATCCGATTCTGAGGCGGCTCAAAAAATGCCTCATGTGCGAGTTTGCTGCGGATGCACTGTGAATTCAGCCATACAAAGTGTATGGCTAAACTCGCATCCGCACAGGAGATCGCATGTAATGAAGGAGCAGTGCGCTCCGAATTACATGCGCATCCGCAGAAGTGTGGACCGGCACTTAATATTGCCTATATATATATATATTATTTATATTTTCCATCTCCTGTCTGTACCCTATCTTCTACTTGACTACAAATACCTTCTGGCAGCGCACAGGCCTCTCTTTTCTGCTTTTATACTTGCATGTTAGGTCCCTTTCACACGGTCCGCATTCCGTTGTGGACCGTGCTCTGCTCAGCGGGGATTGATCCGCCGATCCCCGCTGAGCCGGCAGATGACAGCTCCGTCTCGGCACTGTGTGCGGAGAGGGAGGTGTCAGAGCCCCGCTGCTCTCTATGGGGAATCGGATGAGAGCGGACCACCTGTCCGCTCTCATCCGATCCCCAGGACGGATGGAAAATAGGGTTTCCATTCGTCTGGATTTCACGGACAGGATCGGATGCGAGTGGCAGCTGGTGTCAGCGGACATGTCACCGCTGACATCCGCTGCTCCATAGGGCTGAATGGGGCATCCGATCAGATCCATCCATAAAAAACTGACAGCAGTACCCACCAACATTACCCAGCAGCAGTAACCGCCAGCACTACCCACCAGCGGTAATCACCAGCAGTACCCGCCAGCACTACCTGCCAACAGTAACCCCCAGCACTACCCACCAGCAGTACCCGCCAGCACTACCTGCCAACAGTAACCCCCAGCACTACCCACCAGCAGTACCCGCCAACACTACCTGCCAGCAGTAACCCCCAGCACTACCCACCAGCAGTAACCGCCAGCACTACCCACCAGCTTTACCCATCAGCGGTAACCACCAGCATTACCTGCTAGCATTACCCGCCAGCACTAACGGCCAGCACTACTCACCAGCATTACTCACCAGCAGTACCCGAAAGCTTTACCCACCAGATTTACCCACCAGCAGTAACCACCAGCAGTAACCGCCAGCACTACCTGCCAGCAGTAACCCCCAGCACTACCCACCAGCAGTACCCGCCAGCACTACCCACCAGCATTACCCGCCAGCATTACTCACCAGCAGTACCCGAAAGCATTACCCACCAGCAGTAACCCCCAGCACTACCCACCAGCGGTAACCACCAGCAGTACCCGCCAGCACTCCATGTCTAACCCTCTCTTCTCTTCTCCTCCTCTCTCCGCTTCTCCTCTCTCCTCTTCTCCTCTCCATGTCTGACCATCTCCTCTCTTCTCTTCTCCTCTCCATTTCTGACCCTCTCCTCTCTTCTTCTCTCCATGTCTGACCCTCTCCTCTCTTCTCCTCTCCTCTCCATGTCTGACCCTCTCCTCTCCATGTCTGACCCTCTCCTCTCCATGTCTGACCCTCTCCTCTCCATGTCTGACCCTCTCCTCTCTTCTCCTCTCCTCTCCATGTCTGACCCTCTCCTCTCCATGTCTGACCCTCTCCTCTCCATGTCTGACCCTCTCCTCTCCATGTCTGACCCTCTCTTCTCCTCCTCTCTCCTCTTCTCCTCTCCATGTTTGACCCTCTCTACTCTTCTCCTCTCCATGTCTGACCCTCTCCTCTCTTCTCCTCTCCATGTCTGACCCTCTCCTCTCCATGTCTGACCCTTTCCCCTCATGTCTGACCCTCTCCTCTCTTCTCCTCTCCATGTCTAACCCTCTCTTCTCCTCTCCTCTCCATGTCTGACCCTCTCCTCTCTTCTCTTCTCCTCTCCATGTCTGACCCTCTCCTCTCTTCTCCTCTCCATGTCTGACCCTCTCCTCTTCATGTCTGACCCTCTCCTCTTCATGTCTGACCCTCTCCTCTCCATGTCTGACCCTCTCCTCTCTTCTCCATGTCTGACCCTCTCCTCTCCATGTCTGACCCCTTCCCCTCATGTCTGACCCTCTCCTCTCTTCTCCTCTCCATGTCTGACCCTCTCCTCTCTTTTCCTCTCCATGTCTGACCCTCTCTTCTCCTCTCTTTTCCTCTCCATGTCTGACCCTCTCTTCTCCTCTCCATGTCTGACCCTCTCATCTCCTCTCCATGTCTGACCCTCTCATCTCCTCTCCATGTCTGACCCTCTCATCTCCTCTCCATGTCTGACCCTCTCATCTCCTCTCCATGTCTGACCCTCTCATCTCCTCTCCATGTCTGACCCTCTCATCTCCTCTCCATGTCTGACCCTCTCTTCTCCTCCTCTCTCCTCTTCTCCTCTCCATGTCTGACCCTCTCTTCTCTTCTCCTCTCCATGTCTGACCCTCTCCTCTCCATGTCTGACCCTCTCCTCTCTTCTCCTCTCCTCTCCATGTCTGACCCTCTCCTCTCTTCTCCTCTCCTCTCCATGTCTGACCCTCTCCTCCATGTCTGACCCTCTCCTCTCCATGTCTGACCCTCTCCTCTCCTCTCCATGTCTGACCCTCTCCTCTCCTCTCCATGTCTGACCCTTTCCCCTCATGTCTGACCCTCTCCTCTCCTCTCTTCTCCTCTCCATGTCTGACCCTCTCCTCTCTTCTCCTCTCCACGTCTGACCCTCTCTTTTCCTCTCTTCTCCTCTCCATGTCTGACCCTCTCTTCTCCTCTCCATGTCTGACCCTCTCTTCTCCTCTCCATGTCTGACCCTCTCTTCTCCTCTCCATGTCTGACCCTCTCATCTCCTCTCCATGTCTGACCCTCTCCTCTCCATGTCCGATCCTCTCCTCTCTTCTCCTCTCCTCTCCGTGTCTGACCCTCACCTCTCCATGTCTGAGCCTCTCCTCTCTTCTCCTCTCCATGTCTGAGCCTCTCCTCTCTTCTCCTCTCCATGTCTGACCCTCTCCTCCTCTCCTCTCCATGTCTGACCCTCTCCTCTCTTCTCCTCTCCTCCATGTCTGACCCTCTCCTCTCCATGTCTGACCCTCTCCCCTCCATGTCTGACCCTCTCCCCTCCATGTCTGACCCTCTCCTCTCCATGTCTGACCCTCTCCTCTCCATGTCTGACCCTCTCCTCTCCATGTCTGACCCTCTCCTCTCCATGTCTGACCCTCTCCTCTCCATGTCTGACCCTCTCCTCTCCATGTCTGACCCTCTCCTCTCCATGTCTGACCCTCTCCTCTCCTTGTCTGACCCTCTCCTCTCCTTGTCTGACCCTCTCCTCTCCATGTCTGACCCTCTCCTCTCTTCTCCTCTCCTCCATGTCTGACCCTCTCCTCTCCATGTCTGACCCTTTCCTCTCCTCTCCTTGTCTGACCCTTTCCTCTCCTCTCCTTGTCTGACCCTTTCCTCTCCTCTCCTTGTCTGACCCTTTCCTCTCCTCTCCTTGTCTGACCCTTTCCTCTCCTCTCCATGTCTGACCCTCTCCTCTCCTCTCCATGTCTGACCCTCTCCTCTCTTCTCCATGTCTGACCCTCTCCTCCATGTCTGACCCTCTCTTCTCTCCTCTCTTCTCCTCTCCATGTTTGACCCTCTCTTCTCCTCTCCATGTCTGATCCTCTCCTCTCCATGTCTGATCCTCTCCTCTCCATGTCTGACCCTCTCCTCTACATGTCTGATCCTCTCCTCTCCTCTCCTCTCCATGTCTGATCCTCTCCTCTCCATGTCTGAGCCTCTCCTCTCCTCTCCATGTCTGAGCCTCTCCTCTCCTCTCCATGTCTGACCCTCTCATCTCCTCTCCATGTCTGACCCTCTCATCTCCTCTCCATGTCTGACCCTCTCATCTCCTCTCCATGTCTGACCCTCTCCTCTCCATGTCTGACCCTCTCCTCTCCTTGTCTGACCCTCTCCTCTCCTTGTCTGACCCTCTCCTCTCCTTGTCTGACCCTTTCCTCTCCTCTCCTTGTCTGACCCTTTTCTCTCCTCTCCTTGTCTGACCCTTTCCTCTCCTCTCCTTGTCTGACCCTTTCCTCTCCTCTCCATGTCTGACCCTCTCCTCTCCTCTCCATGTCTGACCATCTCCTCTCCATGTCTGACCCTCTCCTCTCTTCTCCATATCTGACCCTCTCCTCCATGTCTGACCCTCTCCTCTCTTCTCCTCTCCATGTCTGATCCTCTCCTCTCCATGTCTGATCCTCTCCTCTCCATGTCTGACCCTCTCCTCTCCATGTCTGATCCTCTCCTCTCCATGTCTGATCCTCTCCTCTCCATGTCTGATCCTCTCCTCTCCATGTCTGATCCTCTCCTCTCCATGTCTGACCCTCTCCTCTCCATGTCTGACCCTCTCCTCTCCATGTCTGACCCTCTCCTCTCCATGTCTGACCCTCTCCTCTCTTCTAATCTCCATGTCTGACCCTCTCTTCTCCGCTCCATGTCTGACCTCCTCTCCTCTCTTCTCCTCTCCATGTCTGACCCTCTCTTCTCCTCTCCATGTCTGACCCTCTCTTCTCTTCTCCATGTCTGACCCTCTCCTCCCTGTCTGACCCTCTCTTCTCTCCTCTCTTCTCCTCTCCATGTTTGACCCTCTCTTCTCCTCTCCATGTCTGATCCTCTCCTCTCCATGTCTGATCCTCTCCTCTCCATGTCTGACCCTCTCCTCTACATGTCTGATCCTCTCCTCTCCTCTCCTCTCCATGTCTGATCCTCTCCTCTCCTCTCCATGTCTGAGCCTCTCCTCTCCTCTCCATGTCTGACCCTCTCATCTCCTCTCCATGTCTGACCCTCTCCTCTCCATGTCTGACCCTCTCCTCTCTTCTCCATATCTGACCCTCTCCTCCATGTCTGACCCTCTCCTCTCTTCTCCTCTCCATGTCTGATCCTCTCCTCTCCATGTCTGATCCTCTCCTCTACATGTCTGACCCTCTCCTCTACATGTCTGATCCTCTCCTCTCCATGTCTGATCCTCTCCTCTCCATGTCTGACCCTCTCCTCTCCATGTCTGACCCTCTCCTCTCCATGTCTGACCCTCTCCTCTCTTCTAATCTCCATGTCTGACCCTCTCTTCTCCGCTCCATGTCTGACCTCCTCTCCTCTCTTCTCCTCTCCATGTCTGACCCTCTCTTCTCCTCTCCATGTCTGACCCTCTCTTCTCCTCTCCATGTCTGACCCTCTCTTCTCCTCTCCATGTCTGACCCTCTCTTCTCCTCTCCATGTCTGACCCTCTCTTCTCTCCTCTCTTCTCCTCTCCTCTCCTCCATGTCTGACCCTCTCTTCTCCTCTCCATGTCTGACCCTCTCTTCTCTCCTCTCTTCTCTTCTCCTCTCCATGTCTGACCCTCTCTTCTCCTCTCCATGTCTGATCCTCTCCTCTCCATGTCTGACCCTCTCCTCTACATGTCTGATCCTCTCCTCTCCTCTCCATGTCTGATCCTCTCCTCTCCATGTCTGAGCCTCTCCTCTCCATGTCTGACCCTCTCATCTCCTCTCCATGTCTGACCCTCTCCTCTCCATGTCTGACCCTCTCCTCTCCTCTCTTCTAATCTCCATGTCTGACCCTCTCTTCTCCGCTCCATGTCTGACCTCCTCTCCTCTCTTCTCCTCTCCATGTCTGACCCTCTCTTCTCCTTTCCATGTCTGACCCTCTCTTCTCCTCTCTTCTCCTCTCCTCTCCTCTCCTCTCCTCCATGTCTGACCCTCTCTTCTCCTCTCCATGTCTGACCCTCTCTTCTCTCCTCTCTTCTCCTCTCCATGTCTGACCCTCTCCATCCCACCCCATGTCTGACCCCCTGTACTCCTCTCCATACCACCCCTTGACTGACCCTTGACTGAGGGGGGGCATTGGGTGGAGCTTGGGCGGTACTTTTAAATGTGGGAGGAGCTTGGGCGGGACTTCCTTTAAAATGTGGGAGGGGTTGTCAAATTTACCTTCGGGCTAAAGCCCCTGGTCTTTTTCCCACCTAGCAACGCCCCTGCTGTAGACAGCTCCTCTTCTTCCTCCAACACACATTTGCTTGCAGAACACAGTTATGTCATCCTGTAGTAATTTTTGTGTAACAAAATACTTGAAAAGCAGATTGGGTGACACAGCTCACACTTTTCCATCACTTCCTCTCAGTGGCCACTGATCCCAACAACATCTCTTCAGGCACTGCCAACCCGCCTAGCTGTAGCTGCCCCTTTCACTAGCCCTCCAGGCTAACTTCTCCTCACAGTCATCCAGACTGAAACTCACTAGCCCACCCAGCTGATTTCTCAGGAGATCTTTTGGATATGCTGACCTGCTCCTGCTGTCCTCTTACTTGCTCCTGTGCCTCCAGGAAAGAATTCCTCTGTGTGTTGTAGAGAGTCCCTCTAGCACATAAGCCCCAGACCCCAGGTAACCCCCCCCCCCCCCCAGACTAGGGGGGCATTCTCAAGGGCCACCAACTGCCTACTCATCACTCCATTTTCCACAAAACTGTACCTGCTGGCATGATACAGGCCTATTTATGAGGTGAATCTGCCCCTTGCCAGTCCATTTTTCTGGGCATTGGCTTATGACCTGACTATTATGCTGCCAAGCAGCTCCTCCTAACCTCCATCCACTATGTCTAGAACATTCTCCAATGTTCCAGAGAACAGGGGGAGGCACCAGAGAGGCTGCTTGCTGAGTCATTCAGCACCTAAATCACTCATCCCTGACCTAGATTCACAACCCAGGCCTGGATCTCAGCTAAACCAATTTACCTACACTAACAAACCATTTTACTTCTAGCACACTAGCTAGAGGGTGCTACACTGATCATTTCACATTACAATGTTTTAAAAAAGCCCAGTGGTTATTTGAAGTCTGTGTTTATTGGCTGCATTTTCTTGAGGTACTCTAATTTTTTACAGGTCACAATTTCATGTTGCAACAGCAAGTAAATAGGATGATTAGGACTGGTTGGGAATGTGACAACCTCAGCAAGACTGGGAATGACTTGTTTCATATTCCACGCTACAGACTGATGGCTGACATCTAGTTATTATCACATCTTCGAGTAAAATAACATTTCTTTTTTTTCCAAAAAATAACATTTCTATTTATCTTTTTTAGCCAGGTTCTCTGTAGTTTTTTTAAGCTGGTTTAATATATCATCTGCAAAATAAAATCTAATTGTTGCACATTAAATTTAAAATGGTGTGAAAATGAAGGAATGATGTAAAAGTATGTTTTTTTTTTTCTAGGGTTATTTAACCTTAATGCACTTTGGCATGCATCAGTATACTTAATATTGCTCGTTATGCTTATAAATAATGAGAGAGCGGATGAGTCACTATCTGCTAAAAAAAACAAAAACAAAAAGAATTTCCACCAATATACAGTATGATGAATGACGGGGCACGTTTCTGGTTTTCTGTCCCACTTTCCTGCATAGGCTGATTAATGGAAGGTGCCGAGTGAGGAAATTACAGTGTCTGTCTTCAGTTATGATGGACCACTCCTTCTGTTCCCAGCTGATAAAAACAATACTTGGCTTCTTGTTGATTTGGTGAAAACATTTCATGTTCTAAAGAGTTAATTTGTTGCATAATGGTTCTGTAAAATGACTCTCGTTTTACAAGCATCAGTTGATCTCTACATAAATCTATACCTTTTTACATTTTCAGTCAGGTCCTGTTTTTAATAGGAGATATTTGTATGCCTCACTTCTATCACAAATCCCAAGAGTACTGTACAGGATTTATTTTTCATTCCAAAGTCAACTGAACTTTTTGTTTAAATCAGCTGAATACATTCCAGGTGCATCAAAACAGAAGGCTTGCAAAGTCTTAGTTTTCTTTGGAAGCAGCCACAACCTGTGTAGAAAGTCCTGTCCCCAAAAAGCGTGTCCCACTCTAGCTTTGGTGCATTGCCTTAGGGCCGGTTCATGCTGGAACATGTGTGTTTCTTTGCGGTCCTTCATGTTCCTGTTTTGACAGGCCATTCATTTGAAAATGCATTGAACTGCACAAAAAAGTAGTGCAAGCATTCCTTTTTCAGATTGCACCACACCAAATTGCATGGTATTGTGGCCGCAAATGCAATGTGCTTGCAGGATGCCTTTGGGGTGGCATTAGTGGCACTCTGATCGACAATCTGATCTGATTGTTTTTTCATTGCCAATACCAATACCGATATTTTGGTCATCGCGTATCGGTCGATATGGGAAAATGTTTTTTTTTTTTTACTTGACAGGTACTCTTGTGGAGGGATCTGGGGGTCTAAAAGACCCCAAACCACTCCTCTGCACTTAAAAGCATTCAAAACGCCAAGTTTGGTTGTTTTGAATGCTGTCATTTTTTTAAATCTGGCGCCAGTACCCGGAAGTGATGTAATGGCATCACTTCCGGGTTTTTGCATGGAGACCCGATCAGAGCCGAATGAGGCTGGTTGCCTGGGTCTCCTGGTGGGACGGGAGACCCGGGTGAGCCGGGGAAGGCGGCGGGAAGGGGGGGAATGTCCCCTCCCGCTCCTTGTAATGCAGCCGAGTGGCTTCTCAGCCTCATTGGTTGTCATTACAAGACAGCTGACCGTCAGCTATGGACGCCGGTACTGTGGTGATGCCTCTAGCTGCAGGCATCACTCCCGTACAAGCACTTTCCTGAAATATCAGTAATATCGGCCACCTTGGTGGCTGATTTCGATATATCGGGGAAAGTGCACATTAGCCCTCGATATATTGGCTTTGCCGATAATTGGTCGATCCCTACTCTGCATCTCGCAAGGGAGTATGTTCACTTGCAGTGCAGAAGATGAACATGAAACATGCCTTTCCCGCATCATGTTCTGGTTTGAATGGACCATTAATGCATTTAAGGGCACTGCAGCACACTAATGCACGTAATAAGCATTACACCTTCCGTACCCCAGCAATGGTGATCTGAACCCAACCTAACTCACACTACTGCTCCCTGAGACCTCTATTCTTGGCCTGAAGACAATCACTGCAGACTATTTTTTTTTAGATAGTTGAACTTACCAAAATACTTGGCATTCAAAAATAGAATTTATTGCATGCAGGTTCAAGCAGATACAAAGATAATGTGGTAGAGTAAAGCATTTAGAGGTCAAACTAGATGGCTAAATTCAATGTACTGTACCTAACACACTGGCTACGTACTAACAGTATAACAATAGAGCTAATTTCAAGGAATAGACAATAAACATAAACACAATTAAATTGCTTATATCATTTCTGGAGGCAACATGGCTGGGAGTTATTAAAAAACAAAAATTAGCTTACCTGGAAAAAAACACACATATTTTATCCCTGTTGGATTTTCTAAATAACTAGCTTTTAACTAATAATGGCAAATATTTGATCATAAAAGCTAAAGTAAGCACCTTAAGTGCTGGTTCTCACATATGCGATGTCAGACACTGCTCTGAAAATCCCATGCGATGCCTGTGCGTTGCGAATTCAGCCATACAGATTGTATGGCTGAATTTGCATCGCATTCGGACCAAAGTCGCACGGACCCTTTTCTTGGTCCGCACCAGAATCGGATCGCATGGGTGTTCACACCTATGCAATCCGATTCATGTCCGAACTGACAGTTCGCACTGCAATATGCAAACTGATCTGGGGTTGCCGTTAACCTTGTATTGACACCCCAAGCGATTTGCATATGGCAGTGTGAACTGCCTGCAAGTCGAATGTGATGTGGGAACCCGCAGTGGATTCGCAGGGTTCCTGCATCGCATATGTGTGAACCGGCACATATACTTTTTATGATTCTCTCGTATTGAAATTATTTTTTAGATAAATGGACTCACCAAAATATGTGACATTCAAAAACCCCATAGAGTCTGCAAATTTTGGGATATGTACTGAAATTTTCATTTATTTATTTAATGGTGGTGATCAGCGTCTTATAATGGGACTGCTATAGTGTGCTGGTTAATCAAACACTAAGTGACGCTGGGGGGGAAATGACCAACTGCCACTGACATCACGAGTGACATTATTACCACAGTACTAATAATATGCACTATCACTGAACTAATGACAGTGGGCAATAAGGGGTTAATTTCTAGGGCAATCAAGGGGTTAAATGTGTGCCTAACAAGTGTTTATGTGTGTACTGTGTGCTGCTTTTACTAGGAATCTAGTTATTTTCATTCCCTGCTTAGCAGGGATTAAACAAACATCAAGATCCCCCATCACTGAACAGAGCTCTGTGTTGTTTACATTCAGAGTTGTGTTTGTTGAAGGTCAGAGCTGATCGGGCAAGCGTGCCTTGTCCAAGCGCATCACCTCCTAGGCTCGTGATCCAGCGCAGGGAGGATGCTTTGCCGCCGTATGTCCTTGTGATGTGGTCAGCAAGTGGTTAAGGAAGGAGGAAATTACATCACAGATTGGCTGGATAACGGACCAGAAATTCAATGTACTTATCTTAGTTGATATGTGGTAACAGTATAGCAATAAAGCTAATGGAAAGGCATAGAAAATAAACATAAATGCAATTAAGTAGGTTATGACGTTTTTATTTAATATTATTCTTATTATTCTATTTGCAATTATTTTCATGATGGTATAAAAGTGTAAAAAAAATAGAACTGACATACAGTAGTTTCACATTTAAAAAAGGGGTTAGTGAAATATTAACATATTTTTATTATTTCCTTTATTTGCAAGTGTCCACCAGAGAAAACAATTTTTAACAGGCAGTTTCCTTCACAATTGTTATATTTGTTTTTTGTTTAATTGGTATGAATTGTTTGCTTTAATATTCAGTATTACGCCATGCAGCGCAATAATGAAAACATTTTCTTTGCAGAAAATATTATTAGGGCAAGGACGGAGTTCAGAACCTAAACTATGAACTGCCCTTAGAATATTTTAAAAATACACAATCAGTATCTATCAGGCCTCAAAAATAAACATAATGATAACAGGAATAAACAAAACTAATCATATATACATACACTTGATCTGTAAAATAAACTTTATTATATACAGTATACAATATAAATATGTGGCATACCATCTTCTGGTTAAAAAAATTCAAAATTTCAAGCTTTCCTACTCAGTAAAAATGAGGAAAGAAGAAACATAGAGACAGATGATAGGAAAGGGAAATAGTTTGGGTGGTTTTACTGTAATAAGTACAGTATTATGGCTCCTGGCACCGTTAAAACATATCCAAACCAAAAATTTTAAATATTGCATTCTATCAGTTCTTAACTTTAATGGGTGCATCGATTTTCATTTTTAAGGGGTTTTTTTTTCTCTTTATTTTCACCTGGTGATCCAACCAGTAACACACCTCCTGTCTCAGGTTCTTTAAAACCAGTGATAAGGTTATAAGCATTCTGCGGTGGATAACAGGCATTCAGGAAGAACCACTGCTTCCTCCTTTGTTTTGACATTTTTTAAATTGCTTAATGACAATTTTACATTGTGGGACTGCACCACAACTGCGAACTAAGTGTTTTGCTCTTAGTTATGGTTTGGCCCTTTAATTTTGATGGGCAGTCCAAGTTAAAAATGGCAAGCAAAGCATCACAGCCTATCTGCTGTGGCAGTAAAACTGCTGCTCAGATGCCTATTTTTATCCCCCTTCCCCCGGCTGCCCATGTAAAAGGACCCTAAAGGCTCGTACACACTCGTGGCGAACATTTTCGTGCAAAGAATTTTCGTACGATTTTCGTATAGTGTGTACACAACATTCTACAGCCGATTCAGAATTTTCGTGTGAAAATTCTCGAAGGGACAAACTCCAAAATTTTTTAGAAAAAATTAACAATTTTCGTTTAATGTGTACTGTTTTTGTACGATTTTTGTACAAGAAAAATCAGAAAAGAAAGACTGCGCAGGATCAGAAAGAATAAACAACAATAAAAAGCCTTTGTCGTACGAGAATTTTCACACAAATTTTGGTTCATCTGATTTTCTTATAGTGTGTACCCCACTTTAGGGTGTCTACACTCACTTCTTCAGTCTATCTATTGAGGAATAATGTAGCCACCCTTGAACAGAAACCTTGTCAATTTATGGAGAGAGTAGTGTTAGATGGATTAGGAGATTTAAGTAAACTTTATGAAAGTAACTAACAAATTAAAGCCTAACTCCAGCTAACACTTTTTTAAATAGTTACAGAAACAGCAGAAACATTTTTCTTTTTCCTTTTGGGATAAAGGCTTTAACTAACTCTGTAAAAGGAAGCTGAAAAATAATTGACTTATTGGCAGGACAGGTAACAAGAGCATGTTACAAGCTCAATAAAAGACTGCTGTGGTAATGCTATTGACTGACTGCATCACGTATGCAATTTTTTTTTTTTTTTGTCATGTTAACACTTAAAATGAGTACTTTACATATTTATTGAATCTTGTTATACCTAAGCAGATTCTATGTGCATTGACATCTTTTTGAGGTATACAGTACTCCACCAAAGGCAGTCAGATGGTTAAGCTGGTTTTACCTTTATTTTCTTTGAATCTCCACTTTTTAGATATAAAAAAAAAAAAAGCAGGATAACATAAATGCCAGTAAATGTTAAATGACTTATCATGTTAGTTATTCACATAATTAAATGTCAAAAATTCAAAGGAATATACGGATTTGATTAGCTGGGCAGACAACTTCAAACATTTAAGTGTGGAAAATGTGCTTCCTGTCAAACATCATGCACCATGTCATAGACAGCTCTGTCATAAGTCACACATGTGGGAATGATACCCAGGTGAGAGCAGACTCCCCTTTTATCTATTAGTACTACCGATCACTGCTATTTTAAAATATTGTTATAGAGTAAATCAACCCATATGGAGCATAACATCCGTATTCATGGTACAAGGGTTGTGCATCTGCATTTAGTTTTCATTTTAGGTTTTAATATAAGACACCTGGGACCACTTGAAAGAGGTACAGTTGTAATTTGGACATCAGTGCAGAACTTTTTGCTGTTTTTACATAGCCTGAAATAAAATTAATTCCTGAAGTTACTATGTGCTTGAAAAAAAATGTGTTAATATACATGGACTTTGTGAATGCTGCACAAAACATACGTATTATAGGAAGAATTTGCAGATTGATCAGATTTGCAGATTTAAAATAGTATTGGCAAAGGTGTGGTGAATTAAAGCATTTCTAAACCCATGAATTAAATATGATTTATTGCAATTTACCAATTCTTTGATGTGGTAGCTGCATTAAAGAGGTAGAAAATTGCGCCAAGTAAAAACAAAAAAAAAGAAAGAAAAATCTCCTCAAAGGCAATAGTGTTATGTGTTAGGGTGCATCGCATACTAGCAAATTATGAAATACCTACCTTGGAACAAAGCCCACCAGCAGTGCCCAGTGACCACTGACAGGGCTTCCATCTTCCACCTGTCTTTCTTCCGGGTTTGCGAGCTCCGGCTGTGTGAGTGGCCAGGACCGTGATGACTTCACTCCTGTGCATGCAAGCAGGAGTCCTTGGCTCCAGCACAAAGCTCTGAAGATTCAGGATGGTATAATTGATCTTCAGAGTACATGGACCGGTGATGTCACCAGCTACATCTAGTGTGAATATCTCCTAAACACCGCAAGTTTGGGAGATATTCATTGTACCTAAAGGTAAGCTTCAATCTATTGTACAATTTAGAAAAAAGAGTTTACTACAGCTTAAATTTTCTTATTATAGGCTATTTTCTCCTTTTCACCTGGTGACCTGCTAGTAACACACTCCCTGGTCTAGGATATCAATGCACACTGTACTGTGCCTATGAAAGCAGCAATGTCCCCCTAGAACAGGTGTGTTCAGACTTTAAAACATAACATAGGGTGGGGGGTTCTCCCTAATTATAGTGTAGCACAGGTAAAGAGCCCAGAAAGTTTTCACCAAATTTCTGCCAGGACCACAGGGTCTTTTTTTGCACTTATCAAACAGATATAACAAGCTGATGTTAATGGTATATTTAACAGACCAATAGCATACCTCCCAACTTTCTGAAATGAGAATGAGGGACAACTATTACCAAATGTATGTAGGCATAGAACCCCCCCCCCCCCCCCGCCATGTCCCCTTACAGGAGAATTGTAAAAAAAAAAATGATTGGTTAAACCCACAAGTGCTTTTTGACCATTACTATTCCTTTTTATTGGCTTTTGGAAGTCAAGCAATTTAGAAATTGGATGAAAGGTTTAGCACTGGGAAACACTTTTTTGATAGATACAGTATGTAGTACATTTTATATACAACTATATACAGTATAGATCAGATCAAAATGAGGGACAAATGAGGAGGAAAGACGAACAGAGGGACTTTGTTCCGAATGAGGGACAGCCCCTCAAAATAAGTTACAGTTGGGAGCTATGTAATAGGTAGCAAGTAAGAGAAGTTTATTGTTAGGGTTTACTTATACTTTAACTACATAGTTACATACTTAGTCTGGTTGAAAAAAGACACAAGTCTATCTAGTTCAACCAATAAAAGGAAAAATAATATCCTTAAAAAAAATTCATAAAATCCTACATACACAATTCTATACCCACAGTTGAACCAGAGGAAGGCAAAAAAGCCAAGCAAAGCATGAACCAATTTGCTCCAGCAAGAGAAAAAAATCCTTTCTGATCCCCCGGGAGGCAATTGGATTTTCCTTGGATCAACTTTACCTATAAATATTAGTATCCGGTAATAGAGATGGCCTTGCGGTTTGCCCGGCGGTCAGTTCACAGCGAACTCTGCTCGTTCGCTGTCCAACGATCATGCGAACATATGGCGATGTTCGCGGCCGCCATATTTTTTTTACATTGTGAAAAACTTTGACCCATGACACATCCATCAGGTGGTACAGGACAGTCAATTGAGACATTTCAGCACATGTACATACCCTCTACCTTATAAATAGACCTGACCTGGCTGCCATTTTACATTCTGCCTTTTGTCAGTGTAGGGAGAGGTTTGCTGTGTGGAGCAGGGACAGATTGTCAGTGACACAAATCGCTTGGTAATAGGTCCACAAAAGTCCTTTTAAGGACTGGTATAGGTGTACTATCTAAGTGTCTATATTCTGTCTTTTGTCGGTGTAGGGAGAGGTTGCTGTAGGGAGCAGGGACAGACTGTCAGTGACACAGATCGCTCGGTATTAGGTCCACAAAAGTCCTTTAAAGGACTGGTATAGGTGTACTGTCTATATTCTGTCTTTTGTCAGTGTAGGGAGAGGTTGCTGTGGGGAGCTGGTTCACACTGATGCGATCACAGAGATTGCATGTAATTCAGGGCGCACTGCACAGTTTGTATGGCTGAATTCGCACTGCAATCGCAGTGATCATGCACAGGACCCTTTTCTTGGTCTGCAGCAGAATGGGATCGCATGGTGGTTCACACCAGTGTGATCCGATTCTGTGCGAACTGTCAGATCGCACTACGATATGCGATCTGAGCTGGGGGTGTCGTTAACTGTGAATTGACACCCCCAGCGTATCGCATATGGCAGTGTGAAATGCCTGTGCTGCGGATGCGATGCGGGAACACGCAGTATATACGCAGTGTTCCCGCATCGCATCAGTGTGAACCGGCACTGAGTGACACAAGTCGCTCGGTAATAGGTCATCAAAAGTTCTTTAAAGGACTGGTATAGGTGTACTATTGTTTGGTGTGCAGTATATAGGGGTGTAATACACTTACACAATATGCTTTCTATATTAGAAAGTATATTATATTTGCGTACTGCAGAAATTTTGCCTCTTTCGCTGCATTAACTCTGCTACACACAGGGACAAAAGTTACTAGAAAATATTTTTCAGAACTAGTGTGATAAACCAGTGGCCCCCAAAACGAAAGATTGAAGCAGGGTGTTATATACCTTCTTCCACATATACTGTGCTTCTCTAGAGACTTTTGTCACAGGGTCATTAAAAAATGACAGGCAGAGGAAGAGGCAGGCCATTCCGCAGGGGTGGTAGGGGTAGGGCAGGAGCACCAGGCCAGAGCAAAAGTGGGAAGTTGCAGAAGGTGCGTTCGATTACGTCAAAGGTCGCACCAGACTTGGTTGAGTGACTCACTCAGTCTTCCTCTTCTGCACCCTCCTCATTCTCTCTATCTGGACCCTCTTCACTCTCTGCTGTGTGCACCCCTAAAGACACCACCATATACCCTCCGCTTGAGTCACAGGAATTATTTTCCGATCCATCACAAGACATTTATGATGCGCAGACATTCTTGGCATCGGATCAGGAAGAGGAGGTAGCAACAGCCGCCACTCAGCACTCTGACGACAGTACCCAGATCAGCCGAAGGAGGTTGGTCCCAGCTGTTGCTGTCTACTCCGAGATCTCTAATGTTAGTGGTGGGGAAGGTAACGTCGATGATGCAGAGGCAAAATTTCTGCAGTAGCCAAATACACTATTATGAAAGTATATTGTTATATAACACCTCCACTTCAATCTTTAGTTTTGAGAGGCCACTGGTCTATCACTCCAGTTATAATACTTTTTTCTAATTGCGTTTGTCACTCTTTGTAGTTGTAGTATCGCTGCAGAACCGCTCACCAGTCACAATGCTGCACAATACAAATCCACTATAATATGCTTTCTATATTCATCCAGCATTGTGACTTCCTCATCTTCCTGCTCCTCGACGGCTTGATCAATGACACAATGCAATACACGCTCCAGAAAGAAGGCTTAAGGTACGATGTCACTGATGGCGCCCTGGCTGCGACTGACCAGTTTGGTGATCTCATCAAATGGCCTCAGAAGTCTGCATGCATCGCGCATGAGCAGCCACTGGTGCGGTGAAAAAAACCCAAGCTCCGTAGAACCTGTCCTGAGTTCGTACAGGTAGTCATTAACTGCACGTTTCTGCTGGAGCAGCCTATCAAGCATATACAAGGTTGAGTTCCATCGCGTCAGGCAGTCACAAATAAGTCTGACGGGCAGGTTGTGTCGCCGCTAAATGTCAGCAAGGCGAGCCATGGCTGTGTAAGATCTTCTGAAATGGGCCGAGATTTTCCTGGCATGCCGCAAGACGTCCTGGACCCCAGAGTATTTGACAACGAATCCCTGCACGACCAAGTTCAGGACGTATGCCATGCATGGCACGTGTGTAATTTTGCCCTGTTTCAGCATGCTCAGCAGATTGGCACCGTTGTCGCACACACCACTTTACCGACTGTCAAATTGAGCGGTGTTAGCCACTGATCTGCCTGTGAACGCACAGCTGAAAGGAGTGCAGGACCAGTGTGGCTCTTGGCTCCCAGGCACAACAGATACAGCACAGTATAGCAATGTCTTACCTGGCATGCTGAATAGGTTCTGGGGATCTTGGGCGGCGCAGCGGAAGAGACGGTAGCAGCAGAAAAGGAGGAGTTAGCCGAGGAGGATGGAGTAGGAGTGTCAGGGTTCTAGTCATACCCGCCAGACGGCTAGGCGTGGCCACCCCACTGGTGCCTTTCAGAGGTATTGAACCTGTGTCCTTCTGGCTTCCCAGTCTGCAAACTAGCCTCTGAGCCACTTCAGGACTTTGGAGAACTCCTGTTTATTCCTGTATTGCCTGCAGCACTAGGGGGCTGGATTTCACCAGAGGCTCAGACCTGTCAGTAACTCTCCAGCTGTATTTGATACCTAATTAACAAGGTATAAGACACTGCCCCTCCCTAAGAGCAGCGTCAGTTCATTGATTCTGGTTTCCTGGTTTGGTTTCTGTTGTTTGAGTTCCTGCATTCCTGTTTGTTTCCGGCATCTGACCTCTGGCTTCACCTGACGGTTCTCCTGCTCCAGTCCTTGCCTGTATTTGGACCTGGTTATCCTGCACAGCCCCCGTGCACAAACTCACAGGCCAGGTGGCTTCTTATCTGGTCACCCTGGTCTGTGTTTGTTTGCAAGGGTGAGCATAAATCTCTGCCTGAATGACTCCCAACAAAGGTAAGCCTTGACAGAATGAACTGACCAAACATGGAGTCAGCGGAGATGTGCAAGATGCTAACCCTGCAAGTGTCCAGCCTGGCCCAGACTGTTTCAGAGCTGCAGCATGAAATTCTGTTACTTAAAGGCACAGTACGCCCAGTCTCGGAACCTGCATATTCAGAGCCGTTTGTTGTCATGCCTGAGAGAACCAATGGTAGTCGTGCTTCTTTCCAGTGCTTTAAGGTGGACTGCGAAATTTTATTTGCCTTAAAGGCTCGGACATATGCCAGTGACTTTATCAAGGTCCGTGCAGCTATCAATCTGCTGTCTGGATGGATCAAGACATGGGCACACCAGATGTTGCTTGCTCAGAATCCTGTCCTTGACAGCTGGGTGTCCTTCTTGACTGCATTGGACTCGCAGTGTAAGACCTCTAGAAAACCGTCTACTCCAAGGTCAGGTTTCAGAGAATCCAAGATACCCAGAGACAGGGAATACCAACACCACACGTCAATGTTGCCATCTTGTGAACCTGTTCATAGAGAAACTCCAGAGGTTTCCCATGTTCCTGCCGACTCTGAAGAACCCATGGAGATAGGTCTCATAAAGACCAAATTGACACCTGATGAAAGAGACCGGAGGAGAGGCCGTGGTCTCTGCTTTTACTGTGGAGAAAGAGGGCACTTTATCTCTCTGTGCCCTACGCGCCCTCCTAGACCTCGGGCTCTCCATTTGGGTGCTGTTTAGTTATACCCAGTCAGCAATACACCTCTGTCTGTGAATTGCCAACATTGTTGTCACACAAGTTCATGTTCGTCTATGGCCAAAGGTACTCAGACCACTGTGATTGAAACCACCAATGTCCTACAGGTACCTGATAACGTGACCTCTGTGACACTTCTGTCTAAAGCCCCAGAAGAGGCAACGCTGTCTCCTAAAGATGCAGTTCTTATTAGTACCAACACTACTTCAAGCCTGCTCGAAGAAGATATACCACCAGACTGTACCTATTCTTCTGATGGTACTGTAGTCTGCAAAAAAGACTTGCGTTTATTTGAGGAGGCATTGCGTGCCAGATGCTCCACTCCTGCTGAGGAAAATGTTCACGCCCGGCGGGCGTCCCTAAAGGGGGGGTACTGTCAGGGTTCTAGTCATACCCGCCAGACGGCTAGGCGTGGCCACCCCACTGGTGCCTTTCAGAGGTATTGAACCTGTGTCCTTCTGGCTTCCCAGTCTGCAAACTAGCCTCTGAGCCACTTCAGGACTTTGGAGAACTCCTGTTTATTCCTGTATTGCCTGCAGCACTAGGGGGCTGGATTTCACCAGAGGCTCAGACCTGTCAGTAACTCTCCAGCTGTATTTGATACCTAATTAACAAGGTATAAGACACTGCCCCTCCCTAAGGGCAGTGTCAGTTCATTGATTCTGGTTTCCTGGTTTGGTTCCTGTTGTCTGAGTTCCTGCATTCCTGTTTGTTTCCGGCATCTGACCTCTGGCTTCACCTGACGGTTCTCCTGCTCCAGTCCTTGCCTGTATTTGGACCTGGTTATCCTGCACAGCCCCCGTGCACAAACTCACAGGCCAGGTGGCTTCTTATCTGGTCACCCTGGTCTGTGTTTGTTTGCAAGGGTGAGCATAAATCTCTGCCTGAATGACTCCCAACAAAGGTAAGCCTTGACAAGGAGGAGGAGAAGAAGAGGCAGGCCTGCATGCAATCCGTGGCGGTAAAACCAAATCTGCATGAGTGCCACAGGTTACATGCTTGACGGCTGTCAGATGGTTCACTCAGTGGGCGGTAAAAGTTATATACCTTCCCTGCCCGTGTTTGCTATTTTTCCTTCCTGGGACCTTCCATAGTGGTGTTCCAATGGCCACAAATTTTTCGAAAGAGGCCTCCGAGTCCACCAGTTTATATGGCAGTAGTTGGCGGGCTATCAGTTCCGACAAGTCAGCGGTCAACCGTTGGGCAAGAGGGTTATCCGGCGTCATCATTTTTTTACGCTCAAACATTTGGGCCACTGAAACCTGCCTTTTTCTAGAAAAACGTGAGGACGGCATGATGGAAGGTGTAGTGGAAGACAATTTTGAGGAGCGAGGAGAAGGAGAAAAGGCTGGATGGTGAGAGCCTGGAGTGTGACTTTGTGGGTTCTGACGGGGTTTCTCCCACTGGGCTCGGTGATGGGAGTCCAGGTGCCTTCTTATGCCCCTTTCACACAGGCAGACCGTTCAGATCTGCCTGTCAATTTTTTTGGCGGATCTGAACTGTCCCCCCATGCATGTCTATGGGGCATCGGATGTTAGCTGAGACATGTCCGCAACATCCGATCCGTCAAATCTTGATGGATGGAAACCCTTTTTTCCATCTGTCCAGCGGATCATCCCTAGGTGAGTGTTGGGCTTATGCGTTGACTGCAAAGGCTCCAGCATCAGGGAACACATAGGCCGACAGGTGTCCGACTACATCGGGTTAACGGCTGATGTGGACGCTCTGAGAAGTGATGAACCCCTGGACTACTGGGTGGGCAGGCTTGACCTCTGGCCAGAGCTTGCACAATTGTGCCCCTTGTCCAGTGTCCTGTCCAAAAGCAGCAGGGGGGATCGTGACCGATAATCTCACTCGCCTAGCTCACCACAGTGTTGACTACCTCACATTTCTAAAAATGAATGGGGCATGGATCTTGGAGGAATTCAACACATGTGACCGGTAGACCATGTTTGATTAAAATTCCACAGATATCTGCCACCACCCATAACAATTCATGGTCTCTGTCTTAGGTAAATAAAGCGGCATAAAAGGCCTTTTATGTCCGTTGAATGCCTAATTGCTACAGTCTGTCCCAGCTCCACACAGCAATTTCTCCCTACTTTTGTGGACCTATTAGCTAGCCACTTGTGCCACTATACAGTCTGTCCCTGCACCACACAGCAACCTCCAGCCACAGAATACAATGCCTGTGGGCTAATTTTTGGGGCCTGTACTGGCCGACACCTACTTCTGTGTCCTGTGAATGCCTAATGTACCTCCCTCCACAGAATACAAAGTTCTTTGCTGTCAGGTGCATGCCTGTGGGCTAATTTTTGGGGCCTGTACTGGCCGAAACTTCTGTATCCTGTGAATGCCTAATGTACCTCCAGCCACAGAATACAAAGTTCTTTGCTGTCAGGTGAACGCCTGTTGGCTAATTTTTGGGGCTTGTAATGGCCGACACTTACTTCTGTATCCTGTCAATGCCTAATGAACCTACAGCCACAGAATACAAAGTTCTTTGCTGTCAGGTGATTGCCTGTGGGCTAATTTTTTTTGGCCTGTACTGGCCGAAACTTACTTCTGATCCCCCGGGAGGCAATTGGATATTCCTTGGATCAACTTTACCTATAAATATCAGTATCCGGTAATATTATGTACATTTAGGAAAGAATCCAGTCCTTCTTAAAGCAATATACTGAGTTGGCCAGAACCAGCTCTTGATGGAGTTTATTCCACATTTTTACAGCTCTTACTGTGAAGAAGCCTTTCCGTATTTGGAGAATAAATCTTTTTTTCTCTAGATGTAAAGAGTGCACCCTTGTCCTCTGCGATGACCTTAAAGTGAATAACTCAACATCAAGTTCACTATATGGACCACATATGTATTTAAACATGTTGATCATATCCCCCCTTATTCTTCTCTTTTTTAGAGAGAATACATTTAGTTCCTCTAATCTTTTCTCATAGCTGAGCTCCTCCATGCTTCTTATCAGTTATGTTGCCCTTCTCTGCACTTTCTCCAGTTCCCCGATATCCTTTTTGTTTACTGGTGCCCAAAACTGAACTGCATATTCCAGATGAGGTCTTACTAATGATTTATACAGGGGCAAATGATCTCTCTCTCTCTCTCTATCTGGAGTCCATGCCTCTGTTAATACAAGAAAGGACTTTGCTTGCTTTGGAAACCGCAGCTTGGCATTGCATGCTATTATTAAGCTTATGATCTACCAAAACACCCAGATCCTTCTCCACCATTGATTCCCCCAGTTGTACTCCCCCTAGTATGTATGATGCATGAATATTCTTAGCCCCCAAGTGCATAACCTTACATTTTTAACATTAAACTTAATTTCCACATAGTTACCCAATTAAACAGTGCATTGAGGTCAGCTAGTAAATTGGAGACATCCTGTAAGGATGTTATTCCACTGCAAAGCTTGGTGTCATCTGCAAAGACTGAAATGGTGCTTTTAATCCCAGACTCTATATCATTTATAAATATATTAAAGGGTAAGGGTCCCAGCACTGAACCTTTGGGAAAACCACTGATAACCTTAGACCAATAATAACCTTAGCCTATAATTTTAAAGAGCAACTCCAGGAAAAAGGATCAAGGCTCTGAGTAACGGGAAGTGAGACAGCAGATGCAAATTACATTAACTGGTGTCTTAAATAGGAAGAAAGCATTTGCTTTTTTGCAGGCATCTCCCAAGGCTTTAAGGCCCCTTTCACACATACGGTTCGCTTTTCATCCATCCTTTGACGGATGAAAAACGGACATCAATGCATCTCTATGGAAAACCGGATGATCATCTGTTAACATCCGTTTTCATCGGCTTCTGTCAATGTCCGTTTTTTTGAACGGATGAATGTCCTATTTTTCATCCCTCAAAAAATTGGATTGGACGAAAAACAGATGAAAACGGACGAACGGTTCGTTTTATAATTGGTAATGGATGTTAAAAAAAAACGGATGAAAAATGTATGCAAAACTAATGAAAAAAACGGACGAAAAACGGACGACAAACTGATTAAAAAACGGATGAAAAATGTATGAAAAAATGTATGAAAAACGGATGAAAAACTGATACATTTTGACGTGACTGAACTGATGAGCTGAACGGACCGTATGTGTAAAAGGGGCATTAGGAAGTATTGCAGTGCTAGAAGGGGTTTCTCCACCAGCCTAACAGCAAAACTAGTGGTGTGAGAAATGCAACAAGAGGTTTTAGGTCCAATGAAGGGGACAGATTAAAACAAATAGGAACACTTGAAGGTGACCTGGATATATTGGGATTTGGAATGTAACACTGTGGGGTTTATTTACCAAAGGATTTGGAGAATGTTCACTTAGCTTAGTGAGTAAGGTATAGCCGTGTTCACTTCAATCATAAACTCACACACAAGCAAGCATACTGTGAATATCCACTTTCCTAAGTAACCAGCCTCTACAACTATAATAAATTAATCCTTATGACTCCATCATATCAAAAAACTGTCAGTTAACATAGTTACATAGTAGGTGAGGTTGAATAAAGACAATAGTCCATCTAGTTCAACCTGTGTAGGTGTGTGTGGCTGTAATCATCTCACATACCCCTGAATGTTCTGATCCTTGAGATGTAAGTCTAAGTCTTTTGAAAGCCACCATACTACCCGCAGAAACCACCTCTTGTGGTAGAGAATTCCACAATCTTGTTGCCCTAACAGTAAAGAACCCCCCGCGTTGCCTGAGGTTAAAACGCTTCTCCTCTAATCGCATTGTATGCCCTCGAGTCCTCATGCAATCCCTTCGAATGAACAGCTTTTTTTCTAAGCTGGGATCCCCATTAAGATATTTATAAATTGCTATCATGTCCCCCCTCAGACGTCTCTTCTCCAGGGAGAATAAATCGAGCGATTGTAGACGCTCTTCATAGTCAAGGTCCTCCAATCCCCTAATTAGTTTAGTTGCCCTTCTCTGGACTCTCTCCAGCTCCAACACATCCCTCCTGAGGACTGGCGACCAGAACTGGACGGAATACTCCAGATGCGGTCGGACCAGAGTTTTATAAAGTGGAAGGATTATAGTCTTATCTCTGGAATGCATCCCTTTCTTTATGCATGCTAATGTTCTGCTGGCTTTGGCAGCTGCCGCTTGACATTGCATGCTGTTTCCTAATCTATCATCAACCAAGACTCCCAGATCCTTCTCCATTTTTGATTCCCCCAAGGGCTCCCCTCCTAACGTGTATTGTGTTTTTATGTTTTTAGTCCCCAAGTGCAAAACCTTACACTTCTCCACGTTAAACCTCATTTGCCATGTTGTTGCCCACTCCGTTATTTTGTCCAGGTCATTCTGTAGGATATCTGCTTCATGCTGTGCAGTTATTGCCCTGCCCAATTTTGTGTCATCTGCAAAAACTGATATCGAACTACTGATCCCGACCTCAATGTTGTTTATGAATAAATTGAACAAGGTTGCTCCCAAGACTGAGCCTTGGGGGACCCCGCTTACCACCTCAGACCAGTCTGAGTATGCGCTGTTTATTACTACCCTTTGGACACGCCTTTTAAGCCAGTTCCGTATCCAAGAGCTATCGATACCTGCAGACCTTATTTTATAAATTAAGCGCTTGTGGGGAACTGTATCAAACGCCTTAGCGAAATCCAAGTACACCACATCCACTGGTCTCCCCCTATCTAGCTCACAGCTCACCTCCTCGTAGAATGTTAGGAGATTGGTTTGACAAGAACGCCCATTTGTAAACCCGTGCTGATTACTGCTGATGATGTTGTTGTCTTTAGCAAACTCTACGATATAGTCCCTTATCATCCCCTCCAGAAGTTTACATACTACTGATGTCAAACTGACAGGCCTATAATTTCCCGGGATATGCCTCTGGCCCTTTTTGAATATTAACAATAAAAATTTGGTCAAATGTGTATCTTTAATAAGATAGATGTAAACCCTTTTGGTTTCAAAAGCATAGTAGCTATCAGCAAAACTATAAGAGATAATCCACGTTAATAAAAGAAAAACGTTTAAATGATAGTAAATTAGACCAGTAATTAAAATGTAATATCAATTTAACAAAAAAGGAAAGAGGTTTGAAACTGCTGCATTTCCTCTAAAATACTTGTAAATCTTCAGCCCTCTGGTTCAGTGATGTAATCAATGTCAAGGCCTTAAGCTGGCCATTAGAAGAGAATTTTGAATCAAGGTTCATATAAAAACTTCTCAATACATTCGATGACTTGAAGAATGTCATTCAAAAGTACTTCAAAATTTTGTATACTTTTAACATTCAATTTTGCAACATGTGGACTTTCCCAAATAAAAAACACATTCACTGTTAGAAATTAATGAATTCATTCAAAAATATTCCATCCTGCTCCTTTGAATTTTGTTGTTGCCATGGCTTTTTTTTTTTTCAGAGAAAAGGTGCAGAAACTCAATCCCCTCCCTTAGGTCACACTTGTCTCTGCCCCCTACCCACCTCCAAGGACAGCCCCTTGTCTCCACCCCTACACACCACCTAGTACGGCCCCCTTTAGAGAACAGGAAAGCAAGTATAATTCGGGGGATAGAAAAGGTAATATACTACAATTTAATGTTTCATGGCAATTTATGTTAAGATCCAAAGGTATATCACTAAATATATTTAAGGCACATATGAGTTTTACTGTATATTGTCTTTTTGTTAATTGTGTTTCCTTTTGTAAATTTCTACACATTTGTACTATGAAAATTCCAATAAAAATATATTGTAAAAAAATAAAAACAAATAAAAACAAATAAAAAATAAATAAAAAAAGGGAAGATAAAAGAAAAGAAAACATTAGAACTGTCCAGGAAGGAAGTCTAGAGGCACTTCTAAATATCCCCAATATCCAGCAAGGATGGTCACTATATCCAGCCTGAGCCATCCCCATATCCAGAAAAAGAACCCCCCCCCCCCTGTATCCCAGCAAGTGACATCCCTATATCAAGCAAGAGACATCCCCTATAGCCAGCAAAAGACAGCCCCATATCCAGAAAGAGACATTGCCATATCCAGCAAGAGACAGCCCCATATTCAGCAAGAGACAGCCCCCATATCCAGCAAGAGATGGCCCCCATATCTAGCAAGAGACAGCCCCTATATCCAGCAAGAGACATCCCCATAACCAGCAAGAGACATCCCCTATATCCAGCAAGAGACAGACCCATATCCAGAAAGGGGCATCCCCATTTCCAGCAAAGAGACAGCCCCATATCTAGAAAGGGACATCCCCTTATCTAAAAAGAGACAGCCCCATATCCAGAAAGAGACAGCCCCATAGCCAGAAAGGGGTATCTTCATACCCAGCAAAGAGACAGCCTCATATCCAGAAAGAGAAAGCCCTATATTCAGCAAAGAGACATCCCCATATCCAGAAAGAGGCAGGCCATGTAACTAGAAAGAGCCAGCCCCCATATCCAGCAAGAAACAATCCCAAATCCATGCAACATTAATAGACATCCCATATCCAGGGAGCAGCATTAGTAGACAGTCAGGCAGTCACCATATCCATCCAACAGCAACCCTAACAATTAAACAATTGCGAAAAGCAATGTACTTAGTCCCGGTCAGACTGTGAGCAGTCAGGATTCTCAGGAAGGATAAGACACTGCTCAGCAGCTCTTTTTCACAGCTGCAACTGCCACCATAAAAAGAAGCATCTGGTTTGCTACAGGGAGGGGTAGAGTGCAGCAAATATCACTCTGCCTTCCACTTAAGGCTGCAGGCGGCACTATAGGAGCTGTGTTGGCTTATGCTGCCACCAACTCAGTCTGCAGATTAGCGCCAGCATTACCCCAGCTGTAAAAAAAATGTTTTACTCCCTGGTTGAGGTGCTGGAATGCTGTACTGGCAAGTTCCACTAGAAAAAAATTTTGGTTGTTATTGAGGAAAAAAGCAAACTTTCATTTGACCCCACTAATTATTAGAAAATGTGAATAAATTTTCTTAAAATTATGAAATTCTACTAGGATAGTAGAATGGGTATGATCAGCTTTAGGTATGTGCGCTTTGTGAACTAGAATTTTAAAATGACTTGATTAAATCAATGACATTAGATTTGAATTCTAGAGTATTTCATATTTTTTTACAGTAGGTATTTGTAGAAATGTATGTCAATGTCATTACTTTTTTCCCCTCTTACCATAAACTTAGAGAAAAATGTTTTGTAGACCTGAAATTCATTGTATGGATTTTGTTATACTCAGGTTTCTACACTATTCCAAGTATTTAGTTGCTGACTTCCTAGAGCTTCATTTAGTTTTAGTTTAATGTTAAGAATTTAAAAATAGCCGTTTAATGGACCATAATAGTTCTACATTTTATGAAATATAAGGTTTGCTTGTGTTGGCAGCTTTCTGGCAAGGGTGTTCCTTACCCATGCTGTAATTGAAGGAGCTACAACCTAAGAATTTTAATGTATTCTTAACCGCTTTAGGACCTAAAATGTTGGAGATACAGCCTAAAAACTTCAACAAAGTCTTAAAGGATAACTTTTAGTTCCCCTCAACAAATCCCCAAAGTCTTTTACTTATAGCCCCTACTCCTCCACAATCTTTACTTTGTGGCCCACTGAAAGCTGCACATTATGCACAACATCTTCCATGAAAGTCTTCCAACAGGCTCTGCTTTTCCCATGCATGCACAGAAAGATCTTCACTCATTCCTAATAAAAGGTGGTCTATGAAACTTCTCAAATGGTGGATAGCTTTTTCATGGATATAAATGAAGGCTCTTCTGTAGACTTTTAGTGAAGAGGCTGTGCAGATTTCAGATGGCTGCACAGCAACAATTTGGGAGTAGCAGGTCCAGTTAAGTATAAGACTTGAATGGCAAGAGTACAAGGGTTACTAAAGGTTATCCTTTCAAAAATGCAAACCCACTGGAGTTATCTATTATTTCTGTCATGGTTGCAGTTTAATCTCAATTTAACTACCTGTTGAATGCTGCATATATTGAGCAAAGTTTGGAAATTTTGCAAAAACTAAATTCTGATAGGTATTATCATTATGACTAGTAACAGAAGGTCATACTAAACATGTACAATACATAAGACTAGACATAGTGAGTATGTTAAAATGTGCTTCCATGCATGACAAACACTATTTTAAAGATATCTAGCCTGAAGCAACTGTATAGGGGAAATGTTGCAGACAGGAAGCAGTGCTGGCTATCCTGCGGTGAGTAAATACCCCACTTGAAAGGGTTACAAATTCCAAACAACAAGAGATTGCATAGAACATGTCAGAAGAAAGGCTAGTTAAATTTGAATCAGTTTATTCTTGACAGATATTAAAAGACAGCAGCCATTAAAAAAAAAAAAAAATGAATGAATAAATGTACTTAGTATAAATGTGTATGTATTTATAAATGGTATATAAATAGTATTTGTTCTAAATGCAGTGTCGAAAGTTAAGCAAATATATACTGTACAGCATGTGTGTGATTTGTCCGTGCTTATGTAAAATCTAAAATGAAAAAGATAAAAACAGTAAATTGTCAAATATATGTAAAATAGCAACTCTTGAAGTGTTTCTTTCCTTTAGAGTGGTTCTAAAAGCAGAAGGTTTTTTTTTGCATTCTCTGCATTATGCATTCTCTGGATGCATAATGCAAAACTTTTGCACAGAGACAGTATGACATGTTTGTTATTTTAATTAAAAAACAAAAAAACAAACACCGAACATTACAATCAATTTAGGTTTAACTACTTAAATACCGGACACTTTCGCCCCCCTTCTGCCCAGGCCAATTTTCAGGTTTCAGCGCTGTCACATTTTGAATGAAAATGGCTTAGTCATGGAACACTGTACCCATATAAAATTATTTTCATTTTTTTCACACAAATAAAGCTTTCTTTTGGTGGTATTTAATCACTACTCAGTTTTTTTATTTTTTGCTAAATAAATAAAAAAAGACGAAAATTTTAAAAAATACGTTTTTCTTTTTTCTGTTATAAAATTTTGCGAATAAATAATCTTTCTTCATAAATTTAGGCCAAAAAGTATTCTGCTACATTTCTTTGGTAAAAATAAATCAAATCTGTGTACATTATTTAGTATGTAGGAAAGTTATATGGCACTTTTCCACTGCAAGTACCGGCTCGGCTCTACTCGGCCCTGCTTGGCCCGGTTTGCTTTTCCACTGCTGGTACCGCATGGTATAGTGTTGGAACGGTTCGGTACGGTACGGTATAGGTTTGCTTTTCCACTAAAGTAGTACTAAAGTTAAGTGGGTGGGATAACAACGGGGTGGGTGGGATTCTCTGACCAATCAGTAGCTAGTAGTGACTGCATGCAAAGGATTGTGGGATATGGTACCTGTTGGAACCACAATCGAGTAGGTACTGTTTTTTCAGAGCCGTACCGTACCGTTCGGTTCCATGCAGTGGAAAAGCAAACCTATACCGTACCGTACCGAACCGTTCCGACCCTATACCATGCGGTACCAGCAGTGGAAAAGCACAAAAGCGTGCCGAACCGGTACGGTTCCTTGCAGTGGAAAAGCGCCATATTGGTATATACAGTATATATTTGAAAATCAATCAACCCTGATGTACTGACTGCCTATCTCATTTCTTGAAGCCCAAAAATGCCAGGACAGTACAAATACCCACCAAATGACCCCTTTTTGGAAGCTAGACAATCCAAGATATTTAGTAAGGATTTAGTTAGGGGCATGGTGAGTTTTTGAAGCTGTAATGATTTTGTCACAATTTTTTGGAAAATGAAGAAATTGAAAAATGTTTTACCAGGTCAGTACAGTGTCATCATATAACTGGTGTGGCTTTGATCTAGGACACTGGTGACAGTTTTTTTTTTTTTTTTTACATACTGTGACCAGAACAGTACAGTGTTACCATAGTGACTCTGAGGAGGTGATCAGTACTTTTTTTTTAAACTATGATTGCCTATAACAGTGATAATAAAAGTTTTAAGCAACCATTTTTTATGAATAGCAATCTACTATTGTAAGACTGTGATTGGCCACAGCTATCACATGGTACAGATGACTGTGATTGGCCCTGTCTGTACAATGTGATCACTGGGACCAATCGCAGAGATTAAAACAATAGACACAATGAATGGCTGGTGTATAATTGCTGTGTGATCCACTGTGATTGGTCACAGCAATCACATGGCAATGGTCCAGTACACTGATTTGTCATCTGCTGTGTCTGGTGGAGCACGGCCGCGGGATGCGCACAAGGCATGGTCCTGGGATGACGTCATATGACGCGGTCCTGAGGGGATGGCCATTCTATTATAGGCAGGGCGGGAAGTGGTTAAACACTTACCAGATATAAAAGGAAATAGTAATGTACCTCTGTACTCCTTAATACATTAGTAAATATATTTTTAACACAAGGCATATATGTACCTGGATTTTTCTTGGTATCAGCCTATTAAAGTCTACTTTACAGTCTGCACAGCAGAGTTTATCAGTGTGCTGCTTCTCATTTCACTGTGCAGTCACAGGATGGAAAAAGTGAGGGGACCTGTAAATAAAAGTGTATTTGCCGCAGAGAAAGATCAGGTCCACTCCCTGACTAGATAGGGCTGTGTTGTGTGGCTGAGCTGTGAAAAACCCAGGACTGGATGGACAGAAGTACCATACCTTTGGTAAGTAAAAGAGCTTCCTTATATTTATTTCTTACATCTATTTAGCTGTTCACCTGGAGTTCAGCTGGAACATCACTCCATGTTGATATTCGATCAATGTAAAAAAGCACAAACTCCTACAAATTTTAGATGTGCTCTTTATTGAAGGTATTTTGTAGTAAAAAAAAATGAAAATTAAGCTGTGAAATATGTACACTTTGTAGGGCTTCAGTTTTTTATCCAGACATCGCTGTAGTGCTCCAGTGCATCCTGATCTGGGGATTTGAGAATCTCTTTTCTTTGCCTGTTCGTTTTGCAGAATATATTGTATATTCCTTAAAATGTATGTCAAGCCAAAGTTTGGATAAAGTTTCGGATAGAGTGGGTTAGGAGTAGAACTCTTGCCAAATTTTTACTGTTATCTGTGAGAAATTTGAGACAGGGAGACAAACAGAAATACAAATCTTTTCCCCTTTTTAGAAATACAAATTTGACGTTTTAGCCTTCTCTTTCTCTGCTAAAGAAATGCAATTATTTTTGTCTCACTCACACTTCTGGGTACCCGGCGCCAAATAAAAAAAACTGACAGCATTCAAAACAGCCAAACTTGGCATTTTGAATGCTTTTCAGTGCCGAGGAGGGGTTTGGGGTCTTTTAGACCCCCAGATCCCTCCACAAGAAACACCTTTAGAAAAAAAATTTTTTTTAACATGTCCGAAAATATCGGCCAATATTGGCAGATACCGATATCTGATGACCAAAATATCGGTATCAGCATTAAAAAAACGATATCGGTCGATCACTATTTTTAACACATTCATTAAAATGATCTGAAATTGCATTGGATCACACTAAAAGTAGTACATGCACTACCTTTAAAAAATGCACTGCACCGGATCATATGATTCTGTAGTTCCATGGGATTCAGTGCAGGCAAACGTAAGGCGTTTGTGATCTGCATATGAGGTGCCGTGAGGATATTATTGAAACCCACATCTGATCACACACCCTGTGTGTTTTGAACGTGGTGCCGGAAACATTCTGGTGTGAACGAGCCCTTAAAAATGAAGTTTTTAATAGTTCATTCTGCACGATTTAAAAACACTGCAATGAAAAGATTTTGAAATGCAAAAAATATATTTGCTAGCCTGTTCATATCAGTGAAAATGTAGCTAGAACATAGAGATTAACTGTACTGACATTAAATAATTTCTAATACAATACACACTTAATTTCTAAATAAGATTATAATTATTATACAGCTCCCACACATTTTCAGATCGCATCCACATAGCAAGGTATCATTTACAGGCATAGAATCTTTAAATTTTATCTGGCAAATGTTTTTAGAGACTTCTTCAAGAAAATACAAGCTACCTTAAAAGAAATGTGACAAATCTTAATTTCACACTACAAAACACAGAGCTCAAACAGCAGTGAAAAGGAGAATTCACAGATTGAATAACTAAATTTAGTAAGTCACAAAAATAAAAACATGTTGAATATGTGGTAATATTGTCTCCTAGGTTGCTGAAGTACAGTAAGCATGGTTTGGTCTAATTGTGTTCACTGGGTCAAGTTATTTTGTAATAAACTTGAAGTATTTGTATGACTAATATAATAACTTTATAATTAAGAGAAGAATAGAAGCCCTGTCAAGCATTTATTGATAGTGGTAGTCGGTTAAAGGAGTGCCCAAAATCAGCAATAAGAATCCCACTTAGATCAAAAGATCGTTGTTTTATTGGTAGCAGAACATGTTAAAGCCAATGCGTTTTGGGGGAACAGAGACTCAGGGCGTAAATGCTGCTGTTCTGATCTGCAACCAACAGCATAACCTCATTATTCCCTAACATCATTCCCTATATGTCGGGGGTTGATCAGACTTCCAGTATTGCCAGATAAGCCTCCGGGCCTTAAAAAAAGGCTCAGTTGATAGCAACCTTTTCAAATTCAGTTAAGTCAAGGTCATCCAGTATACTCAGAAATCAATAGTTAGGCTTTGCAGGGATGGTAATGTGTAAAACCCTAAACAGTATCTATTATCTTCACCCAGTACCTGTGAAGTTTAGGGCAGCACCATAATAAATGTATGAGATCACCCTGCACTTTGGTGCATTTAGCACATAGAGGGGACTGCATAGTTACCATACGGTGTAAAATGGGAATGGAGAACAATTTAAAACTGTGATAGCCTCTGGGTGCCATTTAGAGAACAGGACAACTCTGATTCTAAAACATTATCCTACTGATCATCCTTCAAATTGCCCACATCTTGTTCCCGTTTCTGCTGGCTTTTCTTATATTTAGATAAGATAGAAGCAACATTTCATAACGACGGGAGATAAACCCTAAAGTTTTGTTGACTGATTGGACATAGTTAAAAATTGGTGTTGGGAGAGATTCCAGTCAGCCATGGCTTCTTGGGAGTGAACAACATGTTGGAAATGGAAATAATAGAATTGCATTGAAGGTAGGAAATGAAACTGAGACTACGATTCAGCAAAAGATATAAGGGAACCATTGCGGAAAGCGTGGCAAAGTTTGGTAATGCCCCAGCGTCTCCATCTGCCTGCATAGGACAGTTTTGCCAATTCAGGGTAGGTGGACGTATTCCATATAGGGCTAAAAGGGTAAACCCAAGAACTCCCTGGAGGGATTTCACTTTCAGCAATACCATTTGAATTAAAGAGTATGTGGGGTAGAGTCTATTAAAATAACTAAAGTGAAGAGAATCTAGGCTGCCAGGTAAGTCAGTGAGAGTGGATGAGGGCGAGGGGGTCAAGTTATCTTACACTACTGCAAAAGTTCCAATAAGGTGATGCATTTGTGCCGCAAGATAGTATATTCAGGGATTAGGGGTCTGGGGTGCTGAAGTTGCTCAAGCCTGATCCTAGGGGTCTTATCCTTCCAGAGTAGGGCACAAAAAATGGTGTTAACTATCCTGAAAATATGCAATGGCATGACTACTGGTGCATTGTGGAAAAAGTAGAGTATTTGCGGCATAAATATCATCTTTATCAGGTTATCTCTGCCTATCAGAGAGAGCTACAGCTTATTTCAGATCTTAATTTTGGCCTTAAACCTGAGAAGAAGTGGCATAATATTAAGAGTGCTGGTTGAATGTTGACTGCCTCTCACACCTATGTTACTCACGTATTTGTATACTCCAACACCATATCAGTGTCCAGGAATTTGCCAATATTTGCCAGCTATCATTGAGACCTGTCTGTAAGATGGTGCACATGAAGCTGTCCCTTTAAGACTGTACAATGGATGTCTGATTGGCTTCTAACTAAGGAGCAGTCTCTATTGGCATCAATTGCTGTGAGTGATGAGATAAGCACTGTCAAATGTAGGCACACCCTCCAGCTCTGGTTCTAGCACAAAAAAAGCCTTTTTTAGTGGCTAAGTCCCCAGACTCTTGGTTGTGGACAAAGAAACCCCAATGACAGCCTCTGAACTTTCTGGTGTAGGATCACATAGCCACAGGTCTGCACATTCCAGGTCCCAACCACAAAAACTGTTTCCTCTCCCAAAGCCCAGGAATAGTCTTCCTTCTACTCCCTCTCTGGTAGACAATTGTGGGCATTATAGTTTTGCTGCTCATCCATCTCCATTTTGCAGCACTCCCAATTGACTTCATTTCCCATAGTTCTCCCCTCTGAAGTGCCATCCTCTTCTTTGCAGCCTCACCACTGCTGCCAGGAGAGAGGGGGTGAATAGGACCCACACACACCCACAGCAGCTCTAGTGGCACAGCCAGCAGAGAAGGGGAGGACACACACAGCCCTCTCTGTTATTATACAGCGAGGGGGGCGGGGATAAGCAGGGAATCTAGAGATGGGTGGGTATCCAACTACATCACTATTTCAAAAATGTTCCTTAGGGTTCGGTTCAAAACAAAAAAGGAAAGGCGTGTTTTACTCTGTCTTTGCAATCTGCATGCAGGTGCCAATGTACAGTAAAGGCACTCCAAGTGCAGATTACAAATGCAGTTCCATTTTAAAAGTACTTCATGCAATACTTTTTCTGCGGTCCAGTGCATATTGCAGTCTATTCAAATGAATGGATTGTCAAAATGCATCACATGGGAATGCGCAATTCCTGGTGTGAACCGCCCCTCACTGGTCGAATTAAGCTATTTTATTTTCTAGTCAAATTTGTTTTTTTGGCTTTAACCCTCCTCTTATGATAGCTTTCTGTTACTATCCATGATGTTAAAGGGTCGGTTTTGACCCGTGTCTTAAATCAGCCATAAAATACCCTCTGAACAATTATTTATCATCCAATTTGTTTCTTACCTCTTGGTTACCTTGTTAGGCTTCTTTATCCTTGAAAAGATTGGTTTTAATATTTTTGGTGTGACCCCTTAGACCTTTCTTTTGATAGCATACCTCTCATTTTCAAATTTAAAAAATGGTAAAATAAACCAGCAACTCTGAAATGTATTGGTCCTATGTTTCTTTACTTTATTTAGAGAAGCAAACAAGCAGGCAAAGAGATAGGCCCCTCCCTAACTACAGCTCACAGGGTTGAGAGGTGATTGGCTGTCAGTGTTACTAAGCAGAGAGAGTGTTTATGATTTCAGTTTTGGCACTTATTAGTGTCCTATAATCCTATATTATAACTGGGTCAGAATTGACCCTAACACCATAAACGTCTTAATTTTTTACCACAGTATTTTATAATTTAGTGAAAAGGATTCTTTTTCTATTACATTGTTTAAATAGAGGTTCCTGACAAAGTAAAAAAATCTTGATGCAATAAACAAATTTATGTGATACTTATAGACATTCAAAACCTGAAAACGGGTCGGTTCTGACCCTAACACAAGAGGAGGGTTAAGTATAACAATACAAACAAGAACATTGCAGATCAAAAGAATGGTACATAGAGGGACAGGAATTTGCCCCGTTGTGGCACAAAAGTGGTCATGCAAAGCTACAGGTAACAAGAACAAGCTTTTCGGATGCTGTAAAAACTAACATAGTTAAACTATGGAGTAGGCCACCGAAATATGTACGTCTGACAAATGGTCAGGTTGCAAAAATGGTATGTTAAGCAGGAACCATCTACCACAATAACAAACATGTGAAGACAATAGGCCAGGAAAGGGGCGAGAGAGGATAGGGTAGCTCCCTAGTGACAGAGGGTCAACATTTATGTAGCAGGCCAAAAAATAGCAGGTAAGAATAGGCTTTCCCAAGGCAGCCGGAAAGAGTCAACAAAGTCAACAAAGTCAAGTGGTAGGCAATAGAGATGGACGATTCGCGAACGTCAGCCGAAAATTTTCTCAAAAGTCTGCGAACCGCAAGTTCGGGGCCGGCCCCATTGACTTTAATGGGAGGCGAACTTTAAAAACCATTAGGTCATATTTGCAGCCACAAAAGACGTACTAGCTGTGCACAAATAGTCCCAGCACATGGACAATGTCATAACAGAAGTATTGCAATTGGAAAAGTTGCCCTAAATTTTTTTTTTTACAGCAAAAAAAATTTTTTTTTTCATAAATCAGCCAGAACTGACAGCAGCGGGTAAATACAGTGGGTACGGAAAGTATTCAGACCCCCTTACATTTTTCACTCTTTGTTATATTACAGCCATTTGCTAAAATCATTTAAGTTCATTCTTCTTCCTCATGAATGTACACATAGCACCCCATACTGACAGAAAAACACAGAATTGTTGACATTGTTGCAGATTTATTAAAAAAGAAAAACTGAAATATCACATGGTCCTAAGTATTCAGACCCTTTGCTGTGACACTCATATATTTAACTCAGGTGCTTTCCATTTCTTCTGATCATCCTTGAGATGGTTCTACACCTTCATTTGAGTCCAGCTGTGCTTGATTATACTGATTGGACTTGATTAGGAAAGCCACACACCTGTCTATATAAGACCTTCCAGATCACAATGCATGTCAGAGCAAATGAGAATCATGAGGTTAAAGGAACTGCCTGAAGAGCTCAGAGACAGAATTGTGGCAAGGCACAGATCTGGCCAAGGTTACAAAAAGATTTCTGCTGCACTTAAGGTTCCTAAGAGCACAGTGGCCTCCATAATCCTCAAATGGAAGACGTTTGGGACGACCAGAACCCTTCCTAGAGCTGGCCGTCCGGCCAAACTGAGCTATCGGGGGAGAAGAGCCTTGGTGAGAGAGGTAAAGAAGAACCCAAAGATCACTGTGGCTGAGCTCCAGAGATGCAGTCAGGAGATGGGAGAAAGTTGTAGAAAGTCAACCATCACTGCAGCCCTCCACCAGTTGGGGCTTTATGGCAGAGTGGCCCGACGGAAGCCTCTCCTCAGTGTAAGACACATGAAAGCCCGCATGGAGTTTGCTAAAAAAACACCTGAAGGACTCTAAGATGGTGAGAAATAAGATTCTCTGGTCTGATGAGACCAAAATAGAACTTTTTGGCCTTAATTCTAAGCGGTATGTGTGGAGAAAACCAGGCACTGCTCATCACCTGTCCAATACAGTCCCAACAGTGAAGCATGGTGGTGGCAGCATCATGCTGTGGGGGTGTTTTTCAGCTGCAGGGACAGGACGACTGGTTTCAATCGAGGGAAAGATGAATGCGGCCAAGTACAGGGATATCCTGGACAAAAACCTTCTCCAGAGTGCTCTGGACCTCAGACTGGGCCGAAGGTTTACCTTCCAACAAGACAATGACCCTAAGCACACAGCTAAAATAACGAAGGAGTGGCTTCACAACAACTCCGTGACTGTTCTTGAATGGCCCAGCCAGAGCCCTGACTTAAACCCAATTGAGCATCTCTGGAGAGACCTAAAAATGGCTGTCCACCAACGTTTACCATCCAACCTGACAGAACTGGAGAGGATCTGCAAAGAGGAATGGCAGAGGATCCCCAAATCCAGGTGTGAAAGACTTGTTGCATCTTTCCCAAAAAGACTCCTGGCTGTATTAGATCAAAAGGGGGCTTCTACTAAATACTGCAAAGGGTCTGAATACTTAGGACCGTGTGATATTTCAGTTTTTCTTTTTTAATAAATCTGCAACAATGTCAACAATTCTGTGTTTTTCTGTCAGTATGGGGTGCTATGTGTACATTCATGAGGAAGAAGAATGAACTTAAATGATTTTAGCAAATAGCTGCAATATAACAAAGAGTGAAAAATTTAAGGGGGTCTGAATACTTTCCGTACCCACTGTACATGTCTAATACATATAGGGTCCATTCACAAATCTGTAAAATGGGTCCACATCCATTCCACAATTTGGCGGAACCTTTACAGACCCATTGATTTTCAATTCCAGTCTGAAAAATTAGGCATTCACAGGATAAAGAAGTAAGTGTCGGCCATTCCAGGCCGCAAAAATTAGCCCACATGCGTTTACCTGACAGCTAAGAACGTAGTATTCAGTGGCTGAAGGTACATTAGGCATTCACAGGATACAGAAGAAAGTGTCTGGCAGTATAGGCCCCAAAAATTAGCCCACATGGGTTTACCTGACAGCTAAGAACTTAGTATATAACAATATACTTTCATAATAGTGTATTTGGCTACTGCAGAAATTTTGCCTCTGCATCATCGACGTTACCTTCCCCACCACTAACATTAGAGATCTCGGAGTAGACAGCAACAGCTGGGACCAACCTCCTTCGGCTGATCTGGGTACTGTCGTCAGAGTGCTGAGTGGCGGCTGTTGCTACCTCCTCTTCCTGATCCGATGCCAACAATGGCTGCGCATCGCAAATGTCTTGTGATGGATCGGAAAATAACTCCAGTGACTCAAGCGGAGGGTATGTGGTGGTTGTGGTGTCTTTGGGGGTGCACACAGCAGAGAGTGAAGAGGGTGCAGATAGAGAGGATGAGGAGGGTGCAGAAGAGGAAGGCTAAGTGAGCCACTCAACCAAGTCTGGTGCGTCCTTTGACGTAATTGCACGCGGATTTTGAAACTTCACACTTTGGCTCCGGCCTACTGCTCCTGCCCTACCCCTACCACCCCTGCTTAAGTGTCTGCCTCTTCCTCTGCCTCTCATGTTTTTTAATTACCCTGTGACAAAAGTCTCTGGAGAATCGCAGTATATCTTGAAAAAGGTATATAACACCCCGCTTCAATCTGTGGTATTGGGGGGCCACAGGTTTATCACACCAGTTCTACAAATAATTGGCCAGTAACTGTTGTCACTGTGTGTGGCACAGTTAACACAGCAAAAGAGGCCACATGTTTGCAGGACTAAAATACAATCTTAGAAAAGTATACTGTTAAATAACACCTCATTTCAATCTGTGGTATTGGGGGGGCCACAGGTTTATTACACCAGTTTTACAAATAATTGGCCAGTAACTGTTGTCACTGTGTGTAGCACAGTTAACACAGCAAGAGAGGCCACATTTTTGCAGGACTAAAATACACTCTTAGAAAAGTATAGTGTTAAATAACACCCCACTTCAATCTGTGGTATTGGGGGGCCACAGGTTTATCACACCAGTTCTACAAATAATTGGCCACGTTCTGGTGTGAACAAGCCCTAAAAGAGCACAGTGACATATACACACAAAATTATTTTGTATTTACTTTATTGTATTTAGATCATAAACATTTATGTTACATTCTATAAAAGAAGGTGAAAAATGAAAATTGCATCAGGCTCTTTATAATGACTGCTGTATATTTTAATTCTGTGGCTTTGCAAATTACTTGGGTGGTGCTGGGTTCATACTTTGGTGGCTTCGATCTTTTGCCTTCCCCTGGGTCTCCCCTAGATTTTCCTGGACCAAGTTGGGGACGGCATGTTTAGTCTGTTACACCAACAGTAGTGGTCTGTGGATTAAAGGAGTTGTAAAGGCATAAAGGCAGAAGGTTTTCTATGCATTAAGATAAAAATCCTTCAGTATACAGCAGCCCCCCTCAGCCCCCCTAACACTTACCTGAGGTCCCTCTCTGTCTAGCAATGTTCACGAGTGTCTTAGCCGACCGAGATTCTCCTTCCTGATTGGCTGAGACACAGAAGCGGTGGCATTGGCTTCCACTGCTGTCAGTCAAAGTCAGCTAGCCAATAGGGGGAGAAAGGGGATGGGGCTGGGTTGGGCTCCATGTCTGAATGGACACAGGGAGCTGTGACTCAGCTCAGGTGCCCCCACAGCAAGCTGCTTGCTGTGGGGGCACTAAGCAGGAGGAAGGGGCCAGGATTACAGAAGAGGGACCCCACAAGAGGAGGATTCGGGCTGCTCTGTGCAAATCCACTGCAACAGGGAAAGGATAGTATAACGTTTATTATTTTTATAGGAAAAAAAAACAAGACGTTGCAATCACTTTAAATAATGAAATTGTGACCTGTGACTAAAAAATGTGTTCAGGCTGTGACTACAGCTGTTCTAATGTTAAAGTAGAAATATAGGTAAAGCTTTTTTTACTTTGGATAGAGCAAGAGAGGGTTATAGCCCCTGTCTTTTTTTTGCCACCTGTTTCCCATTGGGAAGTTTTCCCTTCACTTCCTGTCTCATACTCAAAAACAGGAAGTGAGCAGAAAGCCCTGCAAATGAAGGAAATACCTTGGGGCCAGGTAACCAGAATTAGCGTCCCTGTTGGTAGATTCCTCCTCTATTACCTTTCTGGGAACAACCCAAAACGTTCACTTTCAATGATAATGGTAAACAGGAGAAATAGAGAGAGAGTGAATCTTCTAACAGAGGTACAAACAGCAATAAAAACCTAATAGGTGTACTAATCCCTCTCCCCTCTATCCAAGTATAGTGGTCAACTAAATTTGTGAGACGTGTTAGTACTCTATATCACTACCAAGGTTCTGGCCTGTGGGTACATCTCAAAGAGCAACCTATAAACAGGTTGAATGTGTCTTTCGCTTAGCACTTTTCTTTTCGGTTTCTGAGGGAGATGCTAAAAAATTTGAAGGGAAAAGGTGCGTATACCAGTATAACTATCATAGGATGATGTGGGGATGCCCACAGTTCCCCAGCAGGAAAAACACAAAAGAGAAGGGGAAGAAGGTCGGGCCAAGTTGGAGCAGTTTTCCCAGGTGCAGGGGAAGGAGGCAAAACATAATGCAGACTCTGGTACAACTCAGTCTGAAAGATCTTTTTTCCTATTAAACTAACAGGCAGCAATAATTCTGATGAACCTGATTTGAGGCCTGATTCACACCTTTGCAGGTTGCAGTTGATGCATATTCCAAGTGCATTTTGCGTTTTTCAATACACATTTTTGATCCATTGAAGCCTATGGAACCAAAAACCAGAAAAACGTCCCTGACCCTTTCCATAAAATGCACAGATGTGAATGTGACCCATAGGAAACCATGATTAATGGACTGTAGTGTGTTTCAGCAAAACTGAAAACGCACTAAAAAATGCTGTCCTGACTGTCAGGGAGATAAGTGACTATCAAAACATAGTGACTCCACAGTATATGTATTACTTTCATTCCATTTTGGTTTTACACCCACACACTGTAACCTTGTACATATTGTAAAATTGTATATTATTAGATCCTCTCTTGATCTATTTTATTTTGTTGTTACTCAATAAATGATTTAATTTTACTTTTTGTGGAAGTGTGATTGCCGCTAAAGTCCCACCCGCAGGGGGAACATTCTTTCTATTTGTTACAGTTCTCAGGGATGTTGGCAACCCACTTCCAGATTTTTTCGTAACTGGGGACACAATATTGTTTGCATACAGAGTAGCAAATGCCCATCCCCCGTTTTTCACCCCAGTTATCTGAAAAACAAACTTTTTTTGACCTCCTGTACTATTCATTTTTTTGTGCATACATTTTGGATACCCTTCCTCACCACCCCATTATCTCTCTATACTCCCACTCTTTCAATTGAGTACATACCCAACATCACTTCTAAACATGTTTAAGGAACAAGGCTTTGCCAAATGAATGACTTCCTGCAGAGAACAAGGCAAAAAAGGCGCACAAGAATCTGAAATTCTCTCTATTTGCACAACTTAGGAAAACAGTAGAAAACTCTGTTACACCAATTTCAACTTATTAAACCCTCTGACAACGGTGGTAATATCGTAATCATGCACAATAACCAATACAAACTTATGTGCAATATTATCGTACAGAACAAAGACTGGTACCGACTCATTTCCAAACGCACTATTGAGAAGTACCACCAACAATTCTACTTATTAGCTGACAATGCTTACTACAACAATACCATTGACAAACAATGCTGGAAACTTATCCGTACCAGCCATCCAAAAATTCCCACGTTCTATAGTCTAACAAAAATACATAAGGATCTCAAAACCCCTCCAGGCAGACCAATCATATCAGGCAGAGGTAGCATCTCTGAAAACTTAAGCAAATTAATTGATGAAAAACTAAGACCTTATGTGGAAGACCTTTCCTCATACATCAAGGACACCATTCCCTTACTGCAAATCATCGAGGGTCTTATGATACCACTTGACGCCCTACTGGTAGCTGTGGATGTTGAAGCTCTCCACAGCTCCATCCCACACCAACAGGGGATATCAGCCATCCAACATGTCCTCTCCCAATGCAACGCCAAACCCACACCATTCAATGAATTCCTAATATTGGCATTGGAATACATTCTTACCCACAACGTCATTTGACGGGTCCCACTACCTCTAGGTACAAGGCGTAGCGATGGGGACCGGTTGTGCCCCATCCTACGCCAACCTGTACCTGGGGGAGTGGGAACATTCATTCCTATTAGACCCCACACTTACTCCCCTCACAGACTACATCCTCCCCTGGTACAGATATATAGACGATATTTTCATCATATAGACTGGACACCATGATCTATTACAGGAATGCATAAGTCGTATGAACAGGAATGATTTCAGCCTATCATTCACCATGAATTATCAGCAAACCATTAACTTCCTTCACATCACAATCCAAAAAGATGACACAGGTCTACTTACAAGTTCAATTTATCGCAAACCCACTGCTGGCAACACTATCCTACATGCCACCAGTTCACACCCATCACCACTACTGAAATCCATCCCATACAATCAGTACCTTAGGTTCCGTAGAAACTGCTCAAATGAAGAAACCTTCAAAACTGAAGCCAAAAATAGAAACGACCTCCTATTTCTCAAACCCTCTAAACAATCCAAAACAGCAAAACCAGATCACTAAATACACAAAACAACATGATTAAATAAGACGAATTATCAAAAAATACTGGCACCTCCTCATAGTAGATCCTACCCTCAGTCCGAATGTACAAAACCACCCCGCAATCACTTTTCGGAAAACCAAATCGGTTAAAGACCTGCTGGTCCACAGCGAATTTAGAAAAGATCCATGCAAACGACCAGGGACATTTCGCTGCAGGGGATGCTCCCACTGTCAGTACATGTGCACCACAAATAACATCACCCTACCCAATGGTAAAAATATAGACCACAACACTACGCCAACTGCAAAACAGCTGGGATAGTATACCTCCTTTTATGCCCATGTTACTCAATAAATGATTTAATTTTACTTTTCGAGGAAGTGTGATTGTGATGAAAAACATGAGCAAAGGAGAATAAAATAAATCCTCATGTGTGTAGTAGATATCGATATGCATTAATACATAGAGGTGTATACAATAAAATCCAAACCACAATTGAATCTACATACACAAAAATAGAACATGACAGAGGAAGTACTGTACTCAAAATAAGCACCCTTGATTTAAATTTCATAAATGTATCCTAAAAAATTCCACTGAGTGCACATAAATGGCAAATTACAACTTTGTCAGTCAACTAAATGCCACTTATTCCGGCATACATCATTCTGACTGCTAACGGTTTTATATATAAATAGTATTTAAATATATAACTGTAGCAGTATGTTTTCAGAAGCTTATGTGCTGTATGTGTTTTTTTATTCTGTACAGCTAAAGCTGGGTATACACTAGCAGAAAACACAATTTTGAACAACTTTCAAGCTATATTCACTAAGCTGTCGAATGCACTAATCATTTTTGTTAGAAAATGTAATAGTGTATGTGTAATGGAACCACCGACTCACACTGTACTTGTGGTCTTCCATCAGTGTACGGCTTCCTTGCAGTCATGAACAGAGATATCAAATCCTAGCCGCCCCCATACAAAGCTAGACAACAACTTAGCTTGTACAAGTTTTGGAACCTTCTCCTTTATTGAACAGTTTCACACAAAATTTATACACACATGAGCACATCCCCCTCCTTATCAAATTACTACACACAGGTCAGGGGTTGCCTGATTACATTATCATATGCAGATAAAATTGTATACAGAAATAGAATTAACATAGAATAGAATTAACATACCAGACCTCCAACCGGTCTGCAGTGGATGGAACTGCACTAGGAATCTGCAACAATGTGTTAAAAACCCTTATAATGTACATAGATCACCCAGAGGGGAATGTTTTTTCTCTCAAAGTGGAAAGTTACGCTTTAAAAAAATTGTACCTGGCATTTCTAGAAAACTTTTTTTTCCTTTTTTTTAGCAGGGCTGGAGATTATAGGACATAAAGAAACCGGTTAAAATTAAAGCAAAACCTCACCCAAAAGGAAAAGTTCTTCTTTTCCGCTTCCTCCCCCCCTCCTCTTCAACTTTTGGCGCTTTTTTTTGTGGGAGCAGGTACTTAGTTTTGATAGGTATCCACTCACACTTCCACTCAGATTACCCCCTTCTTTGTCCACAGTCTTCTTGGAGACATCACAAGCCAGAAGGCTGCAGACCTATTCACAAAGTTCACTTTTAATTTTTTTTTTTTTGGCGGTAGGCTGAAGATCCTCTTGAAGTAGCTAATTTGGTCCTATTTTTCCCCTTTTTGTTCTTAAAGTGGTTCTAAAGCCTAAACATTTTTAACCTCAAAGCGATTGTAACGTTTTTTTTTTTTTTTTTCTAAAAATAACAAACATGTCGGGCTTACCTCCTCTGTGCAGTTGGTTTTGCAGAGAGTGGCCTGAATCCTCCTCTTCTCGGGTCCCTCTTTTGTGCTCCTGGCCCCTTCCTCCTGTTGAGTGTCCCCACAGCAAGCAGCTTGCTATGGGGGCACCTGAGCCGAGCCCCAGCTTCAAGTATCCATTCAGACATGAAGCCCCAACCTGGCTCTGCCCCCTCTCTCCCCTGATTGGCTGGCTGACTTTGGTTGACAGCAGCAGGAGCCAATGGCACCACTGCTGCATCTCAGCCAATCAGGAGGGAGAATCTCGGAAGGCTGAGACACTCGTGGACATGGCTGGACAGAGGGGGCCCTCAAGTAAGTATTAGGGGGGCTGAGGGGGCTGCTGCACACAGAAGGCTTTTTATCTTAATGCATAGAATGCATTAAGATAAAAAAAAACTTCTGACTTTACAACTCCTTTAATGCATTCCCTGCCTTAAAGTAAAAAATGTTTAGCTTACAGTATGTGTCTGCCTGTAGTGGCTTCCTACCTTCTCCCTGCTCTTACAAGTTTGGCTGAGAGCCATTAGCTCCCTCTGCTGTCAGTCAACACCTGTGACTAGGAAGCTGGGGTGGGGCAAACCACGCTGTCTGTGTCTATGGACGCAGCCAGCGCAGCTTGGGATCAAGCCTGCAGGTGTGCCACCATAGGAGGCAGCTTACTTGGGTGGCACACTAAGAAAAGTAGGAGCGCTAGCAAGGGACCCTAAAAGAGGAGAATCGCGTGGCTCTGTGCAATTACATTGCACAGAGCAGGTAAATATATCATGTTTGTTATTAAAAAAAAAAAAAAACACGTTTGACTTTACAATCACTTTAAGGGAAGATTTGAATGTGTTATTTTTCTTTCCTTCTGGTCCTTTCAATACCGAGCTAGAGCATCTATGATTGCCAGCGAGAAATTACATTATTTTTACAAGATCATTTTTTTATATTATGTGGTATTAATTGTGGTAGATATCTTTGTTGGTCCTTCTTTGGGCTTTTTATTAGGAGGTTTGATCATTTGTTACTTGGGAGTAATGCTACTTCGCAATATAATTTAGATACACTGTATAGTTTTAGGCGAGTAAGGTATGCTATTATACTATAAACAATTTTATGTTTTATTGAGAATGGTTATTTGGAATATTAATAGTTCTATGTATACGGTTTCTTGGAATGTACAAGGAATGAGGGATGTCAATAAACTGAATTCTATCTTCCACTTATTGCAACAATAATAGTCTGCTACAATTTGTTTGCAGAACTCATGTTATGCCAGATACAGTGAAGTATTTACAAAGGTCTTTTTACTCTCAAGTTATACATTCTTGTTATTATTCATATTTGTTTGATGTTGGTATATTGTTGCATAGGCTGGCATAATTCACTTGCATTCAGAAAGAGGCGGCCTCTAATGGTAGATATGTATGTATGTATATATTGTTCATTGTTGAACTGCTTTTGGTTGGTAAATTGTATATCCCCACCATATTCTATTGAAGTGATGAACTTCATTTCTAAATTTATTTTAGATAAGCAATATGAGCTCCTTATTAATGTGGGAGATTTCAACAATGTCATAAAGCCTGAACTGAATAGACATCGCCCACCTAGGGTGCGATCTACTAGCTATCTTTCTTCTATTGGCAAGTTATTGCAAGGACTTGGGTTAATAGATAAATGACGTATGATTAATCCTACAGAGAAAAAAAAACATTCCTATTTTTATAAAACACATAGAATTATGTCTATGATAGATCTATTATCATACATTTCTTCTGTAATATTGAATACATGGTTAGTGGAATTTCTTATCATTTTTATTGGTTGTACAATTTAAAAAGATTAATGGAGAAACTTTTTTTCCTAGATGGTGAAATCTCTATTGGCTAAGATTCTGGAGTCCTCTCCTATTCATTAATCAAATGTACATATTTGCCAGCACACCATGGATTGTCAATTATGTCTAGTTCTTTTTTGAAGAATGCATCACAGAAGACACTGTTTTGGAGCCACCCAGGACCTCTTCGTTAGGCATGTGATCATCATGTGCAGCACTATGGCAGTTGCAGATCAAACACAAGCAGCTTCCTTGGCTCCTTCCAACCAGTATTTCTCATCAGACTCTTCATCATACGCCTCCGGATCAGATAACCGGAAAAGAGGACCACCACCCAGAGGAGCACGGCCTAGACCAACACAAACACCTAACGAAAGAGACGAAACTGAGGAAAGAACGGAGACTGAAAATGAAGAAACAGAAGATCAGTCACAAGGAGGTACAAAAACCCAAGGCATTTTCTCGAGACTCAGAGAAGGCCCAAGGAAACAAAAGGTTTTTTTAGGGAAACCCAACTTAAAACAGACCAAACTGCCTGTAGTCACCGATTCCCAAGGGCTGAGACAAATGGAGAAGAGAAACGATCCATAATTAATCTCTCTTCACAGACCCTAACCCAACACGAAGAAGAGGTACTACGGCTAGGCCTCTCCTTTTGTCCAAAGAACAATGCTGACAAATTTGAAATCATCAAGGACGTGAATCTATTCGCACGAAAAATTATATTCCAAGCAATGTACAACAAACCCCCACCCGAGGCCAAAGATCCGGGCCTCACAGCAGCGGAATTCCGCGCAATAAGGGATCTCAACATCCTACTAGAAGAAGGAGGACTTGACGACGACTGGGAAGATCCTACTGCGATACCAGAAGAAGGTGATAATGACGAAGAAGAGGGGAACCCTGAAACAGCCCGCTTCCAGAAAAAATCCCAGAAATTCCCCCCATTGAGCCAAAACCCAGCAGTCGCTCTGTTTGTGAAAGAAACAACCAGAGGGATTGAAGGGCTGAATATCAAAAAAACAAAGGATAACCTAACCAAGGAACAAAGGAAGGCATTTGAAGATCTAAAAAGCTATGATACGATTACTATTAAACCGGCCGACAAGGGCGGCAACATTGTCCTGATGGACAATGTTAAATATAAGGAGATGCGTATGAACATCCTGGAAAATCGTACATGCTATAAACAAATATCACCCCTCATGATTAAGTCGTACAACGAAACCTTCTATAAAAAAGTCGATAGGGCCCTCAACGAAGGGGCCATTTCCAAAACACTATGGGAATACATCAGAACAAAGTACCCCAGAACACCAACGTTCTATTCCTTGCCAAAAATACACAAAAATGTCAATAACCCTCCAGGCAGAAGTAAAGCAAAAGTCCAAACGGATGGCGAAACCGAGGCAGAGTCCTTGCGAAGCCAGAGGTCAGGAACCAGCAGGGTAGACAGACGAAGCCAGGATCAGGAACCAGCAGGGTAGTCAGACGAAGCCAGAATCAGGAACCAGAAGCAGCAGCAGTCTTAGAAGCATGTGAACACAGGAGGACCAAGCAAGGAACTGAAGCCACAGACCTCCTATATATATGAGCTAGGCATCCAGCTCCTCCCAGTGGGAAGGAGGAGCCGCAGAGTGGGAGGCTACAAGAAACCCAGAAACCAAGATGGCCGCCAGCACATGTCAAACGAAGGAGAACAGCAAGAAGGTAAGACCATGACACAAATATGTACTTAGCCAACATAGCCGCCACGATGAAAAATTCAATGATTTCATTCTTTCCATGTTACAGTTTATTCTACACCATAACTACTTCTGTTTTGATGGTCTACATTTCCTGCAGATCTGTGGCGTGGCCATGGGCACGAGCTGTGCCCCATCCTACGCTAACATATATCTGGGCGTATGGGAGCAGGATTTTCTCAACGACGAAAAAAACTCTATATACTCTCGCCATATAACCCTATGGCAGAGATATATAGATGACATTCTTATCCTGTGGGATGGACCCGAGGACCTCCTACGAGAGTGCCTGGACCACATGAATATAAATTCCTTCAATATGCACTTCACCATGCAATACAGCCTAACTAAAATCAGCTTCCTGGACACCTGGATTTTTAAAGACTCCAAGGGAAACATCAACACTACACTCTATAGAAAAGAGACTGCAGGCAATACTGTTCTGCATGCGGACAGCTTCCATCCTACAGTGCTTAAACAGTCAATTCCTTACAGTCAGTTCTTACGACTAAAGAGGAACTGCAATATTCAAAAAGACTTTAAAAGCGAGTCCGACAAACTAACTGCATGATTACTGACTCAAGGTTATTCAAAAACAAGTCTCAGGAAAGCCTTCAACCGAGCCAACAATATGGAACGACACCAAATCCTGTTCAAAAAACCCATGGACAAACCACAAGAAAACACCAATCGATTGATCATGCGATATACTAATCAACATGACTCAATCAGAAAAATTATTCAGCAAAAGTGGCACATCCTTACTGCAGACCCAAGTCTAAGACACCTTCTCCCAGCAAAACCAAAAATCACATTTAGGAAAGCTGGTTCTTTCCAATAATCACTGGTCCACAGTGAATTTAAAGAGGGACCAAGAAAGGACCCATGCAAGGACAAGGGAACATATCCATGCGGGGGCTGTGCCCAATGTAAAGTCATCGTTAAAAGCACTACTAAACTGCTACCCAATGGGGAATTATTCACACTGGCCCACTTCGTCAACTGTAAAACGCAGGCAGTAGTTTACTTGATGGAGTGTGACTGCGGTGCATATTATGTAGGAAAAACTAGGCAAGAGTTCCGTAAAAGAGTTGGCCAACATTTGGCATCCATGGAAATGTGTAACTTCTATCTCCCACTTGGCAGACACGTGAGAGACAAGCACCAATCCAAAATGCCCCCTGTAAAATGTATGGCCCTGGAAAGGATTCACATACCAGGGAGGGGGGGCGACTGGAACAAGACTCTCTTACAAAGAGAAATGAGGTGGATTAGTCGCCTGAGAGCGACTACACCTCCCGGCCTCAACGAAGCAGAGAGTTTCAAACCATTCCTTGATGGCTTTGTATCTGGTAAAACAGACTAACTCAAAACACCTTGATATAACCCCTATCTCTCTCTCTCCCACCAGTGGAGCGACTTCAAATACTGACATTTGAGACTCATACAACCCCCAGTTCTGCACATATCCCCCATGTTTTTCTTTCCCCTCTCAAAAACATCTCATTTCATTCTCCCTTTTAAATGTATGTACCAAATCTGTTATTCCAAGAATGAAAAGTTAAAACCGCATATATATATATTGCCAAAGCTATTGTTCTTTGATATAATAATGTAATGCAGACTCGATCAGTGGATTTGCTCCTTCTCAATACCCGATTACAACCCCCGGCACGGAAAGCCCCGCCATTGGCGGGGCAACGTTCGGGGCAAATACCAGCTGCTGTCACCTACGGCATCCTGGTTGCCCCTCCTCCTCTGTGTCGGCGGCGTCCTTAGTTGCCAGGCAGCGGAGAGACTCCCTCGTCACTGACCGCGCAGAAGCCCAGGCGCATACGCGGTGGATACGAGTGAGGTACTTCCGCCCTGACGGAGAGGACCGCGCAGCGCCGTACTGCACATGCGCGGCCTACATTTAAGGCGCAGGGGATCCCAGCAGTGTGCCAGTCACATCCAGACCGTGGAGTGAAAGCACCTCCTGGAGGACGGCGGACCACCCTCATTTTTGGATAGGACTCCCTCTACTGGACACAGGTACCACATACAGCTTCCTGAGATTCCACCTAGCCCTGCACCATACAGGACTCCTTTCTTTATATATTTTTCTTCTGTTGCTACAACGATGTAGCCCTCCGCAGGAGAGACCATCCCGCAACAGAAAGATTACCCCGCTACAGACTTACGTTCTGCAGTCAAAAAACTTTTTTAATCACAAGGTAAATTCCTGTACAATACCTTACACCCAATTTCAGGCAATTGGAATCCCATGGTTCTGTCATAAATTGTACATGTCCTTTTTAGACACACAGAACGGCTGGCAACCAAGAAACATCGCAGGTGTTCTTTCTCACAGAGAGACCATCTGACAAAATTTAACGCTCACCAGGTATTTCATTACCCAAGTAGTAGCGGCCCAATACAATCTCATAAACATCTGGACATATATAGTTAATCCAAATATCTATATAATTCCAGAGACAGCCTACAGAACCAAGGGCACTCACTTTTGGAAAACCAGCAATATCTGGACCCTGTGAGTATAACTTTGTAAACCCAAAGGGCTGTACACTTACTTACACTATATGCCATTTATAATTGTTTGGCCTTTCAGAATCAAACGTTACCGCCACTCCTCTCCCCCTTTGGGATCTTGCGGTTGCTTTGGGAAACAAGAGGGGGCTCCTCCACAACCGATCAAGTAACTGCACACAAAAAATTCAATGTAAGCTAAGACTTTAAAACTATACTAACAAAATTGCTCAAAAATCTTCGATTGACACTAATAAAGACTAAATATCTTTATGTAGATATGGTGAAAATCCTTGAAAAAGGCACAGCCGAAACGCGTTGGATGGAAACGCATCCTGCAAACATCCAACATCAATGGATGGCAGGATCTAGCGTCTCTAAAAAGTCACCAATTATCACAGTGTCACTCTCCTTTTTCTTTCGTGCACCATCACGGATGGGCCTCTCACCCATCCAGCACTTTACATTTCATGTCTTGTACATGCTAAATATTGTTTTATGATAAACCTTGTTTTATGATAAACGTCAAAACGCATATTACTCTTGTTTAATTTTTTTTGCCTCAAAGTCCCACCCACTGGTCTGAGGAACCAAATAATTACTATTTGGAGCCACCCAGGACCTCTTCGTTAGGCATGTGATCATCATGTGCAGCACTATGGCAGTTGCAGATCAAACACAAGCAGCTTCCTTGGCTGTAAAGCATATGAGGGTTTAATTCTGCTTTAAGGGGGGGTGTGGTTTATACATGGCGCCGTGAAGACGCTTCTGACCCCCGCTGGGTCCCGTGGCCTCCAAGGTGGCATCGCAGCGCCCGTCCTCTGCTGGTCCTGCCGCTCAGAAGAAGTTAGGGAAGCCGCCTCCCAGGCAGCCTGCAACCCAGGCTTCTGCTCCTCCTGACCCTCTCTTGCAGATTGTGTCTCCAGAGCTCCCCATAACTGACTCTCCTGATCTGTTCTCAGACAATAGCCAGCCTACATAGCCACCTGCCTCAGAGTGGTGGGAGATCCTCTCCCTGATCCCCACCAAGCAGGATTTAACTGAGATGGCTGCTTCTATTGTAAATGCACTCTCCCTTGAAATCAACTCCTTGAAACAGCGTATAGACCAGATGGATAACAGGGTGGAGGTGGTGGAGGAGGCCCAATCATCCCTAACATCCAGGGTCACTGCTTTAGAACACTCCCAGGCCCAGTTCCAGTGGCATATGATTACACTGCAGCTGCAGCAGAATGACTGTGAAAACCACAGCCGCAGGAACAACATTCGCCACTCTGGGACCTGACCTAACAAACTGCTGGACAGGCCCCCCACCGACTTCATTGAACTGGACCGGATTCAATGAAGTCGGTGGAACCAAGTAACTGCTGGAACCAAGACACCTCCAGACCGGCTTCTCCGAGACCTCAACGCCAGAGGAGACGTCGCTCTAGATCGGTGATGCAGCGGGAGTCGGACGATGCTCCCACCTCTCATGAACCCTAAGTTCAGAACTATCCTGGGCTACCAGGAGGTAGTCACCGGGGGCTCCCTGTATCTCTCCTTACTGCCGACAGATGACTGCTGCCTGTGCCCCTCTCCCCCCTCCCTGTGTGGCCCCCCCTGTTTTGTCCCCCCTGCTTCGTCCTCCCCTCGGGGTCGGGTGTGCCCCCCTCCCCGGGCGCTTGGGGGTCCTGCTTTTCCCCGTTTGCTCCTGGACTTTGGGGGTTGCTCTGGGGTGGGGGGGATGGGGACAGCTATTGCAGTTGATGTTTCCATTGTTTCTTTTACTATTGGCATGTGTTATTACTTCACGAACTCTGTTGTTAGCTATCGCTGGCCTAGTGCTCCGAGCTTTCAGTCTGCAAGATGCTGGTTTTGGCTGGTGTCCTCTGGTCATGCCTCCCGTGCCCCTCACAGAGTCGAACCCTGTTTCCGACCCTGTTTCCCCACACTAGATAGCGCCTGGTTGTGCTTGGTTTCTTCAGACCACACTTAGATTTGCACTTGACATATTTCTTCTTTGTTCTTGTTCTCGCATTCTTCTATGCTCCCTCTCTTCTCCCATGCTCTTTGCCCTGCCCTATCTTAGCGCCAGAGCTCCGGCCCAGCAGACTCCGTCACCCCCCTGCCCTCCCTTCCCCCTATCCTCTCCCTCTTTGCTCAAACTTTCTCCCCCCACTCTCCTTCTTTTGTTCCCTCTCCCTTCCTTGCAAGTCTTCCCATCCCCCTTGCCTTAGGCCGGGGTGGGGCCACTTCGGCTAGCCATGCCCTCCCGATTGCACCGTCCCTCCGTGGGCTACAAACTGACCTCACTGAAAGTGAGGGGGTTGACCATCCCGGAGAAACGCTTGCGGTTGCTGTCTGATCTTCAGCGCAGCCGCTCTCATTTTGCATTTCTCCAGGAGACCTATTTCCGCCTGAACTCGATCCCCAAGCTCTAGAACTGGGATTTTCCCTGGGTGTACTCCCATCCTGAAATCAAAGGGGGTGAGTATTGTTATCTCCGATACTTACCGGGGAAGGGGAAGGTGGGCCAATTGGTTGTCACTCTGTTAAATGTCTACCTGCCTAATGCTGACCACTTGTCTTTCTTGCAGCGTTTGACTCCGGTGGTGTTGGGTTTTCGCGAGGGCCTCCTCGTCATGGGCAGGGATTTTAATTTCGCCCCTGAACCTCTTCTTGATACTTACCGCAGGGCCTCACACTTGGCTTATGCACAGCTTCGTAGGCTGAAAAAGGAGCACTTTCTCCTTGATCTGGTTGACCCCTGGCACGTGATGCACCCAGGTGAGCGAGACTACACCTGGGTGCATCACCTGCAACACCTACACTTGGATAGATTTCTTTCTGGTCCCCCAAAAGGACCTCCCCTTGGCCACATCCACCCAATTGGATCCTTCTCCTTCTCTGATCATGCCCCCATACACCTTACGGTTGACCGGGACTCTAGACCACATAGCCCCACCTGTGGCATCTCAATGAGTCACTCCTGCAGCTCCCAGACATACGGATGGAATTGGATGGGATTTTGTTTAATTATTTTGCAGACAACTCTGACTCATTTCTTCCACCTCCGATTGTTTGAGAGGCCCCCTAAATGTGTAGTGAGGGGAGCCCTCATCAGTGCTGGATCACAGTGGAAGAGGGAGCAGGGGGGGGGGGCGAATGGTGACCTTGTTTGCATGTATTGAGTATTTGAGTACGAAACATAAGCAATCCCTTGCTGCCGAACATTTACTTCCCCTGACCATGGCTAGGGAGGACCTGAACAACTTATTTTTCCAGGGGACTGGCCTGGGCCCAGCAGCATTTCTATGAATTCTCAGACAGGCTGGCCCACGCCCTTGCCAATTACAGAGGAGGAGTTGGCCGCAGCGTTAGCTCAGGCTAAGCCTCATAAGGCTCCCAACCCCGACGGGTTCACCCTGCCCTACTACCAGACCTTTTCTTTATTTCCAATCCATCTTCATCGTTGCCCAACATACTTCAGGCCCTGGATCTCTAAGGTCGTCTCTCGAATTACAAAAACAATTTATCCAAATCGGCGGCGCTCAGCATCTCTACCTCAGCCGTGGTTGAGGGAGCCTTGTGGGCCACCTTCCCCCTGCAGTGGATCACTGGTTCCCTTAAGTACCTGGGCGTCCACATTACGGCGGATCCCTCAGACCTCTTCAGGGGTCAATTTCCCCCCATTGATGGGAGCCATCAGGGCAGACCTCCAAGCCTGGAAAACACTGACGCTCTCCTGGTTCGGACGCTGTAACGCTCTCAAGATGAATGTCCTTCCCTGACTGCTTTATGTCATCCAGATTCTTCAGATCTCTATTCCTCTCTCTTTAAGCAGGTCCGGGAGGCATTCAGGTCATTTTTTTTGGGCTTCCAGGTCCCCCAGGATCAAGCTTTTGATGCTCTCTCTCCCTAAAACAAGGGGTGGGGTAGGGCTGCCTGACCTTCTTTGATACTACAGGGCCTCCCACCTGGTGCGAATCCTCGACTGGCACTGCCACGGGGATGCCAAGCAGTGGGTTGGCCTCGAGGATTAGGAGGCGGGCCAGGCACTGCCCTTGGGCCCCTGGTCCCCCCCTCCTTGATCGACCCGATTGCCGGTTACCCGGTCATCGGTAACACCCTTAGGGAGGCCACACTTTTGTGATGTCACCCAATGGTAGCTCCCTCGCCCTCTCCTCTTTTGCCCTTACTCTGCAACCCAGAGTTTCCCCCGGGATGCACGAGTGCCCATGTGCGGAGCCTGGCCCTGACTGGCAGGATATGCCTCGGGAATGCCTGGTCAGGGGGCGATGTCCCACCCCCCGTTGAGGTCTCTCATTGGTCTCCTGACCCCCTTGACTCTCTCAGTGTAAACCAGATACGCCATTTCCTTCTTGCTCTCCGTCGGGAGGGATATGCCCCTCGGCCCTTGACAGCGTTCAAATCTATGTGCAGGCAGGGTGACCCCGTTAGGCACTCTTTGTCGTTCATATACACTCTCCTATCAAACGTGACGGCGAGCATTCCCCTGCCCTTCTTCCGACAATGGGAGCGTGACTTGGGCATCTCGTTCTCCCCTAAACAGGTCGATAAAATCTTACGGCATACTCACAAGGCTTCCGTGGCATACAAATACCAGGAAGTGGGCTATACAATACTCACCAGGTAGTACAGGGTCCCATCTGTGCTACACAAGATGGATGCCAGAGTCCCGGACAGCTGCTGAAGGTGTGGCCCAGAGGGGGGGGGGCCATGATACACATCTTCTGGGCCTGTCCCTTTCTTAGGGGCTTCTGGGACGAGGTTGCGTCAGAGGGTTGACCTCGGTCGAGGTGGGAGACGATCCTGCGCTGTGTTTACTTCACTTGACGAAGCGACCGGTTCGGAAGTACAAGAAGTCCTTGACCATCCAGCTCCTCAATGCTGTAAAAGCCTGTATTACAGCAATGTGGTGGTAGACACAACCCCCCACACGCTCTCTCTGGTTCTCTAAAATCAACGAGATCCATCGCATGGAGGAACTAATGGCCACTATCAAAAGCACTGAAGAGGCTCTCTGGGATCTGTGGAGACCATGGTTATATTTTCCTTGTACGGATGCTTACCTGCAGGAACCCAGTTGATCACATGATGCCCCATGGCAATCCTCAGGTGCCCTACCCTGGCTGCCCCTCCCTGGCCTCTCCCTTTCCCCTCTTGCTGTTCCCTCCCCTCCTCTCACTCATTCCACTTTCTCCCCTCCCTTCCTCCTGCCTCTCCCCTCCTATACCTTATTTCCGTTTCATCGCTTACCCGCTCAGTTTTCACTTCCCCTTTGGGGAGTCTTTCCCCCCTCCGTTGACGGTTTATCTGTTACTCCCTGCAATATGTCAGAGAGCGTCCCTATGGGACGCAGTTTCGGGTTGCTCGGGCCCACACCTTTCAATCACTACGATGCTTGTCTTACTCGAAGAGCGCCCTGAGTGTGCCCGAATGTGTTTATTCTGTGTTTTTGCTATTGCATATCTTATTCGGTATACATTATTTGTACCTCATACTTATCCAACCTGCTGTTATTGGCTGTTCTATGTTTGTACACTGAGCCTGTTTTCCTCGCTGGTTGTGCACTTGTTAATTATGGTATCTTGCACTGTTTGGTACTTTTTCATCAATAAACAAATTAAAAAAAAAATTCTGCCTTAAGGCTGTCAGCAGATCAGACTCTACAAATTCAGCAGTGCCTAGAAATAGAGAGCAACTGAGCACGTGCAGAGCTGGGTGAGGCAGTGTATTACTGGATTTCAAACAGTAAAGATGCATATTTTTAATGTTTTACATAACTATACTTGCAAAGTTGGCCAGTCTGAAGTGATCTAGCCGGGCATAATTTTCTGACTACAGTTAGACTGTAATGATTTTTTGGGCTGGAATAGCTCTATGGTGGTTCAAGAAGCCATAAAAGTGTATCTCAGAGGGCTACTTGTGAAACAAATCTTGTTTTGGTAAAGGAAATACAAGGGAGTGAGGGAGAAATCTGATGGCACAAGTGAATAAAGCAGAAATTAAATATATTAACAATCCCTCTTTTTTAACAATTGGGAAGCAACACACAATCTAGAGAAAAAAACTGAATTGACAAAGAGAGAACACAGTAAAAAAAGCCACTTGATAGCTAGGCCTTTTGTTTACATGTAACAATCAGTATTTTTGCTAGAAAGTTCTTAAAACATATTGGTAGATTTGTAGAATACAGAATGTTGGGACTTTAAATATGCCAAATGAGAACACAAATAAGATAAAATATAATAAGTTTATTGTTATACATATATAAAAAAGAAGAAAAAAAACAATATTTAATGTTTAAAAACTTTAAGTTACAGAAGAGACTTTTTGGCTGTTCCGAGCTACATTTATGTCATGTATACTGTATACATGCATTTGTATCTGGTCTACGCTTTTCTCAGGATCCCTCCCTTCTTCAGGGCTGTACATATATTGTACATACCTGATGCACAATATATGTACGGTCCTGAAGAAGCATGGGAATCCCTCGAAATGCGTAGACAAGATACAAATGCATGAAGACATGACCCAAATGTAGCTCTGAACAGCTAAAAAGTCTCTTCTGTATGTTAGGGTTTTTAAACATGAAATATTGTTTTTTTCTTTCTTCTTTTTTTATGTGTATAACAATAAACTTATATATATTTTTTATCTCATTTGGCATATTTAAAGTCCCAACATTCTGTATTCTACAAATTTACTAATATATTTCCAAGATGATGCCAATGTGAACTTAATTATTAAAGGAAAATATAAAGAAACAGAAGTCCAATAACATAATAGTTTCCCATGCAGGGGTTTCAGCTTTCCACAGCAATAATATAAATGAAAAATCCAAAGCCACCTGGCTCTCTAGAAGCACCGCTGCTCAGGCTTTAAGCCTTGACCCTCTTGGCCATCTCACAGAGTTCCTGTAAAGACACTGTACCTCCGTTAGCACACTTTCTCCAGCTTCCTTTGCTGTTCCAGCCCAAAGGCTCACCATGTGCTCATACCGTGCAGACATGCACCCTTCTCCCTTGCACGCCAGGACTCCTCGGGAGGGTGGAGACTAGAACCCTTGTTCTGTCTGTCTTACAAGGCCCAGATCCACCTGCACAATCAGTGTGCTGGTTGTTCCTAAGACCTGGTCCCAGGATTGGGGATTTCCTCCCACCCAGATTGCTTGGAAATCTCCAGACTCCAGGTCCCCAACTGGACTTTATCCACCATAGGGGAAACTGCAAACCCAGTCTTCTCCCAGTAAAACAGTCCTCCTGGAGCCTCTCAACCTGCCTGGTTGATAATCCTCAGAGAAATACCTGCTCACCACTAGTTGCACTGCCACATAATATATATATATATATATATATATATATATATATATATATATATATATATATATATACACACACACATATATATATCATATAATTAAAGTACAGTAAAACTGCAGGCAAGGGCACTGGGGGGGGCAAACTAAGGTCAATTTATTTTATTTACTGTAGTAATGTAATGTAATCCAATAGGATTACAATATATCAGTGTGTTTGTGTGTTTTACTTTTTTGAATTTGCTGCTAGTTCCACCTCCCTGCGACGCGACGCTCGCAGGGAATGGAAGACGGGCACACAGCATCAGGCGGAAGGTCTGGCTGCCGTACACTGTCGGAATACATCGCGGGATCCTGGGGACAAAGTAAGGATCCAGCGATTTCTCCCTGGCAGTACCTCGAGTGTGGCTCGGGGGTTACCGCTACGGGCACTGAAATTCCACCCCGAGCCACACTCGCGAATACCGCCAGGGAGGTTAAAGTAACACAGTGCCGAAACGCAAAAAATGGCCTGGTCATTAAGGGGGCAAATCCTTCCAGTCCAGAAGTGGTTAATAGCGCTTAAAGGATGGAAAGGGGGGGAGGGGCAGTGACAGATAAAGCTTGATGTCCTCCAGTCAGCAACCAAGGCGCACTATATCTTACTTGCTGCAGCTTTTAATGCACACTGTGAGAAGCTCACAATGTTCAGTAAAATCAGAGTAAGCTGTTTCAGTACAGGGGAGACATCTCTACATCTGTGCCAGACTAATAGTCATAATGGAAAAATCTAAAATCAAAATAAGATAACAGCGAGAATAGAGTAAAATGCCATCGATATCATTAAAAAGACATGGTTTATTGCATCATTGATCTCAAAATATTTTTTTTAAGATAATAAATGTAGGACAAATTATGATGCATACTGAATTGTTTTTGCTACTGGCCTTAATCTATGATTCATGTCAGAACATTTTAATCCTGCTGTCAGTTTAACAGTTTATGTCAGAAATGTAAATGTCCTCTGTTTTCCCCTCCCGCTTGCATCTCTTCTATAGCTTGACATGGAAAAAGAACCCTCCACAGTGACATATACAGGCAGGGTTACATTGCCTTTGCTGTATTGTACATTTATCACAATTATTTATGTGAAATTCTAGGAAAGAATGTAACAATTGAAGGTTGCATAAGATGTTTTATGAAATATGTAAATTTTAGTCCTCTTAAGACTTTTTATGACTTCCTTATTTTCTTTCTGTGGTTTTGTAAATGACTTGCATCATCATTTCTTTATTACTTCTTCATTGTAAGTTGTATGCTGTTCACTATATTTTGTGTTATGTAAAAAAAATAGGCACTATACGAAAAGGAAAGAAATACTTTCGATTTCCTCAAAGAGGAGCTTAAAGGGGTTGTAAACCTCAGACTTGAAATATAAACAAAGCATATCCCTCTATAGCATGTACTTGTCTCAATTAAGAGCACTAAGTGTCACATCTGTCTTTCGCTTTGTTGCTCTGCTATCAGCATGAATCAGTTCTGACACAGCAGATTGACAGCCTCAGCTCTGTTCCTGTGTGCTGTGTGAAGGGGGGGGGGGTGTCTCTTTCCTCCAATCAGCTCACAGAGCTCTGCTCACTGAGCTCTACAGAGTGTAACTTCAACTCTCCACCCCCTTTTTTAAAGAGATTGTAAAGTCTAGTATTTTTTTCAATAAAAGTAGCAAACATGTTATACTTACTTGCTCTGTGCAGTTGGTTTTGCTCAGAGCAGCCTGGATCCTCATCTTCTCTGGTCCCTCTTTGGCTCTCCTGGCCCCTCCCTCCCTTTGAGTGCCCCAACAGCAAGCAGCTTGCTATGGAGGCACCCGAGCAGAAGGCATGGCTCTGTGAATCCATTCAAACACGGAGCTGCGGTTCAGCCCTGCCCCCTCTCTCTCTTCATTCACTAACTGACTTTGATTGACAGCAGCACGAGCCAATAATGCCACTGCTGTGTCTCAGCCAATGATGAGGAGAGTCCTGGATGGCTGAGACAGTAGTGGACATCGTTGGATCGAGAGAGGGCTCAGTTAAAAAAAAAAAACCTTCTGACTTTACAATCCCTTTATCTCTCAGAAAAGCGTAACAATTCAGCACTTTGAACGGATGTAGAAAAGAGAATAGTGCAGGTACAACTTATGTAGGAAGATTTGTTTCATCTCTGTGTATCACCTGATGATAGTCACTTCACTGGGTATATGTAAGGGTTTACAACCACTTTAATACCTTCCACAGAGGAACTGAGGGGCTGCTTGACATCTCAACCCTTATCTGAAATCAGCCATGCTAGGATAGAATGGTTCTTAGAGGAAGTACTTCCATTAATTTTTGTATATATATATCTATGGCAGCAATACCACAAGAACTAGCCCATCTCAAAAGGACAGGTTATATATTGAAAAAGGCCAAAGGAAGTCTCTTCAGCATAATATCTTCCACAGAGGAACCGATATCCTGCTTGACTTCTCAGCCCTTATCTGAAATCAGTCATGCTGGGATATACTTGATCATAGAGGTAACATTTTTATATATTTTTGTAGTGGTAAATAGATATCTATGGCAGCACTCCCTCTATTAACTAGCCTATCTCAGTAGGGCAGATTATTGACAAGACTGACTTCAAATATCTCTCCTATGGAAGGTCGATGCTCAGCCCTTCTTTATGGTTGAAGGAAATATAAGTTACAAGTATTTGCAAATGTATTACAAAAGAGATACTTATATTGTTTTTGGGTCAAACAGTGCTTTCTGACCATATATCCTTTTTGTTGTATACTGTATTTTTATTCTTTTTTTTTGTCTTTTCTCTCCATAATCACGATATTGTTTTTTTTTTTTTCTTCTCTGATCTAATGTGATTCACGTAGCCTTACTTAATGGGCCTAGAGGTTTGTAATTTTAGCTGTAATACTGTATATATAGAGCAGGTTACTGATATATTTTTATCGGAATAATTTATAGGAATAATTTGTTCTGTGACTGTTTTTACTACTAAATTATCTCATATTGGGTGTTTTTATTCATGATCCATTGTATGTAGATTTGTGTTTGAATATATGAATTGTTGATGTGTAGTTTATTTTATAATATTCCTAGCTTGACTTTGATTTTAGTCCTATATTTTAACGCGTTTGTCTATCCTTTATAGAAAGTATTGTAATTTCAACTTTGGATTGAAATATGTTCACTTATTTCAAATTAACCACAAGTATAATAGTGGAGCTTTCTTAGAACAGCAGGTATCCGATCTATAAATACAAAATAAAGTAAAAAAAAACATGCAAAAAGCCTACTAACCAAGTATGAAGAACCTCTTTGTCCCACTTTAGATCTGTCTGGGAGCCTAGCCACACCAGAACTGCGTGTTCCCCTGCAGTGGAATTTTGCCCCCTATTCATTTGAATGGGCTGAAAATTGCACCAGAATGCACAAAAAGTAGTGCATGCACAACTTTTGAAAAAAAAAGCACCTCACCGAATTCCATGGTACTCAGAGAGGAAAGGGGCATGACCCCCCCAAACGTGTCAAATTCCAACCATTTGGTTCTAAAGCGAGTTTCACTGCATCCAGCTGGAGTGTATAAGTATTGCTTAAATTTGTACGTCAGCATGTGAGTACCCATTTGTCTCTTTTTTTATTCAATAAATGTATCTATGGTGATGCACAAAGTGTTTGTGCCCTCCTGTGTGTTTTTTGCAGCTTGTTTAGAAATCTTCCAGGCCTGTGGAGGGCTGCACCCTTGAATGACATGGTATATAGAAACAGCATTGAAGAATACCCATGGTTCTGGCGCTGAAGTGTTTTGTTTTTTGTTTTGTTTTTTGGAAAATAGTGAATATACGAAGTAATACAAGTTTTTAGTGTAAGTAGTGCATTTATACATTTTCATATCTTTGATTTTCACTGTTTTACACATTTTGTTAATCAAAAAATGGGAGTCTTCTATACTTCCTATTCCCTCATGGACTTTTTCTGATTTCTGACTCAGTGTCAGCTAAAATGATGTATTCAACCTGCCTCAATCTCTTTAATATTATGGAAAAGGAAGGTAACAATGAGTAGATCTACTTTTGGAATAAATAGGAAACCTTTCTTCTGCCTGCACACAAGTAGAGTTGAGCGGACACCTGGATGTCCGTGTTCGGCGGGTTCAGCCGAACTTGAAAAAAAAGTCCGGGTCTGTGTCCCGAACTTTTTCCGAACTTTACCGGACACCGAACCCCATTGAAGTCAATGGGGACCCGAACATTTCAGGCACTAAAATGGCTCTAAAACACCAATGGAAAGGGCTAGAGTGCTGCAAATGGCAGCAAAACGTAGTTAAGAGCATGGCAAGTGCTCTGCAAACAAATGTGGATAGGGAAATAACTAAAAACAAAAAAAAACAGAAAAATAAAACAATTTTCTTCATCTGTGAAGGACGAGGCCCATATGGAGTAGGAGGGAGGTTGAGGTGGCGGTGGATGTGGCGGTGTAGGTGGAAGCGGCGGTGGAGGGGGACGAGGTAGCCAACACTGCTTTTTTTCAGTCATTTTAAATTAGGGTACACCCCAAAAGAGTGAGAAAGATCAAAAATATAACAATGGCTGGGTAAGGTCGGTATCCATCTCTATTCTGCACAAGGTACGGAAAAATCCTGTGGGATCCATGCCTGGTTCATTTTAATGAACGTGAGCTTGTCCACATTGTCTCTGTACAGGAGGCTGCGCTTGTCTGTGATAACGCCCCCAGCCGTGCTAAATACACGTTCAGATAATACACTGGCTTCAGGGCAGGCCAGCACCTCCAAGGCGTAAAGGGCAAGCTCAGGCCATGAGCCCAATTTGGAGACCTAGAAGTTGAAGGGTTCTTCTGAGGTGCTGGAGGTGCCCTGGCTGCGTTGGCGACCTCTTCCTCCTCCTCCTCCTCTGCCTTGGCCTTGTGCTTCCACTGTGGCCCCACTGTCAGGTGGGAATGCCAGCAGCATTGCGTCTACCAGCGTGCGCTTGTACTTGCGCATCTTGCGATCACGCTCCAGTGAGTGAATTAAGGACGGTACGTTGTCCTTGTAACGGGGATCCAGCAGCATGGCCACCCAGTAATCAGCACAAATTAGAATGTGGGCAACTCGGCGGTCGTTGTGGAGACACTGCAGCATGTAATCGCTCATGTGTGCCAGGCTGCCCAGAGGCAACGAAAGGCTGTCCTCTGTGGGAGGTGTATCGTCTGTGTCTTCTGCATCCCCCCCAGCCACGCAGCAGTGATGGCCATGAGCTGGCCTGGGTGCCACACTGCTGTGAACATGGTTCCATCTCCTCCTCCATCTCCTCCTCCATCTCCTCCTCCTCCAGAACTGTGCCCCTGCTGGACAATTGTGTACCTGGCGTTTGTGGGTGCAGGAACCCACCCTCGGAGCCACTTGTGAATGACTGCCCTAAAAGCCATGGAAATGATCCCTCTTCCTCCTCCTCCTCCTCCAGTGCCACATCCTCTTCCATCATCGCCCGATGTGTTTTTTCAAGGAGGCATAGAAGTGGGATAGTTAAGCTGACAACAGCATCATCGGCACTGGCCATGTTGGTGGAGTACTCAAAACAGCGCAATAAAGCACACAGGTCTCGCATGGAGGCCCAGTTATTGGTGGTGAAGTGGTGCTGTTCCGCAGAGCGACTCACACGTGCGTGCTGCAGCTGAAACTCCACTATGGCCTGCTGCTGCTTGCACAGTCTTTCCAGCATTGTGGGCACATCACATATGAGGCGGTGAGCGGTAAGGCCGAAGTTACGCTGCAGCGCTGACAGGCGAGCAGCAGCAGGGTGAGAACGCCGAAAGTGCGCACAGACGGCCTGCACTTTCTGCAGCAGCTCTGACATATCGGGGTAATTTTGAAGGAACCTCTGCACCACCAAATTCAGCACACGCGCCAGGCAAGGGATGTGCGTCAAACCGGCTAGGCCCAGAGCTGCTATGAGATTTCGCCCGTTATCGCACACCACCATCCCGGGCTTGAGGCTCGCTGGCACCAACAACTCATCGGTCTGCTGTTCCATGCTCCTCCACAACTCATGCGCGGTGTGGGATTTTTCCCCCAAACATGCACGTTTTAAAACTGCCTGCTGTCGTTTACCCCTGGCTTTGCTGAATTTGGTGGTGAAGGTGTTACGCTGACCGGATGAGGAGGCGTTAGAGGATGAGGAAGCGGAGTAGGAGGAGTTAGGAACAGGATGTAAACTGAAGCGCCCTGCAATCCTCGGCGGTGGAAGATGCGCCCCAAAAATTTGGAAGGTGTATCTCACATGTACAGATACAGACTATGCCGCAATTACATTTTTTTACCCCAAAGGGTGTAGATTGAATAGCGGAATAGAAAATATGATATAAAAAGGTGTATCTCACACGTACAAACCCAGACTAGGCCCTGATTACAATTTTTTGTACCCTAAAGGCAGGATGAGGAGTAGGAGGAGTTCAGAACAGGAGGCAAACTGAAGCACCCTGCAATCCTCGGTGGTGGAAGATGCGCCCCAAAAATTTGGAAGGTGTATCTCACACGTACCGATACAGACTATGCCGCAATTTAATTATTTTTACCCCAAAGGGTGTATTGAATAGCGGAATAGAAAATATGATATAAAATTGGTGATTTTTCAAAAGCACATGTGAACACAGTAGTGTCTTATGTTTTATGTCACGGTCAGCTCTGCAGCAGGCTATGAAGGGAAAAAAAAGAAAATTCTCCTTTAACTTTGTCATTTTTAAATAGCAGATTAGTACAGACTATGCCACAATTTATTTTTTTTTAACCCAAAAGGGTGTATATTGAATAGTGGAATAGAAAAAAGTATATAAAATTGAAAATCACTCAATAGCACATGTGAACACAGCAGTGTCTTGTCACGGTCAGCTCAGCAGCAAGCAGGCTATGAAGGGGAAAAAAAAAAAATTCCCCTTTAACTTAATTTTTAAATAGCAGATTAGAACAGCAATCTGTAGTAAAATATAGCTGAGCGCTGCACACAACAGACTGATAAAAATAGATTTTTTTCTCCCTCCTCCTCCTCCTCCTCAGTGGGTTCAAGTGAGGGCAAAAAGATCGTTCACTGCACCACCCCCCACACAGCAAAATCGATGTAGACTGTCCCTGCCTAATCTCTCCAGCCTGTCCCTAAAATGCTCAAAAAGATTGTTCACTGCACCACCCCCCACACAGAAAAAACGATGTAGACTGTCCCTGCCTAATCTCTCCAGCCTGTCCCTAAAATGCTCAAATAACTTTCCCTGCCTACACTTCGACCTGTCCCTGCATTCTTTTCGGGCACAATTTTTCACTGTCTGTCCCTAATCAGCAGCCAGCACGTATGATGTGTGCTCTCTCCCTAAAGCACCGCGCTGGGTCTCTCGAACTTATGAAGACATGGGTCACATGCTTCAGATGGCCAATCACAGCTACTAATACATTAGTAGGCATGGCTGGGATGGCTTAAGGCACACCAGTTAAATGCTTGTTGATTGGCTGTTGAAAGCCCGCCATTAAAAGCGCGCCATTACATACAAAACAGGAAATACATTTACCGAACACGGATTTTAAACCCGAACATACAGTAAAGTTTTCGGGTCCGGGTAGCAAAAATCCAATTATTCGGTACGAACCCGAATAATACAGTCCGTGTTCGCTCAACACTACACACAAGGAATATATTGATGTACTAATACTGTATATAGGACTAATACATTTGTGGACTATTTCAACATTCAGAAGTCTGAGTTTTTAAGATTGGAACAGATTGGAAGACATCAACCAAATTTACAACACCTCTATTTTCTTTCCTTGGCTTTATTCTCTGTCACCAAAAACCTAAGGCAGGTTATTCATAAACTACTTCCATACAAAGCATTAATCTTTATATGTAGATTATCAGTTTGTTTTAATTCAGCAAGACTCATTTTCTTATTATTTTTGTTATTCTCAGTTTCACGTAAGATTCATTAATAAAGGCAATCATATAATCTTACGGTAAGTCCTGGTCAGATTCACCTACGTGTGGGGGAGGCTTACCACTCCCAAGTGGGGACTCATTGGTAGCAGTTGATAATGCCTAATTATTAGGCTGAAGCTGTCTGTCACTCTGCTCAGAGGTAAATCGGCTCTCCAACATAGAAGCAAGCATGTTCCACATTCACAGTTAGCCTGTTCTGTACATTTAACTTCTTTATTGTTCACACTCCACTTTGACTGCCCTTTGACTTCTCCTAATGGATGCCGCAATTCGGAGTGGGTACCAATTGTCCTGTTCCACACTCCACCAGAAAAGCATGACATGTCACCTTCACTCTCAGTGACTTTCCGAGACTTCTCCCTGACACAATGAAGTTATGCCTTCACATGTTTCCGAGCTTCTTAACCCCTGAGGTCTCTCACTCACTACTCCTCTTCCATGACCTCTCAGGCTAGGTATTTAGGGTTCCGTGTGCCACAATATCAGTCCCTGTATATGGGTCACCGGTCACTAGGCAGGGGGTCAGGCTCGCAGGCTCCCTCACTACCAGAGCCTTTTATCACCACTGCAGGTTAGACCATTGCAATGTGTCCGCACTGGCTTATCTTTATTCCCATTCTAAGCCCTGTTCTTAGATATGCCATTCATGCACCCTTCTTTAAGTACCTTAAGACCAGGCACCATTTTGAAACTTCAGCACGTATACCAGAAAACTTTTTTCGTCACATGTCAGTACAAAACAGTCTTCCATATAGTTCCTCTATACCAGTAATGGTGAACCTTGGCACCCCAGATGTTTTGGAACTACATTTCCCATGATGCTCAACTACACTGCAGAGTGCATGAGCATCATGGGAAATGTAGTTCCAAAACATCTAGGGTGCCAAGGTTCACCATCACTGCTGTATACACTGCTGCAGTGATTCTAACCTTTAGGCTGGCTTGGATCATACCTTTTTATATATATATATATATATATATATATATATATATATATATAGTGCAAAGTCCATTGAATAAAATCCAAAAATCTGCCTTCAGCACCCAAACTGGGTACCCATCGGGGGGGGGGGACCCAAATGTCAGCAGAGTGTCACATGTGGCTGCAGTCCCCAATGTAATCCTCCATTCATGGACCCAGTAAGGATGCCTCCCCTTGTATTTATAGCATGCCACAAAGGGGCAGAGCCATGAACACCCAGGAGCCAGCGATAGCCCCTACCTAACTTCCATGCAGCCTAATAGCAAAATACACGCTAAACATGTTTGACTAGTACAAGGCCATACAGCAATGACAAAAGTAGGTAGAACATAACCAGGTATTTACCCCAAATAGGCAGCTGCCTACATACATACACTGTTGTTTATATCAGAAGTTTAGCAGTTACTCGTAGATGGGATTTTCATCAAGTAACATCAGAAGGAACAAAAACTTTTTCTAACAAAGTCAAGCATCAGTAAGATCTTAAAATCACTAAATAAATTAGCACTCTTAAACTGTGTCTATAGAGAAAAACATTTTTCGTATTGAGTAGAGTGGGAAAGGGATAGAACCTCTGCCAGGCTTTTAATGATGCGTGTGTCCATGTCTATTACTAGAACAGAAAGATATGTAAAATTAAAAATTTGATGATTACCACCAAAACAGAAGGCGGGGAATTTTTCAGTTGGAGATACCTGTTCCAGTTATTGCAGTGACTGTTGGTGTTCCAGTTATAGCAGTGACTGGTGGGATATCCTCTTATTTCCTGTTATGTCTCTGGGAAACCAATTGCAGAAAGAAATGATCATTCCCAATACTATACCATTTTATTTAAAACTAACCAAGCAATTTACAGCTTGGTTAGCATATATTTTTTTTTACATTCCTACCTTTTTTTTCTTTGCCTTCTGTCTAATCTAATAACCCACTACAGATCTCATTGTTTATCCTTTGGCAGTGGACCCTAAATAGCACAGATAACTGGGCTCATATAATGCTACTGTGGGCCCAGGGTGGCTTGATAACCCTCAAAGGGGGTGTCCTTGATACACTGGGTTCACAGGAAGTGGGTTAAATGATGCTGGGTGTCATTCAGCTCGAAAGAGGATAATTGCTGGACACAAAGAGGGCAACATAGTGAAGCAATGATGTGTGGACTGGGTCAGTAATGCTTGGTAAAGTTCTTTTTTTTTTAAATTTAACTGGAAATAGAATTGTCCTTTTCTTTAATGTTTTAGAAAACAAAGAATTCTGATATATTTGGTTGATAATTTGTTTGCAAATGGTGTGTAAAAGATTGCCTTGTAATATATGGAAATTGTTGCTGTTTAAAAACATTGATCAGGTGATGCGTAAAACTTTGTTCATTCTTGTTTTCCCAAAAGACAATTTAGGAGCAAGGTTAGGGTACTATAGAATGTTATATGACATCATCAGAAGGGAACACCATATAGATGTAATGTTCCCTGTGAAATGGAAATGTTTCTCAAAGATTATAGACATACAGTACTTTTCCAATAAAGCAAAGTATACATTTCTTTATGACATTAACAGTTTATTCTGCAAAAAGCAACATACATTTACACACACCACTTTTTTTTACCTGCATTGTTCACAATATATTGTGCTACTGTGTACAACAGCTCTTTCTATTGGTTGTGTGATTGTATTCAGGGCTGCCGCTAGAAATCCTGGGGCCCCGTACAGCCTACCTGACAGATATTATCTCAGCATAAAACCCTACCCCTCAAAAAAAAAAAAAAACTGCACTTATCAGCGTGTTCACCATTTTAAGCATGAATGCTGTCTACAAGCCCATATTCTCCCCAAATAAAAATGCAAATATTCTCCCTCCCAGCACAAATCTTTGCCCCCCCAATCCCACCTCCCAGCTCAAATCCCACCCCAATTCCCCCTCCTATCAAAAATCTCCTCACCCCCAAAAAAATCACCCACCTAGCACACATCCTCTTTTTTTTTTTTCTCAAATTCCCTTTCCTAGCACAAATCCCCCCCCCCTTCCAATCTCTCCTCCTAGCCCAGATTCCCCATCCCCCCCCTCCCAGCACAAATTTTCCCATTCTCTCCTCCTAGCAACCCCCCCCCCCCAAATACCCACTCCCAGCACAAATCCCTCCAGTCCAGGCTCTGAGTGTGAGCGGGGACAAGCAGCTGAAAGCCGGGAAGAGGGGGAGGGGGAGAAACCAGCTTTCATCTGGCAGAGAAAGAAGCACACAATGCATCGTTCTGTCAGTGGTCCACCTCCCCACCGATCCTCCCACTGCCCGGGGGCCCCTGTGTGCCCAGGCCTTATACAGGAGTACCAGTAGTACCCCCCCCCCCCCTGATTGTTTGTCCTGATTTTATTCTGAAAACCTGCGTTTGAAGTGAAGAATCTGAAAGGTCACAGGTTGGGTGTAGCAGTAGAATTGAAAGTATGAACATACAATTATGATACTTCAGACATGCATCCTCACAGTAATATTGGAACATTTTGTATGTTTTTAGTAGAACATCCATTGCCTTTTTCACAAGGGATACAAACCAGGGCCATCTTACCGAATGAGCACTCTGGGCAGTTGCCCATGGGCCCCACTTGCCCATGGGGCCCCACCTGCTCAGCGACCCAGCCCCAGGTAAGCGTTATCCTGTGTGCATCCCTCCGCTCAACTTAGAAGGTGGCAAGCACCTGTCGGCCCTGCGCTGCTTTAAGATCACTTGGGCCATGGAGGGGGAGCTCACATCTGCAGGAATGCCTGTCCGCCTCTACGGGAACAGGCACACACAGGACAGTCGAGTCTGACTCCCGTCCGTGTGTGTGTTCACCGGACCCAGCCACCAAACTTGGAAGCTGTCATTAGCCTGGCACTGCTGTAGCAATAAATATTTCCTTATCGCTAATTTGCATTTTTATTCTTGTGGGTGATTGTGTAGGCAGGGCCCCAGTGCACTGCATTGCCCAGGGCCCCTTAATGCTCTTAAGATGGCACTGATACAAACCAGTGGTCTTAAAAGGTATGGAAAAATACCATTGCACCAGGCAGGGAGGCCCACTTTCCCCTTTCCTTTTTGTCATCACTATAGAGACTTTGGCTTTTGCTATTCATGCTGACTCTAATAATTCTAGGCATAAAAAGTGGAAACAGACTTTGTAAATGTGCGTTATTCACTGATGATTTGTTGGTACTTAATAACTTCCCAACACACCATTCTCCCAAATTTGCTTTCCCTTCTGAAAAGATTTGGGCAGATCTCAGGGCTATATTAATTTAGAAGGGTCTGTTCTGCAACCAACCTTGTCATCCTACCAAGGATGCACGACATCTCTCTATAAAGCAAATTATCCGGCATTACTCAACAAATTATTAGAGGAGATGGAGACATGGCCAACTGATTCCTTGTCCTGGATGGGCATGCTTGCATCTATCAAAATGATTGTTCTACCTGAACTGTTATATTTTTTTGACCCCTACCCATTCCATTACCTGTGAATACTCTTCCTCTGACTGCCATGGATGTGGCCAAGTGGGAACAGCCGTACACATATAATGGAAGGTCAGGCGATTCTGGATACAAAATAATTCCCTGATAAACTCAGTAAGCATTGTAAATACTACCAAGAATGCTCAGGTTGCCCTCCTAAACAAACCAGTTGACAATATTTCCAGACAAACTCAAACACTGACCCATTTCATAGTCTTAGCTGCTAAGATAATGATTGCCAAAGCCTGGAAGAGTGCTGTGATTGACCTGCTTTTATTGAAGCGCTAATTAACATGGATCTTGCTTAATAATAAAATAGTTAGTGTATTACAGGATAAACAAATGACTTTTGAAAAGACTTGGAACCCTTGGCTCTTGTATCTACAAATACCATGTTGACAAAGGTGGACATATGGGATAGATGGCAATGGACCTCCCCCTCCTCTCATCCGGTTCGCTTTTCTTTCGCACTTTATCCCCCCCCCCCACTCTTCTTTTTTTTCTCTACTTTTGTAGACTCTTGTGCTTATAATTATATATTGTCGGATGGTTACAGATGGTTGAACATACTAACTTTCTGTGCTTACACAAGTTTTTAAATCCACTCTGCTCTCTTATTAAATGGACATATTTACTGGTATTACACCATTGATTGGCAATGGTGTTATTTACTACAAGCTGTGAGCAACGTGATAAAAACAATAATAAAAAGCTATAATAATCAGCATTATATACTGTGACAATGAACTACATTAACAGTCCAAATGTGCATAATTGTCCATAGTCCAGAAATTGAAGTGAGAAGTCCGTGAAATGTGTGAAGTGTTAAAACACTCACCAGATTAATAGAAAAAGAATGCAGTAATGAATAATACACCTCGAGTGACTATTGCAATAGTATGGGCGTGCTCCTCTTTCACCATTTAGATGCACTCACTAGAAGCCAAATAAAATTGAGCCTTATAATCAGTCCAATAAAGAGCTGGAAATCTGGCCTGGCCTGCATGACCACCCCCCTCGATCACTATATACTGGATACACTGCATAAACGCTCACCAAATGGAGCCAATGTGCTTACATAGTGTAGTATTTATTAAAAATGTTTAAAATGACATATACATGTAACAATAACAAATGGCCACACATTTTGGATTTACTACAAACTAACTCCCAATTCCCTCTCTGTGTGAAGGATATTATCTGATACCATACACTCCATTTTCTAAAACTAGATGAAGTCCTTGGATTGTTAAATTTATCCTGTTATATGTTGTATGCCAATGTGTTAATGAGGTACTTTATATCCCTCCCCCTTTTTTTCTATTTTACTGCTATGTTCTACTGCTGTATCCATTTCCTTTTGTGAAAAATCAAGAAAAATTATTGAAGGGTTTGTTACCCCAACACTTCATATTCCTAATATGCGCTGCTGTACCATGTACTTGTATGAGAAAGTATCCTGTTCTCTTTGTATTGCTTCCCTTATGTGAAATCCTTGGTGTTCCTGCCAGTCCTTCTGCTTTCCTAATAAAAAATGACTGTAACGGGAGTCACCAATGTGACTCCCATCACACTGACCCCACTAAGCAGAAGACCACACCTTGGTCAGTTCTCTAGCTATGCTGGGAACTCTGTATACATTACTCCAATGATTAGACTGGTCCTGACACCCCAGCCGATGCACAGCCATTCACTGGGAAGCTCAGTGTGCTGCTGCTTTTCCTTCCCCCCTCCACCCCCCCCCCCCATTGCCAGCTCTTATGCAGCGGATAACAGAGAGAATGTGATAATCTATACAAAAGGGAAAAAGGTATTTATAATATATATATTTTTTTATCTATACAACAAATGTTTTGCCTTTCATTTCTATATTAAACTGCATGGGTTATTTTACAGGGTGATCATTTACAATCACTTTAACATAGAAAACAATATAGCACTTCTTTGTTGTGCAACATTCTCCATTCATTCTTGGGAAAGTGTTATACTTATAATATATAGATGAATTACTTGAAGTGTGTTTGAATATCCTCTTCATCACATACTGTTCATTGTATGACATAAAGTTGTGGCTTTTCAGTAGCACATTGCACTGCAGTTCCTGTGGATGGAGAACTCAGACAGAAAAATGAACATTTGAGATCCTAATTGGACCACTTCATTCTATTATGTATTGCCACCTTTATCTACTTGCAGAGCAGTACATTACACCCTCATGAACCAGGCCCTGATTTAGTAAGGGCATGAAATGAGAGGAGATGAGGTGACGAGAACCTGTGTTCAGCTCAAACATCCAATCAAGGGAAGATGAAGTTCTGTTTTAAGTTACCATTGCATCATGGTGGCATTATATGTGAGTTCAGGGTAGAGGAACTTGACTGGCCTGCACAGAGTCGTGAACTCAACCTGATGGAACACCTTTGGGATAAACTAAAGCAAGGACTGCGAGTCAGGCATTCTTATCTGCATCAGTGCCTAACCTCACAAATGCACTTTTGGAAGAATGATCAAACATTCCCATAGACACACTCTTAAACCTTGTCGACAGCCTTCCCAGAAGAGTTGAAGCTGTTATAGCTGCAAAGGGTGGGCCAACTCAATATTGAACCCTATGGACTAAGACTGGGATGCCATTACATTTTTTTATCCGTGTAAAAGCAGGGGTCCCAATACTAGCTCTACGGGATATAATGCTTTCAGTCCTCGCTCACTGAGAGGAGGCGGGGCGGAGGCGGAGTGGAGCACAGACTCAATCAAATACATCCAAGTACAGCTCACTGAGAGGAGGCGGGGCCGAGGCGGGGCAGAGCACGGACTCAATCCAATACATACAGTACAGCTCAGGACACCTGTGTAATAATGCGAGATTTCATCCCATGAGATACATCCCAGCAGCCCTTGCGAATCGCCGAATGACGTAATCGCCGATCGGCGGCCAGATCCGGAAGTGAGGAGAGGATAAATAAAGAAGAAAAAAAGGTATTTCCTAGCAAGAAGAAAAAAAAAAAGTTTCCATTGGTAAAAGTCGTTTTAAAGGGGATTACATACATCTAAAGTTACTAAAATGGGTGGAACTCCACTTTAAATTCCTTAACTGAAACAAGCGAGGTGGATGGAGTTTTCCATTATGCCGGGACATAGTATTCTAGCATCAGGGCCTGCCACTGTCAGAATACGCTGACAAGCGCCTGCAGCCACTGATTGACAAACATTTTCCAGCATTTCCCTTCAACAGAAGTCAATCAAACATGAGGGTGGCCACACGTGGATTGATATTTGGCTGGTCTTTGCTGAACAGGCCAAATTTTGATTGTCTATGACCAGCTTTAGACTTTCAGGTTTGTTTTGGCATAAAAAAGATCAGCAACAATATATTCTTTTAAGTAACAATGGCTTGTGTGCTTCTCCTTCTATGTATGGCCCAAATGACCTTAGTTATTGCTGAATTTTGGCAAAAAGGCATAGTAACACATTAACACAGACTTTTATGTCTGACCGTTCTCTGTAGTCTATGGCTAGCAATAAGACTGAAGTTACAAAATATGTACAGGTTTATGTCATTGGACAAATTGTTATACAGCGCTCCCTACTATCCTGCTCATAGGTATGGGAGTTGCTTTCCACATTCTGAGAAATGTAAAGTCTTCAAAATTGTTGTAGATTAATACTCAAAGTTTTAGTACTAATCTCCAACATTTTTGAAGACTTTACATTTCTCAGATTGTGGAAAGGAACTCCCGTACCTATGAGCAGGATAGTAGGGAGCACTGTATAACAATTTGTCCAATGACATAGACCTGTACATATTTTGTAACTTCAGTCTTATTGCTAGCCATAGACTACAGAGAAAGGTCAGACATAAAAGTCTGTGTTAATGTGTTACTATGCCTTTCAGTCAACATTCAGCAATAACTAAGGTCATTTGGGCCATACATCCAAGGAGAAGCACACACATTGCAGGACAGAAAAGAAAAATAATAATTGTCCATAATCATAAGAATGTCTTTAAGGTCAAATCAATGGTGTTGGGTTTGGAATGCAGTCAGACATGATTGGCACTGGCTAACCTTGAGGGAAGCAATCAAACCAAACTATCTTTTATGGCTGACCTTTATTATCTCCAGATCATTTCTCTACCATTTATATGAAGAAAGATACCAAAAGATAGATTAGGCCCAAAAGTTCATTAGGAAATGAACACTTATACATATTTGTACCATATAACATTTTGACTATTTTTTTTAACATACAGATGAAAGAAAAGACTTAGCAGGGACAATAGTGACAATAGGACTGCATCGGATGATTCTCAATGACTTGGTGAGTTCAAAGAAGTGGAATAATACTAGTGATCCAGCAAACAATCAATGGACTTCTCTAGTGAAACAGTACAAAGAATGACAATAAAAGAAATTATAAAAAAACACGACAACCAATCAAAAATTCCCATCTCTCTAATGTTACCTTATCAAAGTGAAGTCTATTGGTTGCTATGAGTTGCTGAACTTTGGTCCATTGTCATTGTTCTTTGCAGTCCCCAAAGTAATGAATAAATCAACAGCATACCTAAGATAGACAAAGCTGTCATTTTCTACTTTTTGTGACTTAATGTTTAGATTTAAATAAAAGGTAAATTGATGTACTTTCACTTGTACTCAATTTAAAACATACTAAAATGCAGTATAACTTTCAGAGTCTAGCATCTATGTGTGATTTTCTTCTGAAACTCCTCTCCATGCATATTTATGACAGCTACAATAATAAAATTGCAATTGTGCTATATATTATGTGTGTATTGCCAGATGTAACAATCACACAAATGTAGCACCAGTAAATCCTCATGAATTAATTATGTAATTAGCTGCAAAACCTACTGCACATGAAAGCTGTATTTTCTGTTGAAATATTTTACCTGAATTCATGCCAAATGATAAATGATGATGGCAGAGAACATAAAACCAGTGCATTCTATTTTATCACCAAACCATTTCTTCCAGAAAGATGGCACTTTACCCTGCCGTTCTTGACTGATCAGCACTTTCAAGAGTCAGAAAATATTTAGATATGCAATCATCTGCATTAATGCTGCAAGTAAAGGTTAATGACAGCGGAGGCTATTAAAAGAAATAACAAGCAAAATAAACCATTTCACTGCTAGGAGATAAGAAATGCATTTTCATTACTATAAAAAATGTATGTATATAACATTCAGAAAAAAAAAACTGCTTGATAAAAAAGCTGTGTGTGAAATAAAGAGTGCTTCTTAAGACTGACAGGGGGGATAAAAGCTAATCAAATCTGAAATGAAACTGATTTCAAACTCATATTTATTAATAACTTACAGGTTTCAAGAGGATCTGCATATTCTAATTTGCTTTAAAGATGTATTTTATGATGGGTCACCAACCAGGTTCTTCAGATACAGAAAGATAAATAGAAATTTTCAGTGCCATCAGAGCCAAAAAATGATATGCTTTTCTTAATCATAATAATTAAAAGAACCTGGCATAAGGCGACAATGGAGCTGAAAGGCAAAAATCTTGTGGCGTTTGCAAGAAGTTGTTTTAAATATCAATTACTGTGTCACTGTGGAGCTTCTTGGATCCTTGACCCATGTTCTGTGCAGGTCCTCAAAAAGGTAAAGTGTCCAGTAGTGATGAGCCGAACACCCCCCTGCTTGGTTCACACCAGAACATCTCGAACATGGGAAATGTTCAAGCGAACATGAAAATTCCATTAAAGTCTGTGGGACACGAACATGAAAAATCACAAGTCTTCATTTTAAAGGCTTAAATGCCTTTAAAATGAGTATGGGGAACATGAATCAAAGCAAAAAATATTTTTAAGACAATTGTTTTTACAGGAGAAGTGATTTTAATAATGCTTAAAGTGAAACAATAAAAATGAAAAATTCCTTTAAATATCGTGCCTGGGGGTGCCCCTTGATGTGCCTGTAATGTGGCTTATTTGTGCGATGTATGTAGCCTGCTGCAGCAATACTGACATTTTTAAAGGAAAAAATGTAATTTAAACTTGCTTGCGGCTGTAATGTATTGTCGGCTCCCAGAAATACAGATAAAAAAATGAAAAAAAAACAGCGTGGGCCCCCCCAGTCCATACCAGACCCCTCGGACACTATTTTTTTATTTTTTAAGAAAGGACTTGTTCAAAACTGGCTTTTGACTTAATTTTTTTTTTGTACACTTTTTTGGGAATGGGTAGGGGTACGATGTACCCGATATCCATTCACATAGGGGAGGGGCCGGGATCTGGGGGCCCCCTTGTTAAAGGGGGCTTCCAGATTCTGATAAGCCTCCCCTCGCAGACCCCACAACGACAGCCCACAGTTGTTGGGAAGAGACCCCTGTCCCCATCAACATGGAGGTAAGGTGCTTTGGAATGGGGGGTTGCAGAGCCCCCCCTACCCCAAAGCACCCTGCCCCCCATGTTGAGGGCATGTGGCCTGGTATGGTTCAGGAGGGGGGGCACTCGCTCGTCCCCACCCCCATCCTGTTTAGCCAGGTATACTACACTATACTATCTGATAAACTGTGTAACTCACTACACTCTCCCTGAAGGAATGTGGAATTGTGTGTAGAGCGAGGTAGAAGTTAGGCAGGGAGAGTGTTAGGTTAATCAGCAGGTTTGACGGTGGCATAGATGGTAGAATACCAGGCTTGCAATTGAAAGGTTGTGGGTTTGAATCCCTTGGCCAGCGGGTGATTAATAGTCCACCTATTAATTATGGATGCCATTTGGCAGTGTTCGAGTCGCACTTAGGCTCATCTCGAACAGGAAACTCATCACTAGTGTCCAGGTTTTGGACATTTGAGTATTTACATATTCCTAGCAAGTGGTAAAGAAGCTTTAAAACAAGCCCACTCTGACCTCTCTAGCGGCAGGCAATGTCAAGCAGTTCCTCCTCAAATTAAGAGCACTTGCTCTTTGTTTACATTAGAAGGCTGGAAGTCTGAAATTAAGAAAGAACAGGGTGAGATAAACCTGCTACAAATCTGACTACAGACAGTTTAGAGTGCATTTGTTATGACATTTTAGTACGTATTGCTCCACAGTGCCTGCAGCTACATAGGTCAGTGATAGCTTGTTTCAAACCTTGTTAAATGCTAGCTAAGAATATATAAAAACCTACATTTCCACAGCCACAGGTTCACCCAACCTCTCTAGACACTAAGCTCTGGCCCATTAATTTAGTTGTTAAATCTGCTATTTGAAAGTTGGAACACAAGGGGTAGGGCTCAGTGCTAAGAAGTTAATTTATTTTAGGGCAGAAATTGCTATTTTGCATAAAGCCTAGTATAACAGATCACAGTAAAACAGAGGGTTTCATTGCACACATTTGCAAATATATGTGGAAGCCGCAGTGCCCTCTGTTTAAACGTGAATTATTAGACAGGGTCAATTTGGTTTTCTTGCAGGCTAGCTGTTAAGTGTTCTGGGAATTTTTTGTTTGTTTCTGATGTGCGTTGCCCCTCCATAAAACCTTACTGCAAATGCTAGTTATAAATTGCAATGGTTGCCTTCTTTTTGTATAGCATGTTCGATGATTTGGGGTGGGAACAAATTTGATGTCAATTTGCCTTTAAGGAATAAGGAGGAGTGGGCTCCCTCCAGGCAAACTTGCCCCTAATTTACCCACTGCTACATATGCTCCAATCTGGAGACTTTCAAAACTATAGAGTTAGGACCGTAGTATACAGAGAAGCATTGACGTGGGCACTGCAGCTTCCACAAAAATATTATTTGCAAAAGTATGCAATTAAACCCTCTGTTTTAACATGAACTGTTAGGCAGGATCAATTTGGTTTGTTAGCAGGCTAGCTGGTTAGTGTGCTTGGAAATTTTGTTTGTGATGTGGCCTGATTTGGTCATAGATATCATAATAACCCGGCCCCACTTTTTACATGACTTGGTATTCCCGGGCAGTAAATAAATTGGGCGGGTAACATCACTGGTTGCAAAGGATGTGGTGGGTTTCAGTACCCAACACTCCCTCAGCAACAACTGACAGCAAAAAAGCAGTTGAAACTATAGCAGGTTATTTCTGAATTGGAAGGTAGCAGTTATGTATATTAGAAGTATTTCTACTGTTACTATACACAACGTTCAGCTTTCACAAAGCGAGTAAAATATCTGCAGCATAAAGGAATGCCTGAACAGCCACAGTTTGGTCTGAACTTGTGCTCACACTGAATTTTTAGTTCATCTCTACTACTAGACATGAAAATTGAGCCTTTCTACAGGTAAAAATATCAGCTCATTGGAAATAAAAGCTTGCATTGGTCATATATTTTTTTAATTTGAAAAAAAGTGATTAGACACAATAGTATATGCATTGAATGTTTTAATGGAAAAAAAATCACAAACATAGTCAAGATAAATAACAATCACAGTAAAAAAAAAAAAAACTGAATACAACTGAATACAATCGATTTCAAGTTTCTTTTTCTCCACTGAAATGGAAATGATCAGCATAGGAATGTACAGAATCCTTTGAATAGTCCTCGGAATTACTTAAGAGATAATTCCAGTCTAATGGTAACCATTGATGCTCATATCTGTCACGCTTTCTATTTTCTTTTTTTGCGTTGTGTAAAATCACATTTAGTTTTTAAATATAAAACTGGTTAATATATACAAAAGAAAAATTGATACAAATTGATACAAAAGAAAAAAAAGTTAACCTGTGTATACAAGTTTTTTAAAGCACTCTTGGGTTAAATGGATTATTGAACTGTGATTTCCAAGCTGACACAGTTACGATCCCCTAAATGACTATATGGTGGAGTCTGTTTTTGAAGCTATACATAAATATTTGCCAATTTATTGGAACTCTGTGCTTCACTGAGCCATCATACCACTATTTTTTCATGAGTCTTATCTTTTCAACCATTAATCTTGTGGTTACATCTGACTCATGTGCTATTTAATTTATACCCTTCACTAAACTGCCCTGAAATATCAGCTCTTGAAATTGTAGCCATTACTCATATCTCTATGTGTTTAGGGATCCATAAGGAGTGTGAAGTCTGTAACGAGTAGTAGCCAGCTCATCTCAAAGATCCATACGTATGATTGAAGGTAAACCTCTTCGCCATTAACGTAGAGTCCTCTTCTTCAAAACAATTTTTTGTAATTTTTCTGTAGCTGCTTCAATTAAAACATAGGATTGAAGCAGGAAATAATGAAACATTAATGTTTACTTATTTGAAAGGCACCTACTGACAAAAACATTCACAGCAACGGACGATAGCTGTGAAGGTGTACATGGACAAATCTGGAGATGCACTACCTGAAGTTCTTTCACAAAAGGGTGGTATACACTTGGTGGTTTCTAATATTTTGAACAACAAAAGATCCTATGAACAAAAGAGTAGGCTGCCTATTGATTTTCTCTATGCTGTGACAAATGGCACCAGGATGTAATCCTTGATGGGATTTACAGTATATTGCATACAGGATGCAGAGCTTCGTGAGGTCAGGGACTCTACTGTGGTTTTTTGCTGGGAGGACAAAAGTTGTTGATTGCAGATCTGGTATCTCAACCTGTGAAAAGGCAGCCGAAGCATATGAGTGTGTCTCCGTACGTAGCTGGACAGGAAAAAGAACCCTCCAAAAAAGGTTTAGGATGCTCATGAGATCATTTAGAATTTATTGACAGTTGCAGCTGACTTGCAGCTGACCTCTTTCTGACGTGCATTTGACCTTCTTTAAGCAGGTTTTGTATTCCTATAAACTTCTATGAAAGGGATCTCCAAACTACAGCCTTCCAGCTGTTGAGGAACTACTTGTCCCATGAGGCATTGTAAACTCTGGCATTCACAGACATGACTAGGCATGATGGGAATTGTAGTTCCCAAACAACTGGAGGGCCATAGTTTGGAGACCCCTGTTCTATGAGAGTTCAAACCTGCTTGAGGTGAACAAAAGCCTGTCAACACAGGCCCTAAATCTGTTTATTGTATAGCTGCCCCTTCAAATAAAATACTATTTATGTGCATCCCCTCCTTATGTAGCATATAGAAGATTGGACCTCGGATGCAGTGTCAGGTAGTCGAAAATGGTTTACTTTTAATTTTATTCTAAGAGCTTGTGCTCCAGTATACAAACATGCATAAAGATGAAGTGGTCATCCTGCTTTTTTCTATTTCATTCGTTTTTATTAAATGTTTGGAAATAATAGTTGTACAATGAACAAGGAGATAGAGCATTTCACAAAGACTTGTACCAAAGTTACAATGCAAATTTCCCAATTCAGTTTTTTTATGCTTGTCTAGGCAGAAATGCATCCACAATCAGTGTTTTTGTATGTATACAAAACCCATTCAGAACCAAAATTCAGTATTGTCAGCAAAAGAAAAGTGGTCCAGGGTAGATTATTATTTACAAGTTGTGCCTATGACTGATAACCTACAGCCCATATTTTCTATGTGCAATCATGCGCATCTGTTTGTGTGTGGCTGGGAGAACTCCCCGTACTGTTTTGTAACTCCCCTGTCAGACAGTGGACCAAAACTAAATTGTCATCACAGAATATGAAGGCTAGCATTGAAGACCTCTCCTTCCTTAACTGCTAGTAGTCTGGAGGTGATATTGACCCTCTTGTTTGATTCTTCACACCGTTGATTCACAACTGTTTGTGTGAGGATGGCAGAACTCGTCCTTCTCTGTACTGTTTTGTAACTCCACTGTCAGACAATTGACCAAAAATGAATTTGTTATCAGAAAATATGACAGCTACCATTGAAGACCTCTCCTTTCAAAACTGCTAGTGGCCTGGAGGTGATGTGGACCCTGTTGTTTGATTCTACACACCACTAATCCACAACTGTTTGTGTATGGATGGCCAAACTCTCCTCTAATCTGTTTTGTAACTCCACTATTGAACAGTTGACCAAAAGCAAACTTGCCATAAGAAAATGTGAAGGCTATCATTAAAGACCTCTCCTTCCAAATTTGCTAGTGGCCTGGAGGTGATGTGGACCCTCTTGTTTGATCCTTTACACCACACCGATCCAAACCCATGATTTTACTCTGAATTTTCCAACCTCAACTTGTTCTGGGTCAATGGCTAAGGCAGGCCATAGACGATTCGAATTTCGTTTGAAAATCGTAAATGGCAGTGTTATCGAACGATTTTCGTATCGTTAGTGTGGTATGTAAAACGTTCGATTTTCGTACGACAGCCAAAATTCACATATCCAACATGTTGGGTTTTTTTGCGAAAATCGGCCGAATTTCGTATCATTAGTGGGGGAGTTGTATGATTTCGCCTAACAAAACACAGAACAGTAGGGAGTGTGTCCGGTAGAGATGTGGTTAAAAGGCACAAAAAATAGTGTTTTGTCGTACGATTTTCGGCTCACATTGATGGTACACTCGATGATGTGCATGAGTGCCGCTTTCGTTTATCGAACGATAAATCGTACGTAATTCGAATCGTCTATGGCCTGCCTAAGAAAGGATTAAAGCCATGTGGTCCAATTGTTGAAGCTATGTGCTCCAACAACAGCCAGGTAGCTGAAATTTTCACTAGGAAGTCAGCAAAACCAGCTCCTTTATTTCTTTAATGATATGTTTACAATAAAGAGAATAAGACTGCACAAGGGTGTTTTTTGCTGTGAAAATGCACTATTAAAATAACTTGTGATAAATTGCTAGTAGTCACTACAAATTTCATGCACACAGTAGCGATTGATTAATTGCAGAAATGTAAAGCATCCCGCTACTATAAGTGGATGGTCATGACTTTATGTTGCACTCCATTGTTTTCAATGTGTAGCGATATATCGCTAATTATCAGCAATAATTGTGGGAAAAGCATAGGTGATCATTGTTCTATCAAAACATGCCTGTTTCCACCTAGCCTAGGTACGCCGTTAACTAAGAAAGGAAGGAAGGAAGTAGCTGTTAAATATAACCTTTCATAGAATTTACTACAATTTTGTTCAATTTTGCTTTTCTCCGTATACTTAAAAAATAAACAACATGTAGTTGGAATAAAAATTATTAACAAAACACAATTTTATATCATTCTAGGCAAATAATTAATACCCCCTACAGCCATATTCATTGTATTAGATCATTCTAATTTACTCCACTGACAGCTGTCATTGAAAGGCAAGTGAAAACATTGGCACTCCATAATCAATAACATCCAATTATGTTTAAAATTCTGCTCTGTTTCACAGATATTTGAAACAAAAGCTAACTGAAAAACATGTTGCTTCTGTATGGTGGTATCATGTCTCTATCACTGCTAATTTATATCCTGAAATATTACCCGTGTAATCAAGCTCTGCGGCTGCTCTTATTTAGCTAGCAAGCCAATCTGGGCTGCCTACATACTTTCTAAATAATTACTGTTTCTCAAATGGTTTGGAAAAAAAACAGCATTTTTTCTTTACTCAAAGTTATCCGTAAACCTTAAATTGTATGTATATGGACCAGATGGTGCTGCAATGTGGGCAGGGAAATAAGTTTGAATCTTTGAGATAACAGGGCTTTATATGCCATACTTTGAAAAATACTTTTAATGGTCTGCTGTATCATAGCTGGCAACATATTATTGTGATTTAGGCCCCTTTCACACTTGTGTGGCCTAAAAGTTGGGCAATTTTGCCGCAATATTGCTGCAAATTTTGTTGCTAGTTTGACTGGACTTGAAGCAATGCCTATGTCTATGGACCTCAAAACGCATTAAAGCGGAGTTCCGGGCAGAGAAACGATTTTTTTCTGAACATACCCCCGGGACAGTCAGGGCTAGCACATTCCACAATGGCTAGCCTCTGATCTGTCCCGGTTCGCACTTACCTTTTAGAAGAAATACTTACTTAGAAATTTTCTTCCACAGCGTTTCCATCTCGGTTGTGGGCAGCTGAAGCCGGCGCGGTCCTCTTCTCTGTCTTCTTCCGCGTCTTCGTGTCCCAGAATGCACTGCACCGGCCCCTCTCGTCACTTCCGGTGCGGCGCCGCATTCCTAAACAGCTTCTGGGCATGCCCAGAAGCTGTTTAGCAGGGGAATGCGGCGTCGCACGGAAATGACGAGCGGGGCCGGTGCGGCGCATTGATTCCTGGGAGCTATGACGTTTAGCTCCCAGGAATCATCGCGAGGCAGGAAGTGACGGGGTGAGCCTCGGCGCTGGAGGAGGAAGCTGTCATAGGTGAGTATTTACGATCTTCAATAAAAAGGTGAGTAAACAAAAAAAAAAAAAAAATAACTATCCAATTCCTTTTCAGGTGAGGCATACCTAGCGAAGGGGCACAAAAAAAAAAAAATCTTTTTTGTGCCCGGAACTCCGCTTTAAAGTCAGACCAAAGTAGTGCAGGGACTACTTTGAAGTCATTGCAACTGGAAGTCGCACAGATATGAATGGTACTCATTGGAAATCATGGAGAATGACTTGTCATGAGACTGTGCAGTCCCAAGTCACAGGACAAGTCGCACAAGTAAGAAAGGGGTCTTACCTGTTGACCTTATACATCTCAGTCAAGTATGTATATTACAGGTACATAGTTATGTAGCACCCTACAGGTAGGTGCTAGGTAAAAGTATAGTGGGCCTTGTCTGCCTAACAGCAGGGCTGTGATCTATAAGTCAGGGTGTCATGATTTCCAGGTGTGCCTGCTGAAGGGGGAGTTTCCCCACTGGCTCCTGTTAGGGGCTTCTCATAGGGCGGTGGGGGAAATCCAATCAGGGAGACACATCCAGGCTTGTAACTACCCCAGAAGGCAGATTGTGCTGCAAAGGATTCTGGGAGTTGGTATAATTTTGGGGGTGGCGCATGACATGATGTCTTTGGTGGGAGCAGAGTCCCAGGAGGGAGAGAACGGCTGTCTCCCCTCCTGTCTGAGGAGGAGGATCTCGGGGTGCTGCCTGAAGATCCAGAGAGTGCTGAGTTAAGCTGAGGGGATCAGGTGTGCCGAGAACCTGCAGAGAGTCAGAGGGGTCCAGTCCCAGGAAAGCCTGCACAGGTCGTGAGTACTGAGGATTGCCCCTGGTCGTGGCTGGTTCAGTAGGAATCAGTCAAATTTCTATCCGGGCGTTGCCCTCCTTGATCAACAGAAGTCGATCATCAGGTCAACTTCTGGCAAAAGGACTGATATGATTATGTTTTACACCTTGATTTGTTCTGTTTTACCTGTAGCATTTTACGATCCCCTCTTGAACATTTTGATGATTTAAAGTTAAAGGTGCCATGGTTTGTAGCCTATCACTCACTGTACTTGCCCCCTTAAGGCCCCTTTTACACTTGTGCGACTTATCCTGTGACTTGGAACTACACAGTCACATGAAAAGTCCTACTCCATGATTTCCAATGAGTAACGTTCATATCTGTGCGACTTCAAGTCGCAACGACTTCAAAGTAGTTAGCACTAATTTGGTCCAACTTTGATGCGTTTTGAAGTCCATAGACATAAGCATTGCTTCAAGTCCAGTCAAAATAGCGGTGGGAAAATCGCACGACTTTAAGTCGCACAAGTGTGAAAGGGGCCTTAGTGTTTATAATTCCATTAGCTTGATTGGTTTTCATGAACTATAAAAAAGCATTGTGTAAATCAGTGAGTAACATGGGGAACATACGGGCTGCAGGACAGCAGGTGGTACTGTTAGGTTTTTGTGAGAAGCAGGAAGTGCTGAGTGTGGAGTTTGTTGGGTGCTGTGGACCAGACCGGACCCCCACTGAGACCCCCCACTGAGACCCCCCACTGAGACCCTGAGAGGCAATGGCAGGTGACCTGGGGGACCAAGAGTGGGGGCAAGTGACCCGGAGAACAAATATGGTGGCAGGCGTGGACCATCGACAGGGCAGAACGGGAGCAACAGCATGACTGGAAGACCGTGAGGTGACAGATTGATAGGTGAGAGGCAGAGGGTAAGTGAAAACTGCTGACCGGAGGTGGAGTTTGACAGGGAAGCGGCGGGGGCAGTGAAAGGCAAACTGATCGAAAGAATCTGCTGACAAGTGTCAGTTCACAGGAGTGGCTGAGCAGGAACAGAGAGGCATATATAGAACAGACTGTGACAGAAAAGACTGACTGACTGTGTGTAGTGGGGACGCTGGCTGAGAAGGGGGTAGTGTGAGTAACTGAGTACTACTGAGTACTGTGAGTATCTGAGTATTGTGGAGTACCTGAGTATTGTGGAGTAACTGATTATTGTTGATTACCTAAGTATTGTTGTTGAGTAACTGATTATTATATCAGTTACTTCTCTGGAAGCCCAGGTACTGAATCTAGGGAAGCAACTGGCAAAACTTCGAAGAATCTCTATACTAAAGGAGAGTTGAGAACTCGGCAGGGTGCAAGCAGGGGCCAGTACAGAGGCGGGTGGAGGTACAAGGGTGCAGGCACCAGAGCAGAGTAGTTGGGTGACAGTTAGGAAGGGTAGAGGGGAAAAAGTCAAGGAGGCCATTCCTGGGTTGGAACATCCCAATAAATACACCCTGTTGCATGATGTTGGAGAAACCAGTCAGGGACCAGCACTGCTGGAGCAGAGCTATGCCCCTAGCTTCCAGGGGAAGAACTCCTCCAGTGAGGGCAGGAGTGAGGCTAAGGGTAACAAAAGACAGATTCTGGTGGTAGGGGACTCAATTATTAGAATGGCAGAGAGTGCATTTTGTCACAAAGACCGTAAGCGCCAAACAGTATGTTTACTGGGCGCTCAGGTTTGGCATATCAAGGATCTGGTGGACAGATTTTTGGGTGCGGGTGTGAAGGATCCAGCTGTCATGGTACACGTGAGTACCAATGACAAAGTTAGAGGAAGGTGGGGAGTCCTAAAAAGCAATTTCAGCGACTTAGGAGCTAAATTGAGGATTAAGACCTCCAAGGTAGTATTCTCGGAAATACTACCGACTTTTCACTCGGATACTGGCTCTTTAGAAGGAATGGATTGCACCTAAATAGGGAGGGTGCAGCCCTACTAGGAGAGAAGATGGCCAAAAAGTTAGAGTGGCTTTTAAACTAGGTGATGGGAGGAAGGGTCCAGATGTAGAGCTAGTCAGCAGGGAACAAGGTTCAGCAGGCAATATTGGGGGCATTTGTGGTAGGGTGACCAGAGATCCAAACCCCAAGGTAGGTAAGTTGACAAATCCAAAATGCAGCCTTATAATATCTAGCAAGGGTATAGTATGCAACCAGACAAAATTATGAGATTTGCATAATAATGCTAGAAGTTTGGCTAACAAGATGGGAGAACTGGAGCTGGTTATGTATGAGGAGGATTTTGATTTTGTGGGAATTTCAGAAACTTGGTTTGACAGCTCTCGTGATTGGCTGGAGGGGGTATGCCTGTATATCAAGAACGATATGCAAGTGAATATGAGAGGCAATATCACTAATGGAGCTAGGGAGGAGGTGGAATCACTGTGGGTAGAGTTTCAAAGGGAAGAAACTAAGGTGAAAGTAATACTGGGCATATGCTATAGGCCACCTAACCAGATGCAGCTCCACTGCAGAAGAATGAATCAAACAAACAGGTCTTAATGTTTTTCCAGCTCATATTCTACTTTAGGAGGCAGGCCTTCTATCACAGCTTAGAATGGCAGCAAGGATGGGAAATGTCATTATAATGGGGGATTTTAATTATCTAGATATAGACTAGGCAGAAGGAACTGCACATTTGTCTAAGGCTTGCCATTTTCTAAATATTTTGCAGGACAATTTCATGGGTCAGATGGTAAATGCACCAACGAGAAACAATGTGTTACTAGACCTACCAATTTGAATAATACAGACCTGATTGTGGATGTGTAAATAAGGGGAAACTTAAGAAACAGTGACCACAGGTCAATTTGTTTCAGTATAAATCACAGACATAGGAAACATAAGCGTAATACAAAGACACTGAACTTCAAAAGAGCCAACTTCCCTAAACTGCTCTCTATGCTAGCAGATAATAAATCATTGGCAGCATTCCAGTATTACAAAGAATGCAATGAGAAATGTAAGAGCGCATTCAAGGTGGCTAAGATAGAACACGAAAGGCACATAGCGGAAGAGGGTAAAAAAAAACCCAAGAAATTCTTTAAATATATAAACAGTAAGAAAGTGAGGCCAGAACATATTGGCCCCAAAAAGGATGATAAAGGCAATCTTGCTATAAAGGACAGAGAGAAGGCATAGGTTCTATATAAATTCTTCTCTGCAGTCTTCACAAAAGAATTGGGGGGATACAGCATAGCACTGTCCCCGTAAGGCCTGCTGTAAGATGACTTCTCAGGCCTCCTCTGATTACCAGCACACAGTCACTTGGGGCATAGTTCACACATCGCTCCTTACTCCAGATGGCTTGTCACACAATAAACAGTACAGGGGTATTGGGTCTTCCAGGAAAAACAGTGTTTGTGAGTACCAGGGGACTTCCCAAAGGGTCTGCCCAGGAAGGGGACCACTCCAGTGAAGTCAGAGATAAAGGGTCAGCTCACACAGTGTGTCAGAGTAAAGGGGGTGCCGTGTAAAACCCTGAAGAGTAGGGAAATAGGGGGTGCCAAGTAGCACCCTGAAGAGTGATTCACAGTACAGTCAGTTCGCTTAATTCTACTTCACTTTAGTGGCATGGTGAAGCAGCGGCCTTGCCGCATCCATCTATAATCAGAAGTCCCAGTAATTGTGCACAGTTTGTTCAGTTGGAGTATCCCACTCATCCCTTCTCCTATCCCAGTTCTCAAATAAAACAACCAAAACCCCTCAACTGTTTTCTGACTGAGCCAAGCACTTAGAATATGCTAAATCGTCAAGTTGTTGCTATAGGTAACCCAGGGAAACCCGTATCCAGCAGGTCCCACTGGAGTAGTGCTACAACAGGAAGTGGTTGTACTGGCAGGATCCTGAAGAGGAAACTTTACAATAGAATTGCAAAACCATCATTTACTTACAGGAAGGTATGATAGCAGACATACTGAAAACACAGAATTATGCAATATTCACACTTTGTGTGCTTCCAGCAGCAATCACAGCAGGCACCACCACATACAGTGGGACCAAAAAAAATATAGCCACCCTCTCACAGGAAGCCGGACCACAGCAACAAGCAAAGGGAATTTGGTTATTTGAAGCAATAGAAAGTGCGTTTGATGTCACTAGTAAAAACATCATGCTTATTTATCTGACATGTAACCACGCAGCTTCTTCCTGGAATGTAATCAAGCAAGCTTGCACTTTGATGAATTGAATTGAAAATTTATATCAGGGCAGTTGGTTCAGTGCCCCTCTCCCCCAGGTAAGCACCTGATTTTTGAGTAACTTGGGTGTAGTGCATTTATACTTTTCAGAGGTAATTTGAAATAAAATAATGGAATTTAGGATTGTTTAATACAGCAGTTTGTTCTCTGAAAAGTGATATATAACTGTAATCAGCTTATTGGCAGCTCCACTGCAGAAGAATGAATCAAACAAACAGGTCTTAATATTTTCCAGCTCATATTCTACTTTACTGCACTCCTGTTATTAGAACTGGGATCAGTTACCCTGTCAATTTTTCTTACTGTAACAGGTCAAATGATGATTTTTACTGCCAGTTTATTCTACACTGTTATTTTACATGATTTATTTTATTTCTTTCTGCAGAGTGTCCAGATTTGGATTTGTTTTACTGTATTTTGTATTGGTTTGTTAATACAGCAACTTTAAATATACAAGTGTAATGGGAACCTAAAATAAACTAGGTCTGTAAATCCACCTTTTTCAGCTATTGCTTCATATTACTTCTCATGAGGTATCTTGATGAAAGAAAAAAGATGGAACCCCATCAAGTTCCTAAAATTAAAAAAGTCACTTAGACCCCAATTCTCACCTTCAGTGAGGTACTCATAGCCTCATAGCCATAACAAATGCTCCTTACATACTGTAGTTGTCAGAGGGAGTAGTAATGCTTTTGCATTTGTGTCAACAGGAGTAGGATGCCCCATCATTGGTGTCAGTGAGGATAGGAATGCCCCAGCATTGATGCCAAGGGAATAGGAAAACCTCCTACATTAATGTCATTGGAAAATGGATGCCCCAGCATTGGTGTCAGTGGAAGTAGTATTGTCCTTGCACTGGTGACAGCTGGCATAGAACACCCCATCATTGGTGTCAGTGGGAGTAGTAATGCTCCTGCACTGGTAACAATGGAAATGGGATGCCCCATCATTGGTGTCAATGGGAGCAGCAATGCTCCTGCTCTAGTGACAGCAGGAGTAGGATGACCCATCATTAGTGTCAGTGGAAGTAGGGTGCTTCAGCATTGGTGTCAGTGGGAGTAGGAATGCCCCGGCTTTGGGGTAAGTCAATTTAAGAAATCTTTTTTTGCATAAGTAAGCATGTTTGCTTTGTTTTTGCATAAAACATGCTTCAAAGGCGATATTGTGAGCATATATTGTATTTCAAGTTGTTTTAAAGGGTTATAAAAGAATGAAGCAGAAAGACCGGGGCCGGGACTGGGACCAGGGAGCAGAAGGGACACGTGCTCTGGGTGCAACTTTATTAAGTAGAGGGCCAGATCTAGCCAGTCTGATCCGGGGTGCAGTCAGGAGAGCATACTATCAACACAACTTAATTTTGTCATCTCTATCAGAGTTCCCCCTTCACATTAGAGTCCTCCCCCATCATGTCAGAGTTCCTGCTTTCACATTAGAGTCCACCTCTGACATCAGAGTCAACCCCGTTTATAACAGAGTCCTTAGTCCTCCCTTCAAATCTTCAATGCAGCTGCAGCATTATGGCAGGAGGCAGAGCAGGTCTAGGTGGAAGCAGGACTTTTGTCCTGTTCTAAATCTCACTTTGGATTAACATAATTTATTTTAATGGGTTGGCTGACATCACCATAGAATGAATGATGTCCTGTGTCCTGGTCCGTCCCTGCACCATGGAAATACATTTTGCAGCATGGCAGAAATTGGCAAGGCATTGTGCAGCCATGTCAAGGCTTCACACTACACCTCAGCCTCTCCACTTGCTGATATCAATGTTACTTGTCCTGCATCCCCTAGATATAGCCCTGGGGTGCACTGGGAGCCTGTTGCATAGCACCCTCCTTGCCTCCCCTCATCCTCCACATGCTGCCTTGCCCAGAGCATGGGATCTGCCATCCTGCTTACAGGTCAGTCTGTGACTTACACCCTCCCCCCGCAAAAATGATCCCTTGTTTCCCCCCTGCAGCTGTCGGCTTCTCCTCCTCAGGGGGATTTTAACTATCCAAATAGATTTCCTGCTCCAAACCCCGCCTCATACTGCCCCTTCCCCACTGATCCCCCAGTGCCCCTTCCCTGCAGTGCTGCTGTCCGGCTTCCTCTCCTACATCTATAGTCAACGGAAGATGCTGCGGAGGTAGGATGATGTCAGAACGGAGATCTGGTGATGGGGTACTGGTAAACATGCCATGTCGTGTTTACCAGCCCCTTCCTGAATCAATACTGTAAACAATCAGTACTGATCGCTCATGTGTTCATCATCACTGAAGCATAGTAAGCTGTGCCTACTATTCTTCAGTTTGTGAGTAAACAGAAAGCCTCTGTACAGAGTGAATTATTTTATTGAATCTCCAGTGCAGCTGAGGCTGCAGAGAAAGGGAATGGGGATCTCTATCTGCATGCACTGTTTTTAGCCAGCCCACTACCCAACCTGGGGGGCAGTTTGACATCTTTGCCCTGGACACTGGATGACCTTGTCCTACCACTGAGAATGACTCTTTGTCTACAAACATCACTTGCGGTTGCTATTGAAAAAAAAGGTTTGACACCACCAACCCCTTTCACTTTTTTTACACAGCCAGTCATACCTCACAAGTAGTGTTGAGCGAACACGGACTGTATTATTCGTGTTCGTACCGAATAATTGGATTTTTTTTACCCGAACACGGACACGGACACTTTACTGTATGTTCGGGTAAAAATCCGTGTTCGGTCGTTTTATTTCCGGGTTTTGCATGCTTTGGCGCTCTTTTCATGGCGGGCTTTCAACAGCCAATCAACAATCGTTTAACTGGTGTGCCTTAAGCCATCCCAGCCATGCCTGCAAATGTCTTAGTAGCTGTGATTGGCCGTCTGAAGCATGTGACCAAGTCTTTATAAGTTCGAGGCAGCCGCCGCAGCAGCGTCATTCTGCTGCTTAGCTAAGGGACAGAGCACACATCAATGTGCTGGCTGCTGATTAGGGAAAGATAGGCAGGAAAAAACCATTTGTGTCCGGATAGAATTGAGGGACAGGTCGGAGTGTTTAGGCAGGGCGAGTTGTAGGCATTTTAGGGATAGAGTCTGCTGAATTATAGGGTCAGTGTCTTCTACAAACTACAATCGATATTGCTGTGTGGGGGGTGGGGTGAATCTGCACTCAATCCTGATCTACGATCTCTTCTCAATCCTGTTAGGGACAGAGTCTGCTGAATTTTAGGGAAACTGTGTTCTACAAACTACAATCGATATTGCTGTGTGGTGTGGGATTGGAGATAGGCAGGTGTCAGTGATCCACATCCATTTTTCTGTGTGTGAGCTGCAGTGAACACAATCTTTTTGGGCTGCAGTGAACACAATCTTTTTGGGCTGCAGTGAACACAATCTTTTTGGGCTGCAGTGAACACAATCTTTTTGGGGTGCAGTGAACAAAATCTTTTTGGGGTGCAGTGAACACAATCCTTTTTGGTGTGCAGTGAACACAATCTTTGTGGGGTGCAGTGAACAAAATCCTTTGTGGGGTGCAGTGAACACAATCTTTTTGGGGTGCAGTGAACAAAATCCTTTTTGGGGTGCAGTGAACAACATCCTTTTTGGGGTGCAGTGAACACAATCTTTTTGGGGTGCAGTGAACAAAATCCTTTGTGGGGTGCAGTGAACACAATCTTTTTGGGGTGCAGTGAACACAATCTTTTTGGGGTGGAGTGAACAACATCCTTTTTGGGGTGCAGTGAACAAAATCCTTTTTGGGGTGCAGTGAACAAAATCATTTTTGGGGTGCAGTGAACACAATCTTTGTGGGGTGCAGTGAACACAATCTTTTTGGGGTGGAGTGAACAACATCCTTTTTGGGGTGCAGTGAACAACATCCTTTTTGGGGTGCAGTGAACACAATCTTTTTGGGGTGCAGTGAACACAATCTTTGTGGGGTACAGTGAACAGAATCTTTGTGGGGTGCAGTGAACACAATCTTTGGGGGGTACAGTGAACACAATCTTTTTGGGGTGCAGTGAACACAATCTTTGTGGGGTGCAGTGAACACAATCTTTTTGGGGTGGAGTGAACAAAATCATTTTTGGGGTGCAGTGAACAACATCCTTTTTGGGGTGCAGTGATCAAAATCCTTTTTGGGGTGCAGTGAACACAATCTTTTTGGGGTGCAGTGAACAAAATCCTTTGTGGGGTGCAGTGAACAGAATCTTTGTGGGGTGCAGTGAACACAATCTTTGGGGGGGTACAGTGAACACAATCTTTTTGGGGTGCAGTGAACACAATCTTTGTGGGGTACAGTGAACAGAATCTTTGTGGGGTGCAGTGAACACAATCTTTGGGGGGTACAGTGAACACAATCTTTTTGGGGTGCAGTGAACACAATCTTTGGGGGGTACAGTGAACACAATCTTTTTGGGGTGCAGTGAACACAATCTTTGTGGGGTGCAGTGAACACAATCTTTGGGGGGGTACAGTGAACACAATCTTTTTGGGGTGCAGTGAACAACATCCTTTTAGGGTGCAGTGAACACAATCTTTGTGGGGTGCAGTGAACAACATCCTTTTAGGGTGCAGTGAACACAATCTTTGTGGGGTACAGTGAACAGAATCTTTGTGGGGTGCAGTGAACACAATCTTTGGGGGGTACAGTGAACACAATCTTTGTGAGGTGCAGTGAACACAATCTTTGTGGGGTGCAGTGAACACAATCATTGTGGGGTGCAGTGAACTCAATCTTTGTGGGGTACAGTGAACACAATCTCATACTTCTGAAGATTTGAGGGTGCTGCCTGTTCCATACTCCCCCTACTCCTCATCTAGCCTTTTAGGGGTACAAACAATAGTAATTGGGGCCTAGTGTGGTTGTGTACGTGTGATATACATACACTTTTTTTGGATCATATTTTCTATTCCGCTATTTAATCAAAAACCTTTGGGGATCAGTTAAATTGGGGGATAGTCTGTGTTGGTACGTGTGAGAGAGATCCACCTTTCCAAGTTGTTGGGGTTCATCTCATACTTCTGAAGGTTTGAGGGTGCTGCCTGTTCCATACTCCCCCTACTCCTAGCCTTTTAGGGGTACAAACAATAGTAATTGGGGCCTAGTGTGGTTGTGTACGTGTGATATACATACACTTTTTTTGGATCATATTTTCTATTCCGCTATTTAATCAAAAACCTTTGGGGATCAGTTAAATTGGGGGATAGTCTGTGTTGGTACGTGTGAGAGAGATCCACCTTTCCAAGTTGTTGGGGTTCATCTCATACTTCTGAAGGTTTGAGGGTGCTGCCTGTTCCATACTCCCCCTACTCCTAGCCTTTTAGGGGTACAAACAATAGTAATTGGGGCCTAGTGTGGTTGTGTACGTGTGATATACATACACTTTTTTTGGATCATATTTTCTATTCCGCTATTTAATCAAAAACCTTTGGGGATCAGTTAAATTGGGGGATAGTCTGTGTTGGTACGTGTGAGAGAGATCCACCTTTCCAAGTTGTTGGGGTTCATCTCATACTTCTGAAGGTTTGAGGGTGCTGCCTGTTCCATACCCCCCCTACTCCTCATCTAGCCTTTTAGGGGTACAAACAATAGTAATTGGGGCCTAGTGTGGTTGTGTACGTGTGATATACATACACTTTTTTTGGATCATATTTTCTATTCCGCTATTTAATCAAAAACCTTTGGGGATCAGTTAAATTGGGGGATAGTCAGTGTTGGTACGTGTGAGAGAGATCCACCTTTCCAAGTTGTTGGGGTTCATCTCATACTTCTGAAGGTTTGAGGGTGCTGCCTGTTCCATACCCCCCCTACTCCTCATCTAGCCTTTTAGGGGTACAAACAATAGTAATTGGGGCCTAGTGTGGTTGTGTACGTGTGATATACATACACTTTTTTTGGATCATATTTTCTATTCCGCTATTTAATCAAAAACCTTTGGGGATCAGTTAAATTGGGGGATAGTCTGTGTTGGTACGTGTGAGAGAGATCCACCTTTCCAAGTTGTTGGGGTTCATCTCATACTTCTGAAGGTTTGAGGGTGCTGCCTGTTCCATACTCCCCCTACTCCTAGCCTTTTAGGGGTACAAACAATAGTAATTGGGGCCTAGTGTGGTTGTGTACGTGTGATATACATACACTTTTTTTGGATCATATTTTCTATTCCGCTATTTAATCAAAAACCTTTGGGGATCAGTTAAATTGGGGGATAGTCTGTGTTGGTACGTGTGAGAGAGATCCACCTTTCCAAGTTGTTGGGGTTCATCTCATACTTCTGAAGGTTTGAGGGTGCTGCCTGTTCCATACTCCCCCTACTCCTCATCTAGCCTTTTAGGGGTACAAACAATAGTAATTGGGGCCCAGTGTGGTTGTGTACGTGTGATATACATACACTTTTTTTGGATCATATTTTCTATTCCGCTATTTAATCAAAAACCTTTGGGGATCAGTTAAATTGGGGGATAGTCTGTGTTGGTACGTGTGAGAGAGATCCACCTTTCCAAGTTGTTGGGGTTCATCTCATACTTCTGAAGGTTTGAGGGTGCTGCCTGTTCCATACTCCCCCTACTCCTCATCTAGCCTTTTAGGGGTACAAACAATAGTAATTGGGGCCCAGTGTGGTTGTGTACGTGTGATATACATACAATTTTTTTGGATCATATTTTCTATTCCGCTATTTAATCAAAAACCTTTGGGGATCAGTTAAATTGGGGGATAGTCTGTGTTGGTACGTGTGAGAGAGATCCACCTTTCCAAGTTTTTGGGGTTCATCTCATACTACTGAAGATTTGAGGGTGCTGCCTGTTCCATACTCCTCCTCCTACTGCTCAACCATCCTTTTAGGGGTACAAACAATAGTAGTTGGGGCCTAGTGTGGTGGTGTACGTGCGAGATACATACACTTTCTTTTTGATCATATTTTCTATTCCGCTATTCAATTAAAACCTTTGGGGATCAATTCAATTGCGAGATAGTCTGTGTCGGTACGTGTGAGATCCACCTTTCCAAGTTGTTGGGGTTCATCTCATACTTCTGAAGATTTGAGGGTGCTGCCTGTTCCATACTCCTCCTCCTACTCCTCATCCATCCTTTTAGGGGTACAAACAATAGTAATTGGGGCCTAGTGTGGTTGTGTACGTGCGAGATACATACACTTTTTTTGATCATATTTCCTATTCCGCTATTCAATAAAAACCTTTGAGGATCAATTGAATTGCGGGATAGTCTGTGTCGGTACGTGTGAGATCCACCTTTCCAAGTTTTTGGGGTTCATCTCATACTTCTGAAGATTTGAGGGTGCTGCCTGTTCCATACTCCTCCTACTCCTCATCCATCCTTTTAGGGGTACAAACAATAGTAATTGGGGCCTAGTGTGGTTGTGTACGTGCGAGATACATACACTTTTTTTGATCATATTTCCTATTCCGCTATTCAATAAAAACCTTTGAGGATCAATTGAATTGCGGGATAGTCTGTGTCGGTACGTGTGAGATCCACCTTTCCAAGTTTTTGGGGTTCATCTCATACTTCTGAAGATTTGAGGGTGCTGTCTGTTCCATACTCCTCCTACTCCTCATCCATCCTTTTAGGGGTAGAAACAATAGTAATTGGGGCCTAGTGTGGTTTTGTACGTGCGAGATACATACACTTTTTTGGATCATATTTCCTATTCCGCTATTCAATAAAAACCTTTCTAGGGCAAGATCTTAAATTACAGAAATATGAGGAGACCGTCAAATAAGGGCCGTGGCCTGGGTCGTGGTGCTGCTGGTAGAGCTCCTGTTGCAAGGAGAGGACGTGGTCGATCTGTGCCAGCTACACGCACAAGTGAAACACCTTCCTCAAGTGTGAGTAGGCGACAGAACCTGCATCAGTATTTGGTAGGGCATCAAACGCCCCTAGAAGTGATGAGGCCAGAACAAGTTGAGGCGATAGTAGATTGGTTTGCTGCTGACAGTGCCTCCAGTTACTTCACATTGTCTCCCACCCAGTCTACTGCAGAAAGGTCAGAGTTGGCACCTGCAGCCAATGTCCAACCGTCTTTCACCTCACCCCCTTGCAAATCAGGCCAGCAGTCTGAGCCCCAAGCCATACAGCAGTCTCTTATTCTTTTTGAGGACTCTGTCAGCAGGGTTTCCCAGGGCCATCCACCTAGCCCTGCCCCAGAAGTGGAAGAGATTGAGTGCAGCGATGCCCAACCACTTATTTCTCAAGATGAGTACATGCAAGGATCATCGCAGCACGTCTCCGATGATGACGAAACGCAGGTGCCAACTGCTGCGGCGTTCAGCATTGTGGAGACCGACAAGGAGGGCAGGGGTGAAGACTGGGTGGAAGATGATGTGGAGGACGATGAGGTCCTCGACCCCACATGGAATGAACGTCATGCAGGTGACCTGAGTAGTTTGGAGGAAGAGGCGGTGGTCGCACAGAGCCACCAGCACAGCAGAAGAGGGAGCAGGGTGCAGAAGCGGAGCGGCCGTGCCCTAGACACTACGCCCGCTACTGCCCAACGCAGCAAGGGAACGAGCGCACCAAAGTCAGCTCAAAGGAGTTCTCTAGCGTGGAAGTTCTTTAGAAAATGTGCTGATGACAGGACACGAGTGGTTTGCACCCTGTGCAATCAGAGCTTGAAGCGAGGCATAAACCTTCTCAACCTGAGCACAACCTGCATGATCAGGCATCTAAGTGCAAAGCACGAGCTGCAGTGGAGTACACACCTTCAAAACCAAGAAACGTCTCTGGCTCATCCTGCTTCCTCTTCTGCTGCAGTCTCGGCCGCTCCAGCCACATCTGTAGTGATACCGGCACCTGCCACCCCGCAAACAGACGATCTGTCAGCAACACCACCACCTGGGTCACCAACAACCATCTCCACAATGTCCCGTGGAAGCGTTCAGCTTTCCATCTCCCAAACACTTGAGAGGAAGAGGAAGTACCCCCCTACCCACCCGCGATCCCTGGCCCTGAATGCCAGCATTTCAAAATTATTGGCCTTTGAAATGCTGTCATTCCGTCTGGTGGAGACGCACAGTTTTAAAAACCTTATGTCGGTGGCTGTCCCACAGTACGTCGTGCCCAGCCGCCACTACTTTTCCAGGCAAGCCATCCCTTCCCTGCACAACCAAGTGGGGGAAAATATCAGGTGTGCACTGCGCAACGCCATCTGTGCCAAGGTCCACCTAACTACGGATACGTGGACCAGTAAGCACGGTCAGGGGCGTTATATCTCCCTAACGGCACACTGGGTAAATGCAGTGGCGGATGGGCCTGAGGCGGATAGCAATTTGGCGCATGTCCTTCCACCACCGAGGATTGCAGGGCGCTTCAGTTTGCCTCCTGTTCCTAACTCCTCCTACTCCGCTTCCTCATCCTCTACCGCCTCCTCATCCGGACAGCGTAACACCTTCACCACCAACTTCAGCACGGCCAGGGGTAAACGACAGCAGGCAGTTTTACAACTTGCCTGTTTGGGGGACAAACCACACACCGCGCAGGAGTTGTGGAGGAGCATGGAACAGCAGACAAATGAGTGGTTGCTGCCAGCGAGCCTCAAGCCCGGCCTGGTGGTGTGCGATAACGGGCGAAATCTCATAGCAGCTCTGGGCCTAGCCGGTTTGACGCACATCCCTTGCCTGGCGCATGTGCTGAATTTGGTGGTGCAGAGGTTCCTTAAAAACTACCCCGATATGTCAGAGCTGCTGCAGAAAGTGCGGGCCGTTTGTGCGCACTTTCGGCGTTCTCACCCTGCTGCTGCTCGCCTGGCAGCGCTGCAGCGTAACTTCGGCCTTCCCGCTCACCGCCTCATATGTGACGTGCCCACAAGGTGGAACTCCACCTTGCACATGCTGGAAAGACTGTGCGAGCAGCAGCAGGCCATAGTGGAGTTTCAGCTGCAGCACGCACGCGTGAGTCGCTCTGCGGAACAGCACCACTTCACCACCAATAACTGGGCCTCCATGCGAGACCTGTGTGCCTTGTTGCGCTGTTTTGAGTACTCCACCAACATGGCCAGTGGCAATGACGCCGTTCTCAGCTTAACTATCCCACTTCTATGCCTCCTTGAAAAAACAATTCGGGCGATGATGGAAGAGGATGTGGCACAGGATGAGGAGGAGGAGGAGGATGAAGAGGTAACATTTCCAAGGCTTTCAGGGCAGTCATTCGCAAGGGGCTCCGAGGGTGGGTTCCTGCACACGCAAACGCCAGGGACGCAATTGTCCAGCAGGGGCACAGTTCTGGAGGATGAGGAGGATGAGGAGGAGGAGGAGCTGGAGGAGGAGATGGAACCATGTTCACAGCAGGGTGGCACCCAGGCCAGCTCATGGCCATCACTGGTGCGTGGCTGGGGGGATACAGAGGACACGGACGATACACCTCCCACAGAGGACAGCCTTTCGTTGCCTCTGGGCAGCCTGGCACACATGAGCGATTACATGCTGCAGTGTCTCCACAACGACCGCCGAGTTGCCCACATTCTAACTTGTGCTGATTACTGGGTGGCCACGCTGCTGGATCCCCGTTACAAGGACAACGTACCGTCCTTAATTCACTCACTGGAGCGCGATCGCAAGATGCGCGAGTACAAGCGCACGCTGGTAGACGCCATGCTGCTGGCATTCCCATCTGACAGCGGGGCCACAGTGGAAGCACAAGGCAGAGGAGGAGGAGGAGGAGGTCGCCAACGCAACCAGGGCACCGCCAGCACCTCAGAAGGCAGGGTTAGCATGGCCGAAATGTGGAAAAGCTTTGTCAGCACGCCACAACAAACAGCAGCACCAGCAGCTCAGATGGAACGTCTTAGCAGGAGGCAGCATTTTACCAACATGGTGGAGCAGTATGTGTGCACACGCCTACATGTAGTGAATGACGGGTCTGCCCCCTTCAACTTCTGGGTCTCCAAATTGGGCACATGGCCTGAGCTTGCCCTTTACGCCTTGGAGGTGCTGGCGTGCCCTGCAGCCAGTGTATTATCTGAACGGGTATTTAGCACGGCTGGGGGCGTTATAACAGACAAGCGCAGCCGCCTGTCCAGAGACAATGTGGACAAGCTCACGTTCATTAAAATGAACCAGGCATGGATCCCACGGGACTTTTCCGTACCTTATGCAGAATAGCAATGGATACCGACCTTACCCACCCATTGTTCCATTTTTGCTCTTTCTCACTCTTTTGGGGTGTACCCTCATTTAAAATTTTTGAAAAGAAGCAGTGTTGGCTACCTCGTCCTCCTCCTCAGGGCCAGATTAATGTAGGGGCTATTGGAGCTGCAGCTCCAGGCCCCTACCTTTTATATAGGCCCCGGGTTGGCCATATTCACTGTTACCGCTCTTCTGTCACTTGTAAACACAGAAGTCTGGCTTCTATGCTCGCTTCCCCAGGCAGCACCCTCAGAACCTCCCCACACAGCGTGAAGGCCGGACAAGGAGGGACAGTTGGCGATGCATGGATGTGTTTATGGGCTTCAGAGACAGCATCCCATGTTGAATTAGGCATGCATGGCTGCACCCTTCCTCCTCTGGGTGCATGGCAAGGCACGGCCCTTAAGGCCCTTCAAAATCTTCAGCACCAAGCCCATGATGCTGTTAATCCGGCCCTGGTCCTCCTCCACCGCCGCTTCCACCTACACCGCCCATAGGTGTGCGCAGCCTATTGCATTAAGGTGTGCACCCCAAAGTTGAAATACACATGCATGTGTTTGCCAGCAGGGAGAGTAATGTATCGGGGCCATGTACCTGTAGGCAAGGAGAAATAGAGCAGAGCAGGTCCCAGGGAGATCTTTCCCATCTCCTCACTGGCAATGCTATGTGCCCTAGGTGATTAGGGTGTGCCCAGGCACACCCAGCACACCCTGTGCGCACGCCTATGTCACCGCCACATCCACCACCACCTCAACCTCCCTCCTACTCCATATGGGCCTCGTCCTTCAGAGATGAAGAAGAACATTGTTTTATTTTTCTGTTTTTTTTTGTTGTTTTAAGTTATTTCCCTATCCACATTTGTTTGCAGAGCACTTGCCATGCTCTTAATTACGTTTTGCTGCCATTTGCAGCACTCTAGCCCTTTCCTTTGGTGTTTTAGAGCCATTTTAGTGCCTTAAAGTTCGGGTCCCCATTGACTTCAATGGGGTTCGGTGTCCGGGAAAAGTTCGGTAAAAGTCCGGGACACGGACCCGGACTTTTTTTTAAAGTTCGGCCGAACCCGTCGAACACGGACATCTAGGTGTCCGCTCAACCCTACTCACAAGCTATAAAAATATTTTTTTTCCTTTGGCTTAGGCATATTTCAAATCTTTGCAGTTTTGTTATCTTTAGACATACTTGATACCAAAAAAATACCTTTTGATATCCATGCTATATTTATGTTCATTTTCCCTGGTTCTAGTGTTGTTTTTTGCTTACTTGCGTTTTTGTCCTCCCTGGTATTCGTGGGCTCTCATTTTGTGCTGCTGGGGGGGCGGGTGTCTTTTCTCACCGGTCTTCCTGTATCTCGGTCCCGGTATTCTGGTCTTCTGCGCATGCGCGACCGGGTCCGAAAGTGAGGCTTGGTTAGCGCATGCGCAGTTTCGCGTTTGGCGGCCATTTTGCGCATGCGCAGTTGCCGCGGCTGGCGCTGACGTCATCCTGGCGCCAAATTTAAAAAGGGAAATTGCCTTTGCAAAAATGGGAATGTCATTTTCGTTGCAGCAGGCTTCCCCAGGTTTCGGATTCCTATCCAACAGGTTAGTGACACTGGTGGGGACTCTCCCTCCCCCCCCACACACTTTTTGGCAGCTTATAGCACAATACTTATTTCTGTCTCCTTCTGTCTTTAGCGAATCGCTTCAGCCAGCATGGAGTCATCTCCGCCCCTAGGTGGTCAGCCCTCTCATGGCAGGTATTATGGGGACAGTTATTGGTGGGAGCTAACACGGATCCTGTATTTCCCGTGCTATCTCTCTCTCTATCATTTATGTCTTGTAGCTCTTCAAGGTCTGATCCGCAGCATATTGCCCGCAAAGAGGATCGCCACTCAAAGTCGCAGCACCGGCATTCCTCTTCTAGATCAAGGCATAAATCCCCTTCCAGCTCTAGGCACCGTGGTGAAGACTTGTCCTCTCCTTCTAGGGTCAAGGGTCGCTCGGGTCAATCCCGCAAGAATAAATGCTGGGGGTGTGGCCTGCAGGTCCCAGACGGAAAATCTCTTTGCGACCGTTGCTATGCTCAAGCCGCAGGGGAAAGACAAAGCTCAGACCAGCATCTGGAGTCTGTAGTGAAACAGGTCCTGAAGGACTCTCTGGAGGATCTAGGGATCTCTCACCAAAGAGCGACTTATGTACAACCTCACTTCCCAGAAATGGAATCGCAGGGTCAAGACTTAGATTCTTCTCAGCCAAGTCGTCCTTCCCTCCTCTTTTTAGATAATGATTCGGAGACAGACAATCTCTGTGTGGGCTTTGATTTTGGACTTGTTACCCCTTTGGTGACGGCAGTAAGGGAGGCCCTTGAGTGGGAGGAGCCAATGGTCTCTCCTCCTAAGCAGAACATTTTTTTCAAACAACTGAGCAAAGAACGTCTCAACTTTCCATTCCTAGGCGAACTAGGGGAAATTATCAATGAAGAGTGGAATAAGGTAGAGAGAAAAAATTCCATGCTCTCTAAAATGGAAAAACTGTATCCTTTTAAGCAAGAGGAAGTTAAACATCTTGAATCCCCTCCACTGGTTGATGCAGCAGTAATGAGGCTTGTCAAGCACATGACTCTCCCTCTGGAGGATACAGCCTCCTTTAAGGATCCATTGGAGAGAAGAATTGACTGCAAACCGGCCTTAGCTCTGGCCGCAACTTCCAAGGCAGTGGAAATTTGGTCTGAAGATATTGAGAAGACTCTTAAAGGTGTCTCTGAAGAGGTTGCCAGGAGCTCCCCTATTCAGGAGTTGAAAATGGCATCTTCTTTCCTGGGGGAGGCCTCTATTGACATCATCCGTCTTTTGGCCCGAGTGATGCTATCTTCCGTGACCGCCAAACGGGCACTTTGGCTTCGGCCTTGGGTAGCTGACGCTGCTTCGAAACAAGTATGGTGTCGGATCCCATTTGAGGGTTCTTCCCTCTGTGGGAACAAATTAGAGAGTGCCATCTCTAAGGCCACTGGCGGTAGGTCGGGGTACCTCCCTCAGGATAGATGCCCAGCTGGCTTCAAAAGAGTTCCACCTAGGAAGCACGCAGCTACAAGCCAGGCAAGAGCTATGGTAGAGGCTGGAAGTCCAGGCAGTCATCCTTTCAAAAATCATCCAAAGGAGATTCGTTTGGGGATCGGGAGGCCACTAAGTCATTTTGAGGTTGGGCCCACTCAGACATGTCAGGTTGGGGCTCGTCTTTTCCACTTTCGACGAGTCTGGGCGGCCTCAATCCGAGACACCTGGATTGTCAATACGGTCTCGGTCGGGCACTCCTGGACCTTCGACTGCACCCCAAGACTCAGATTTGTCCCAACTTCCATTCCCAGATCAGAAGAGAAAAGACGGGTCCTTCTCACCTACATAGACTCCCTGCTACTCCAGGGCGCAGTGGTTCCCATTCCAGACATCACAAAAGGTCAGGGTATTTACTCTCCCCTGTTTATGGTTCAAAAGAAGAACGGTTTCTGGTGGCCTGTCATAGACCTAACACATTTAAATCGCTTTATTCTCAAAGAAAGATTCAAAATGGAGTCTCTCCAGACGATTCAACACTCAGTTCAGCCAGGAGACGATGGCTAATAGGAGGCTAAAAGGAGATGGCTAATATCTGTAGACCTGAAAGATGCCTACTTTCACGTTCCTGTGGAAGAAAATCTTCAGCAGTTCCTTTGCTTCGCTATAGGAGGGAGTCACTTCCAGTTTGTCTGTCTTCCCTTTGGACTCTCCATGTCACCTCGCACATTCTCAAAAGTCTTGTTGGCAGTGGTGGCGTTGATCAGAGTAGAGGGCATCAGGTTACACCATTACTTGGACAACCTGCTTCTCCTGTCAAGTCGCAGCTCCTCAGGCACAGAGACCGCGTCATCGAGGTCCTTCAGGAGTTTGGGTGAATCCTAAACATCGAAAAGAGCCGCCTGGTTTCTACTCAGTCTCTCGTCTTCCTGGGAGCCCTGTTCAACACAGCAGAGGGCACCATTTCTCTTCCAGTGGAAAAGATCCCAGTAATCAGGGATAGGGTTTCTCTGGCCCTCTCCTCCTCTCATCTCACTGCTTGTCAGTGCCTGAAGATAGTTGGGACTCTAGTAGCGACCGTTCCCATGGTGAAATGGGTTCTTTGGAAGCTACGGCCATTCCAGAGAGGCTTTCTCCAGCAATGGGAATCAGACGATCTGGCTCAACGCATTTCGCTGATGACAGCCATGAAAAGGTGTCTCCCATGGTGGTTGTTACAGGAAAACGTTCTGAATTTTCACTCCATAGCTCCCATCTCCTGGGTTACGGTGACATCGGATGCCAGTGGCACGGGTTGGGGAGCTCACTGTCTGTCCGGGTCATCTGTAATCCTAAGGTTAGACAACACTGTGGCAGTAGCCTATGTGAAGAAGCAGGACGGGACACACAGCTGGTCCTTGCTTCAGGAGGTGAAGTCGATTATGCTCTGGGCCCAGAAGAATCTTTCCAATCGGTCAGCGGCATATGTTCCGGGGATTCAGAACCTGCAGGCGGACTTTCTCTCCCAGGTCACACTCAACAACAAAGAGTGGTCTCTCAACATAGAGGTCTTCAGTTGGGTTCAGTCCCTAGACTTTCTTCCAGAGGTCGATCTGTTTGCAGCTCCAGACAACAAGAAGCTTGCAAAATACTACACAAGATTCTGAGACCCCTGAGCCGTTGGGGTAGACGCTCTCACGGACTGTTGGAAGTTTCACAGAGCCTACGCCTTTCCCCCGGTTCCGATTATTCTCCAGTTCCTATAGAGACTCAGGATGGAGGCGGTGGAGGTCTTAGCAGTGATCCCATACTGGCCCAACAGGCCATGGTTTCCCCTGTTGACACTGCTCAGTTACCGGGCTCCTGTCTCTCTACCTCTCAGGCCGGATCTTCTGTCTCAAGGCCCTACTCTTCATCCGTGCCCAGCACGTCTGCACCTCAAGATTTGGTTCTTGAGAGGGGAAGACTGGAGGCCCTAGGATGTCCAGCTGAGGCTATTCCTACCCTTCTGAGCTAGATGAAGCAGCACCAATAGGGTTTACGAAAGAATCTGGGCAAAATTCTCCAGCTATTTATCTCCTAGAAGCGATCCTGATGTGACTCCTACAATACAGGATGTTCTGGGCTTCCTATATTCAGGCCTAGATCTGTCTTTATCTGTCAGTTCATTACGAGTTCAGGTTTCAGCCATCTCAGCCTTCACAGGAGTTTCTTGGGCAAGACATGTACTGATTCGCCAATTCTTCAAGGGTGCGATGAGACTTAAGCCCCAGAGGAAGCCGAGATTTCCAAAATGGGATCTTTCCTTAGTTTTGGATTTCTTTTCATCACTTAAATCATCTTCAAGTAGACCTCTATCAATTGGGGAACTTACTCTTAAAACTGTGTTCCTGGTGGCAATTACTTCAGCAAGACGTGTCTCCGAGATCCAAAGTCTGGGGGTTAAAGAACCATTCCTTAAACATATTGGACTAGGTGGGACTTTAAGTGAGACCCAAGCTGGTGTTGCCCGGCGTCTCCATCCCTATAACAAGAAAAAAAATGAGGTTGAAGGATTGTAAGAGGTGCATGAAAGTCAGCCAGCCCCATTCCTAACCTTTTTTCCAGACAGAGTGGTCCTAATTCCTATGCTAGGTTCAACTCCTAAAGTAACTTCAGTGTTTCACGAAAATCAGGAAATCGTCCTTCCCACCTTTTGGACAGACGAAGACTCTCGACTTCATCGTCAAACAGACTTTCTCTTCGTCCTTCTTCATGGGAAGAAGAAAGAAATGCGGGCTTCTTCTAGAGCTATTGCTGCGTGGATCGTTCAGGCTATTTAGTGGGCATACAAATCTAGGGAATTGGATCCTCCAGAAGTGGTAACAGCACACTCAACTCGAAGTGCTTTGACGTCGTGGGCAGCTTCCAGACATGTCGCTCCCAAAGTAGTTTGCAGGGCAGCGTCCTGGTCTTCTATCAACACTTTTATGTCTCACTATTGTGTTGAACCAGCTGCTTTATCATCTGGTAATTTTGGTATTCAAGTGCTATCGGTTAATGGTACCAATTAAAGTTTTCTGTTCAGCATCTTCCCACCCGGGAGTGTATTGCGAGTTATTTCCCAAATGTATGCTGCCATGGAGTCTGTCAGGAAAATGGAAAATTGATATCAAATACTTACCGTAATTTTCCTTTCCTGATGGACTCCATGGCAGCAGGAGTTCCATCCCAGTTCCTGAGTAGGCTAGTTACAGAACATGGATGCTGAAAGGGAGCAAAGATTTATGAGAGTGGGGTCCTATAGGGTAGGAGAGGAGGCGGGACCTACCCAAACGTATGCTGCCATGGAGTCCATCAGGAAAGGAAAATTACGGTAAGTATTTGATATCAATTTTCCATTTTTCCTAAATGAATGAATACATTTAATTTTTTACATTTTTTTATTGGATGTGTTTTATAGCATTAAGTAAAAAATATTGTTTTTTACAAAACTGTCTGTATTTTTTTTGTTTATAGATAAAAAAAAAAAACGCAGACATGATCAAATATCACAAAAAGAAAGCTCTATTTGTAGGAAAAAAGGACATACAGCCTCGCAGGTCTGTGCAATTTTCATTTAAAGTAACGCAAAAAAATGGCCTGGTCATTAGGGGGGACCTGCGTTTAACTTTGCGTTCCACAGCACAGCTCTCTGAACTTTCGGTTCCAGGTTTGACTTCAGAACGCCAGCTTATTGCGGCTACCACAACAAGCTGACTCTATTACTTGACCACGGATCGGTTGGCTATCCTGCTGAAGTGGAGTAAATAGCCATTCAACTCTGGACTTGGTGAACTTTATGTGACAGCTGAATGGGGCCTTATTCAGAGGATTAGATTGGTTGGACTTATAAGATGGGTGAGTCACCCCTTGAGATCACTAACCAAAATCTACTACTACCCTGATTCCCCACGCTGTCCTAATTAACTGTAAGTGTCTATATATGCATCAGTCCACGAGTACTAGCTTGGCTGAATATTAATACCTATACTGGGACATTTCCACCTACTGCCAAAGATTATGCTCTTCTTGAGAGATTATACTCTTCCTGAATTTGGTGGCTGGACTGACTAAACTGTGAATTTTTGAGGTTATTTATCCTCTCCCCAGGACTTTCTTTGCCGATATGGCCATGACCCCTTTAATGGGAACCAGTATCTAATCACCAGTTCTGTTGAAAGAGCCAGTATCCTGATGCCTGCTTTTGTTGTGAGCTGAAGATGTAATCTCCTTAAAGCCTCGTACACACGATCAGATCTTTCATCCGTTTTTTGTTGCATGCTGACTCATGTCGAAAATCAGCAGATCGTTTGTCGGACGAAATTTCACTTCCGATTTTCGTATCGTGTGTACGGCCTTTAGTTATGCTCTATACTTACTTCAGTGTTAAGTCTATCATCTGAATGTGTTGAGAAGCTATCTTGAACATTTTTGTATTTCACTGACTCAAGTATCTGGATTTGCATACTTTTTGAAAGATTTTGAATGGAATGAAACATAGAAACATAGAATGTGTCGGCAGATAAGAACCATTTGGCCCATCTAGTCTGCCCAATATATCTGAATCCTATGAATAGTCCCTGGCCCTATCTTATATGAAGGATAGCCTTATGCCTATCCCATGCATGCTTAAACTCCTTCACTGTATTTGCAGCTACCACTTCTGCAGGAAGATTATTCCATGCATCCACTACTCTCTCAGTAAAGTAATACTTCCTCATATTACTTTTAAACCTTTGCCCCTCTAATTTAAAACTGTGTCCTCTTGTGGTAGTTTTTCTTCTTTTAAATATGCTCTCCTCCTTTACCGAGTTGATTCCCTTTATGTATTTAAAAGTTTCTATCATATCCCCTCTGTCTCTTCTTTCTTCCAAGCTATACATGTTAAGGTCCTTTAACCTTTCCTGGTAAGTTTTTTCCTGCAATCCATGTACTAGTTTAGTAGCTCTTCTCTGAACTCTCTCTAGAGTATCTATATCCTTCTGGAGATATGGCCTCCAGTACTGCGCACAATACTCCAAGTGAGGTCTCACCAGTGTTCTGTACAGCGGCATAAGCACTTCTCTCTTTCTACTGCTTATACCTCTCCCTATACATCCAAGCATTCTGCTGGCATTTCGTGCTGCTCTATTACATTGTCTTCCCACCTTTAAGTCTTCTGAAATAATCACTCCTAAATCCCTTTCCTCAGATACTGAGGTCAGGAATGCATGTGTGTACGCTTGGGTCTCGTTTCATGTGCTTGTCTTGACAGGTTTCACTTGGGCTGCATTCACACTTGAGCGTAGCGTTTTCGCACGTTTTTTTACCGCGATTTTTACCGCATTTTTCAGGGTTTTTTTTCCAGGTGTTTTTGGAGGCAGGCATTGACATCTAACAAAAACACTGGTAATCAGACCAAAAAGAAGCTCCTGTACTTTTTTCAGCTACAGGCATTTTGCTTCAAGGGACAAAATGCTCAGGTGTGAACAGGGCCTTGGTGTCTGGGTGTTTTTTACCTTTTGGAATTTTCAGTAATTTACTTTTATGCCAGTATTTTCAATAAATTGTGCAATTTAATACCGTTGTTGGTCCTCTGTCACAACTTCTTTCCTGGGTACCCCTTTTGTGAGTGATTCCCCATTTTTATTAATTTTTGAAGTGGTTAAATAGACTCAGATGAGTAGATACCAAATACAATTGCACTGTGATTTACTGTTTGGAAAGTTTCAGGATTTACTAACACTAGCGTAACCTGCCCTCCTGAAACTTTCCGAGCAGTAAATCAAAGTGCATTTTTATTTGGTGTCTCCTCACCTGACTCCATTTAAGCACAATCAGAATTCTTAAGCCCAGATAAAGGGGAGTGTGTTTAGCCCCAAAATGTATTGGCCCTATTCTGCTATGAATCAATGTTATCATTGAATTACCTTGGACATTTATTTGGCTCTCTCATTGGACTGTATAGGGTTGATTTACTAAAACAGGAGAGTACAAAATCTGGTGCAGCTGTGCATGGTAGCCAATCAGCTTCTAACTTCAACTTGCTCAATTAAGCTTTGACAAAAAAAAAACTGGAAGCAGTTTCGATTCTATGCAGAACTTTTCCAGATTTTGCACTCTCCAGTTATAGTAAATCCAACTCCCTGCTGAGCTTTTGTGTTCCAAACATCACAACAGACAAGCTAAAAGTCGGCCAATTCCTGCCAAACTGACTGCTTTCAGTCGATTTTCGGCCCTTGTGTACCCAGGTTTAAGCTGGTTTTAAAGCTTTGTGAATTAATAGGCTTCTTCAGAGAAGCCTATCTGGCTCCCACCTAACAACTGCTCATTTACTTTTTCCATCAGCCCATCACCCACAGTTTTTAACTCTTTTATTTCTTGACCCTCCCTCTTAGATTGTAAGCTCTAACGAGCAGGGCTCTCTGATTCCTCCTGTATTAAATTGTATTGTAATTGTACTGTCTGCTCTCATGTTGTAAAGCGCTGCGTAAACTGTTGGCCTAATATAAATCCTGTATAATAATAACAATAATAATAAAATGTAGCAATGTGATTGCCATGATCAGCCATTTAAAGTACAAACTCCACTCATTTCTGTGATAGTTTTAGCAATCCCAATAAATTTGCTCTCTGAAACTTCACACGGTAAACATAATTATCATACAAGATATAATCATAGCAGTGGCTGGCACTGTTATTCATGGGGAACTAAATCCTGCAAGCTGAAAAAAAAAAAAGAGATGTTGCACATTGTTAGGGCTGCAGAGTCCTAGGATTCCTCTTGTTAAAGGGGTTGTAAAGTCAGAAGGTTTTTTTATCTTAATGCATTCTGTGCATTGAAGCTCCATTCACACCTGAGTGTATCGTTTTAAGCGGGTTTTTTTGGGTGTGTTTCAGGCGTTTTGTTCAAGCGTTTTTCAGGGGTTTTTTTGCAGGTGTTTGGAGGCAGGCATTGACAACTAACAAAAATGCTTGTAATCTGCCAAAAAAGAAGCTCATGTTTTGCTTCAGGCACCAAAACACTCATATGTGAACAGGGGCCATTGAAATGAATGGGATTTTGCTTGTTGGGCATTTTGAGACTTCAGAGATGAGCATTTTACGAGCTGAAAAACACTCAGGTGTGAACAGGGCCTAAGATAAAAATCCTTCTGTGTGCAGAAGCCCCCCTCAGTCCCCCTAACACTTACCTGAGGTCCCTCTCTGTCCAGCAATGTCCACGAGTGTGTCAGCCATCTGATATTCTCCCTCCTGAATGGCTGAGACACAGTAGTGGTTCCATTGGCTGCCACTGCTGTCAATCACAGTCAGCTAGGCAATCAGGAGAGGGGGCGGGTCGAGGCTCCATGTCTGAATGGACACAGGGAGCTGTGACTCGGCTTGGGTGCCCCCATAGCAAGCTGCTTGATGTGGAGGCACTGAACAGGAGGGAGGGGCAAGGATCACAGAAGAGGGACCCGAGAAAAGGAGGATCCTGGCTGCCCTGTGCAAATCCACAAGCAGGTAAGTAAAACATGTTTGTTATTTTTATAGGGAAAAAAACTAGGCAGCTGTCTAGGGCAAAACCAGGGCGCTGGTTTTCCATACTCTCTGGGGGCAGGTAGAATGATGGGTGTTGAAGGGTCTCCGGTTCACTGCTGGTCCCTTCCTCCCCCTCTGACTTCATGTAAGGAGGGTTCCAGGTCTCCCAGGGATTGGGGACCTGGTGATTGCGCCCCCTCTCAGGCAAAACAGCAGTGGGGGACTGGTGAAGATGTTGCAGGTGAAGTGAGGTGAGCCACAGATCCTTAAAGCTCCCCTGCCACGGCAGTACCATTTAGGGGCATCCAACAAAGCCCCAGGTCATTCCTTCAGCTCCTCACAAGAGTCTGAATGCCCACACTGTGGCGGTTCCTCCGCTGCTAGGGCAGACTGCTGTACCTCTGATGGCCCTAGAGAACCATTTCCCTCAATGGCAATGTCAGGGCTCCCCACTGAGGACATACAGAGACCAAGGTTTCTGTAATCCTAGTGCGGCACCCCACCAGACCCCTTCTGGGCATGACCCAAAGTCAAATGTACAGAGAAACACCATGGATATCAAGTGATATAAAGCAGGACTGTGTCATCCGAGCTACAAGCTGTTTAAGTATTTTTTTTTTTCTTTTAAATTTGGAAGGTTTTTTTTTTTTGGTTTTTTTTGGGGGGGGGTGCAAGTAGCTGGTTTTGCCTAGGTCACAAAATAATCTAGCACCGGCCCGGCCTTCATCCCCCGCCATTTAAAGATTGTTCACACCAACCCATGTGCTAAAATGGGGGGAGTGACCGTTGTGTAGCAGCAGTGAGGGTTGGGTTACCTTTTTTCATTTTATTGGTTTCTATGTGCCACAGTTGAGGATGGGAAGAGCAGCCCGAGAGATGTAGCCTTATCTCTTGTTGTATTGATAGTGTAAGTTACTGGGAGCAGAATTAATGTTTAATAGGCAGGGGGCTGAGTACCCAGTGTTCTGAAAAGGTACAGTAACACTCAGCCAGCCAGGTCACAGCCCGGGACACAGATGTTATAGGACAACTAGTTATAATGCGAGACTCTCTAGGCAAATGGGGCTTTTAAACTAGGTGATGGGGGGGGGGGGTACAGATGTAGAATTAGCCAGCGAGGAGCAAGATTCATAGGGCACAAATGGGGACATTAGCGTTAATGTGTCCAGAGTTCCTAAATCCAAGGTGGGTATGGGGAAAAATCACAAGAGCAGCCTAAAAACAGCGTGAAACGAGGATGTAGTATGCAACCGGACAAAATTATGAGGTTTGTATACCAATGCCAGAAGCCTGGCCAACAAGATGGGAAAGCTGGAGCTTCTGATGTATGAGAAGGACTTCGATTTTGTGGGGATTACAGAGACTTGGTTCGACAACTCTCATGATTGGATGGCGACCATTCAGAAGTATTGCCTTTATCGCAGAGATAGAGGAGGTAAAAAAGGGGGAGGGGTATGTCTGTATATTAGGAACAGTGTACAGGTAAATATGAGGGATGATATTAATAATGGAGCTATGGACGAGGCAGAATTCCTATGGGTAGAACTTCAAAGGGAAGGCACGGTGGGGAAGGTAATATTGGGCGTATGCTATAGGCCCCCCAACCAGAGGGAGGAGGGGGAGGTGGACCTCCTTTCACAGATAGGATTGGCAGCAAGGATGGGAAATGTCATTATAATGGGGGACTTTAATTATCCAGATATAGACTGGGAAGAAGGAGCCGCGCATTCAGCCAAGGCTTGGCAGTTCCTAAATGTTTTGCAGGACAGTTTTATGGGTCAGATGGTGAACGCACCGACAAGAAACAATGCGATTCTTGACCTACTGATTACCAACAATACGGACCTGCTCACGGATATAGAAAAACAGGGCAACTTAGGAAACAGTGACCATAGGTCAATTAGTTTCAGTATTAATCATAGTAATAGGAAACACAAGGGTAATATAAGGACACTGAATTTCAAAAGAGCCAATTTCCCAAAACTGCGCTCTTTGCTAGAAAATATCAAATGGGATAAAACCCTGGGAACAAAGAACACGGAGGAAAAATGGGAGTGCTTCAAAAGCATACTAAACAAAGGGATTGGCCAGTGCATTCCAAAGGAAAACACATTTAAAAGAGCAAAACTAAACCCTGGGTGGCTAAACTCCAACATAAAAATGCATATTAATACGAAAGAAAGGGCCTTCAAAAAATACAAGGCTGAGGGGTCATTGGCAGCATTCAAGCATTACAAAGAGTGTAATAAGAAATGTAAAGGCAAAATCAAGGCGGCAAAAATAGAACACGAGAGACATATAGCGGAAGAGAGTAAAAAAGACCCAAAGAAATTTTTTAAGTATATAAACAGTAAGAAAGCGAGGCCAGAACACATTGGCCCCATAAAAGACGATGAAGGAAATCTGGCCACAGAGGACAGAGAGAAGGCAAAAGTGTTAAATAATTTCTTCTCTTCAGTCTTCACAAAAGAATTGGGGGGCTACACTAGCCCAGCTTGGAATGCTAAACTAAATAATACACCTCAGGAAGTACCGCCATGGCTAACAGAAGATAGACTTAGAACTAAACTAGAGAAACTTAACATAAATAAATCACCGGGACCGGATGGCTTGCACCCGAGGGTTCTTAAAGAGCTCACCACGTTTCTTTAATCCCGTTTTCTCGCAATCCAGGACCTGGTTACACTTCAAAGGGAATCATGTGGGATCACTAATTTCCCATGTTGTTCTTAAGTTTTGGGTAGCAATATAGTGAGTTCCAATGCTAATGGTCTACCTGAGGCTTACCCTGACCAGTGGGGGCTCTCCTTGGAGGGGGATTATCTATACTGTATATGTATTGGGCAAGATTGAGGAATGCTGTTTTTACCTATATGGATTGCGGATGATGGCTGTTTAATAACACACAGGCTTATCTGACCACTCATTTATTTGGGGGGTCCACATCTTCCGGTAAGAGCACATCTATTTTTGGCACAGCGGTGGAATTAGGTCTCATCCTTGGAAGCTGGGATCTTTCCTTTATCTTCAACCTACCTTTTGTGGCACTAAGGGACTTATTAACATCATTACCCTTATTGGTCTCACATTCCTTTAACTTTGGATGGACTGTCCATACACATATGGCTCTTCTGAATGTTTAATGGCTTATGTCTCATTTGATTTATATCTGTTAAGATATATTGTTTCTAGATCTACAGGCAACTATCTTTGTTCTAGATCTGCTCAATGTTTTGGACCTTATCTATTTTCTTAAAGATCTCAGCCAGGTGATTGCCAGACCATTATTCTTGATCTTTAAGGATAGTCTACAGAGGGATATGGTGCCAGCTGATTGGAAAAAAGCCAACGTGGTACCAATATTTAAAATAGGGTCGAGATATATCCCGGGTAACTATAGGCTGGTCAGCCTAACATCAGTAGTCTGCAAAATTTTGGAGGGGATGTTAAGGGACCACATACAAGACTTTAGTAATGAAAACGGTATTATTAGTAGTAATCATCAGCATGGGTTCATGAAAAATCGTTCTTGCCGGACCAATCTATTAACCTTCTACGATGAAGTGAGCTGCCACCTAGATAAAGGAAAGCCTGTGGATGTGGTGTATCTGGACTTTGCAAAGGCATTTGACACCGTTCCCCACAAACGCTTATTGTACAAACTAAGGAACGTAGGTATGGACCATAGGGTGAGTACCTGGATAAAAAAACTGGCTCCAGGGGAGAGTCCAGAGGGTGGTGATAAATGGGGAGTGCTCGGATTGGGCGGGTGTGAAAAGTGGGGTCCCCCAAGGTTCTGTCCTGGGACCAATCCTGTTTAATTTATTCATAAATAATCTAGAGGAGGGGATATCTAGCACACGTATTTTCGGACGATACTAAACTAAGCATTAGATAGATAAAGTGTCAGCGCTGCTCAAATATGCATTGTGTATCCATATGTTAATAAATAAATAAGTAAATTATTATTCCAAATTGTGTTAAAATTACAATATCTTGTGCAAAAAATCATTAACATTCAATTAAACAAATAAAATAATTATAATAAAAGTCCATCAACAGTCTTTAAATTAATAGTGCTCAGTGCTTCTTCCTTATACAAAAAAGTGCTTAGTGCCTGGTGCTCAACTTCTTCTTCACAAAAAGTGCATAAAGTGCTTACATTCCGTGCTCCCCTCTCGGTTCCCCACTGGGGTATGTATAGCGCCTGTTGTAACACTTAAGTGATCCAATGTAGACCGCAATTCCTCCTGCTGCACATATTACTCCAAGCACCAAATTAAAGAGAAAAGTGGCTATAGATTCCTTGGATGACCTTATACGTACTCTCCATCGATATAAGAAAAGGAAATCTCCATAGTGAAGTATATTAAAAGTCTTTCTTTTATTACAAATAAAATTTACACTTACAAAACAGAAGAAAATAGAACGCCTTGTATTTTTCCTTGGAGGTGGACGCCGCTTCCGCGTTCTGCGCTCCAACCACTGGAAATGACGACGTGCGTGCGGGCAACGGCTTGACGCATTTCGATCCTCTAATCAAATCGTTTTCAAAAGATGTTGCATCATCCGCACGTACGGCCTATAAAAGGCCCTGAACTCCACCCAATTATACTCTGATTGGACACATACCACCCTCAGAAATACCAGGAATCGATCAGCAGTCATATTGCTACACCTCTTAACTACCTACATAACATATACTACCAACGCATTATAGCAAACTACATATTATTTCATACATACTATGGTACATTAGAAAATCAATCAATTATGCCCTTTTCTTGTTATTCCAGAGACAATTTTCTACGATTAGGTGTCTACTGATGACCGGAAGTGCTCCAGACTCCATCTTAGTACTCAACTATTAAATATCTTATAGCATTTTATAACAGACCGGAAGTTCCCCGGACTCCATATTGGTGCTCGTATATTTCTGCATATGTTTCCTCTTATTATTGTGCCTTTCATTAAATTAATTACTAATTTATTAATACAAAATACCATGTATATTTACAATTATATGAAGGGCAACTATTATGTTATGATGACCAAAAAAAAAAAATATATATATATATTGTGGCATTTACAAGCTATTATATTTATATTCAATATTAAAATAACATACTTTGTTATCCTATGGAAAATTATGACATTCTCTACTAATATAATTATTGAAATAATTAAATATCAATAAATATTATTAAATATTATTAAATAAGAACCCCCATAAATATGCATAAAAAATCAAGCATAATAGTTACAAAATATTATTTGCAAGCAGAGGAATATTAAAAACTATTATAAAACCAATAAATATCTAATGATTAAAATTAATTAAAAAATTATTTATAAAACAGTTAATATCTAATTCTACATTCAACCCTGCCGGAGTCATACTTTTAAGCTGGTGAATCCACCTAGTCTCATTTTGAGAAATTGCCTTTTTCATGTTGGTACCTCTCCAATGTGCATTTATTTTATCTATTCCGCAGAAATATAATCTGGTTGGATCTCTATTATGATGTAATCTAAAGTGGTTAGATAAACTGTGTTTGCGAAAACCTTTCTTTATTTTATCCTTCTTACATGTAGTGCATGCTATGCATCTACCACATTTGTAGAATCCAATCTGATCCAAAAATGTAACTGTTTTCATTGGGGGATTCGTGATACTTTTTACTACTTTGTCTTTTAAAATAGGTGGACGCCTGTATATAAATTTAGGTTTTTTCTGTAAAATCTTTTTAAAAACAGGATCTCTTAAAAGAAACGGCCAGTGTGTTTTAACAATTTTTTCAAACTGGCGGTATTGATAGTTGAACTCTGTGCAGAAAGCGATCATATAGTTGGTTTATGTTTGTTTTCTTTTTCAAGAGGCTTTCTCTGTCTGTATCTTTGATTTCTTCTTGGATTTTTTGTAGCTGCAATCTTTTGTAACCTTTTTCTTCATATCTATCGATCAATAAATTAGATTGTTCCTCAAATTCCGAATTGCGGTTGCAATTCCATTTCATTCTCAATATTTGGCCTGAAGGGATTGCATTAATCCATTTAGGGTGATGTCCACTAGAAGTAGGGATATAACTATTCCTGTCCGTCTCTTTATTAAAGTGCGTTTTTGTAAATAAATAATTTCCATTTTTAAAAATAGTTAGGTCCAAATAGTTAATTTCTTACTTACTATAGTTTGCTGTGAACAATATATTGTAAATATTGTGATTCATCCCTTCTATGAATTCTCTAAGAGCATTTTCTGTGCCTTCCAAACGATAAAAATGTCATCTATGTATCGCCGGTATGCTTTAACCTCCCTGGCGGTATGATTCTGTCAGGAATTACATACCAAAAGCGGTACAATTCTTTTCATGGAAATTTGGCGTTATGTATTATAGGCCTACAATTCTTAGTAATTACTGACTTAAACCTGACCAAAACAAGAGTCTAGTAGACATCCCAGATGTGATAAATTTGAAACACAAATACATGAATTATAATCGAATCAATAATATAATTTTATTATATAATATATATAATAAAATTATATTATTGATTAGATTATAATTCATGCATTATATATTATATATATATATATATATATATATATATATATATATATATATATATATATATATGTGTGTGTATATATATATATATATATATATATATATATATATATATATATATATATATATATATATATATATATATATATATATATGCAATATGTAACGCATGAATTATAATTGAATCAATAATATTATTTTATATATATATATATATATATATATATATATATATATAGATATATATATATATACAATGGGTACGGAAAGTATTCAGACCCCCTTAAATTTTTCACTCTTTGTTATATTGCAGCCATTTGCTAAAATCATTTAAGTTCATTCTTCTTCCTCATGAATGTACACATAGCACCCCATACTGACAGAAAAACACAGAATTGTTGACATTGTTGCAGATTTATTAAAAAAGAAAAACTGAAATATCACATGGTCCTAAGTATTCAGACCCTTTGCTCAGTATTTAGTAGAAGCCCCCTTTTGATCTAATACAGCCAGGAGTCTTTTTGGGAAAGATGCAACAAGTCTTTCACACCTGGATTTGGGGATCCTCTGCCATTCCTCCTTGCAGATCCTCTCCAGTTCTGTCAGGTTGGATGGTAAACGTTGGTGGACAGCCATTTTTAGGTCTCTCCAGAGATGCTCAATTGGGTTTAAGTCAGGGCTCTGGCTGGGCCATTCAAGAACAGTCACGGAGTTGTTGTGAAGCCACTCCTTCGTTATTTTAGCTGTGTGCTTAGGGTCATTGTCTTGTTGGAAGGTAAACCTTCGGCCCAGTCTGAGGTCCAGAGCACTCTGGAGAAGGTTTTTGTCCAGGATATCCCTGTACTTGGCCGCATTCATCTTTCCCTCGATTGCAACCAGTCGTCCTGTCCCTGCAGCTGAAAAACACCCCCACAGCATGATGCTGCCACCACCATGCTTCACTGTTGGGACTGTATTGGACAGGTGATGAGCAGTGCCTGGTTTTCTCCACACATACCGCTTAGGATTAAGGCCAAAAAGTTCTATTTTGGTCTCATCAGACCAGAGAATCTTATTTCTCACCATCTTGGAGTCCTTCAGGTGTTTTTTAGCAAACTCCATGCGGGCTTTCATGTGTCTTACACTGAGGAGAGGCTTCCGTTGGGCCACTCTGCCATAAAGCCCGACTGGTGGAGGGCTGCAGTGATGGTTGACTTTCTACAACTTTCTCCCATCTCCTGACTGCATCTCTGGAGCTCAGCCACAGTGATCTTCGGGTTCTTCTTTACCTCTCTCACCAAGGCTCTTCTCCCCCGATAGCTCAGTTTGGCCAGACGGCCAGCTCTAGGAAGGGTTCTGGTCGTCCCAAACGTCTTCCATTTGAGGATTGTGGAGGCCACTGTGCTCTTAGGAACCTTAAGTGTAACCTTGGCCAGATCTGTGCCTTGCCACAATTCTGTCTCTGAGCTCTTCAGGCGGTTCCTTTAACCTCATGATTCTCATTTGCTCTGACATGCATTGTGATCTGGAAGGTCTTATATAGACAGGTGTGTGGCTTTCCTAATCAAGTCCAATCAGTATAATCAAACACAGCTGGACTCAAATGAAGGTGTAGAACCATCTCAAGGATGATCAGAAGAAATGGAAAGCACCTGAGTTAAACATATGAGTGTCACAGCAAAGGGTCTGAATACTTAGGACCATGTGATATTTCAGTTTTTCTTTTTTAATAAATCTGCAACAATGTCAACAATTCTGTGTTTTTCTGTCAGTATGGGGTGCTATGTGTACATTCATGAGGAAGAAGAATGAACTTAAATGATTTTAGCAAATGGCTGCAATATAACAAAGAGTGAAAAATTTAAGGGGGTCTGAATACTTTCCGTACCAACTGTACATATATACATATATATATATATATATATATATATATATATATATATATATATATATATATATATATATATGTGTGTGTGCATATATATATATACATATACATATATACATATATATATATATATATATATATATACATATATATATATATATATATAATATATATATATATATATATATATATATATATATATATATATATATATATATATGCATATATATATATATATACCGGTGTATATATATATATATATATATGCATATATATATATATATATATATATATATATAATATAAAATGTGTTATGTGTTTGGTGCAACGTTTTTTTTTTTTTTAATTTCCCTCCCTAGTTCCGCTCCCATGCAGCATTGCTGCTGCAGGGAACGGAACTAGGAAGTGATCATACCGACGGAGGACGGAGGAGTGGCGGGACTCTCAGCTGGAGATCTCAGCAAACGCCAGAAGAAGGTAAGAGAACACCGCTGTGCTCTCTGCACATCCACCCCGTGCGCCCGTGCGTGACTCGAGGTTACTGCTCCTGATAGAAAAAATCAACCCCGAGTCACGTTCGGGATTACCGCCAAGGAGGTTAAGGCCTGGGTGTCTTGCATGAAATATGTATTCATGCTCCCATTTACTCATAAAAATATTGGCAACTGTGGGAGAATATTTAGCTCTCATCGCAACTCCTGTAATTTGATTAAAAAACTGCTTATTGTGCCAAAAGTAATTGTTGCTCATAGCTGTATTTAAAATATCTAAATCCTGGTATTTCTGAATGTGGTATATGTCCAATCAGAGTATAATTGGGCGGTGTTCAGGGCCTTTTATAGGCCGTACCTGCGGATGATGCAACAGCTCTTGAAAACCATCCGATTGGAGGATCGAAACGCGTCAAGCCGTTGCCCGCACGCACGTCGTCATTTCCGGTGGTTGGAGCGCAGAACACGGAAGCGGCGTCCACCTCCAAGGAAAAATACAAGGCGTTCTATTTTCTTCTGTTTTGTAAGTGTAAATTTTATTTGTAATAAAAGAAAGAGTCTTAATATACTTCACTATGGAGATTTCCTTTTCTTATATCGATAAAGAGTACGTATAAGGTCATTCAAGGAATCTATAGCCACTCTTCCCTTTAATTTGGTGCTTGGAGTAATATGTGCAGCAGGAGGAATTGCTGTCTCCATTGGATCAATTAAGTGTTACAACAGGCGCTATACATACCCATATCTGGTGAGTGGGGAACCGAGAGGGGAGCACGGAATGTAAGCACTTTATGCACTTTTTGTGAAGAAGTTGAGCACCAGGCACTAAGCACTTTTTTGTATAAGGAAGAAGCACTGAGCACTTTTCATTTAAAGACTCTTGATGGACTTTTATTATAATTATTTTATTTGTTTTATTGATTGTTAATGATTTTTTGCACAAGATATTGTAATTTTAAAACAATTTGGAATAATAATTTACTTATTTATTTATTAACATATGGATACACAATGCATATTTGAGCAGCGCTGACACTTTATCTATCTATTGCACTTTAAAGGGATATTCCCCCTTTTTTCAGCTGCAGCTTATATACTTGTTTATTAATTTTATTGTCACGAAACATTTATTTATTCACTCACCATAAGCGCAGGTACTCAAACCATACAACTAAACTAAGCATGCCAATATCTTTTATGCAGGATGTGGAAACCTTACAAGCGGACCTGAACAAAATAATGGGGTGGGCAACTACATGGCAGATGAGGTTTAATATTGAAAAATGTAAAGTAATGCACTTGGGTGTCAGAAACACGAAAGCAAGCTACTCACTAGGGGGGAACCTCTGGGTGAATCTAAGATGGAAAAGGACCTGGGGGTACTGGTGGACAACAGGCTTGGCAGTGGCATGCAATGCCAAGCCGCTGCAAGCAAAGCCAACAGAATACTGGCATGTATATAAAAAAGGGGATTCACTCCAGAAATAAAGAGATTATTCTCCCACTCTACAAGACTCTGGTCCAGGCACATCTGGAGTATGCTGTCCAGTTCTGGGCATCGGTCCTCAGGCAGGATGTGCTGGAACTGGAGAGAGTCCAGAGAAGGGCAATAAAAATAATTAGGGGAATGGAGGACATCAGCTATGAGGAAAGCCTGCAAGCACTGAACCTATTCTCTCTGGAGAAGAGACGCTTGAGGGGGGATATGATATCAATGTACAAATACTGTACTGATGACCCTAGCATAAGGAACAAACTATTCAGAGAAAGGGAATACAATAAGACACGTGGCCACTCACTAAAACTAGAGGAAAAACGGTTTAACCTTAAAATACGTAAGGGGTTCTTCACTGTTAGAGCAGGAATGATGTGAAATTCACTTCCACAAGCAGTCGTATCAGCAGGGAGCATCGATCGTTTCAAAAAACCTATTAGATGGGCACCTTAATGGTACCACACACAGCATTCATACTCCAAACAACCTCCAAACAAGCTCAATGAATAACGCAACTACTTTTTATTGGCAAAAACTTATGGCCGCGGCCTTTATTAATTGGTTTTAAAGGTATTACTTTCAAACATCAACTTATATGTATCACTTTTAACCTCCCTGGCGGTATGATTATTTCAGGAATTACATACCAAAAGCGGTACAATTCTTTTCATGGAAATTTGGCGTTATGTATTATAGGCCTGCAATTCTTAGTAATTGCTGACTTAAACCTGACCAAAACAAGAGTCTAGTAGACATCCCAGATGTGATAAATTTGAAACACAAACACGTGAATTATAATCGAATCAATAATATTATTTTATTATTTAATATATAATATATATAATAAAATTATATTATTGATTAGATTATAATTCATGCATTATATATTATATATAGATATATGTGTGTGTGCATATATATATATATATATATATATATATATATATATATATATATACACACACACATATATATATATATATATATATATATATATATATATATATATATATATATATATATATGCATACATATATATATATATATATATATATATATATATATATATATATATATATATATATATATATATGCATATATATATATACCGGTAGATATATATATATACACCTTTACTTCAATAACAATTCCAACTCAGCTATCACAGCTCGAGTTGAATAACCACATTTTACTATTAAATAAACTGTCCCCCTTTTCTAACGAAAAGGTGACCCACCACATTAACAAGGCCGCGACAAGGGAGGGGGGGTTGGGTGAGCTCCGCTTTTCTTAATCTTCCCGCAAGGACTGGCACTAATTCCAGTCAGAAACCCTTATTTATTAGCTTTCTGCCCTGTTCTAGCAGCTTCTAGCATCTTCTCTGTACCTGCACCTATCAGGTGTCAAGCCCCCCTAAGACCACGCCCTCACCTGCCGGGGGAACTTGAAACCACCTAATAGCTGCGGTGGTACCATGAGGTAAAGGGGGGCCTTAAAACCGCTAACCCCCTTTCCCCATAAGACCACAACATAAAGGGGTATACAATGTACGGTTAACAGCAAACACACACACACATCATAGGTTGAACTGGATGGACTGATGTCTTTTTTCAACCTCACAAACTATGTAACTATGTAACAAATATGGGACAGTTGGTAAGTATTGTAAGCTGGGGAAAAGGTAGCAGGTACAAAGCTCCCTGGGTTAAGCAGTCTCTCAGGCACAGATACCAAATCCAAGAAGGTAGTGACAAACAATATGGTGTTTATTAGTTGAATTTACAAGTCTATATACAAGTGCTGTACAGTGTCTCAGAAAAAAAACAAACAGGAACAAAAATAGCAAAACAAAAATCTAGCCGTGTCTCTGCACTAACTATACAATATATATAGGTCCTAACTACCAGACTGAGCAAGCCTACAGCTTGCCAGCTTTCACATATATCCACCTTACAGCTTGTAGGTTTTCACCAACACTCCCCCAGACAGAAGATATCTGATTTTCCAGGATGAGAGCACTGGCTGTCTATCCCAGGTGAGCCTAAATTGTCCTGGGGGAGAGGACCAAGACCTGAACTGTATTGGGGATTAGAGATCCCTAAATATGTAAGAAAGGAGCCTGGGAGACGTATAAACCCTGAACAGGACTTTTCTCAGCTCTTCCTTTGATGCTCTCCTATAGTATGCAATGGCAATTTTTACTCCCAGAGACTGATAATAAGCTCCTAGAGAAGCCGACCTCCAGTAAAGCAGGCCATACACGTTTCGAATTTCGTACGATTTATCGTGCGATAAACGCAAGCGGCACTCGTGTACATCATCGAATGTACCATCAATGTGATCCAAAAATTGTACGACCAAACACTAGTTTCTTCTGCCAGTATAGGAAGTGATGCAATGTTGTCTTGACCTTTTAACCACACCTCCACTGGGCACTCCCCCTACAGTTAAAACTCGTGTCGCGTCATTTGCGAACAGAACAATCATTCGTCACAGCACACGACTATTCTGAGAGAAAATGCCATTCAAGAGGTATAATAGGAATCAGAAAATGGCAGCAATGGTTATTGCATTGATTGCTTTGGAGGAGGAGAATAAAAAGAAGAGAAATAGAAGGAAGAGCAGAGTGTGGGCCAAAGACTGGCTCATGCAACGAAAGTAGTTTTCCCATGTCAACCTGCTGACAAACCTCAGGGAAAATAATCCTGAGGATTTCCGTAATTTTTTGCGGATGACCCAGCAGTCCTTTGAGATGCTATTATCTCTTGTGCAGCCACATATCACCAAAAAGGACACCTGCATGAGAAAATCTATTAGTGCAGAGGAGAGGCTCATGGCAACCCTGCGTTTTTTGGCACCAGGCAGGTCTTATGAAGACCTGAAGTTCACCACTGGAATCTCAGCCCAATCATTGGGAAGAATCATACCTGAGACGTGTGAGGCCATAGTGAAGGTGCTCCAGCCACAGTATTTAAAGGTAATTCTAAAAAGTACAACTGTAACTTTTAAGAATATCAATGCAAACATAAGTATAATTTTGAGAGAACATATATTTTTATAATATTTAACTTCCTGTACACGGTTGTCTGAAAAAGATGCTAGTTTCTAAAGCAATACATACCCATTTCAAAAAGACCAGCATTTGCCTTACACGAACACCTGTTGAAACTATATCCCTTGCGCAATTTAACTGCTCCCCAGAAAATATTTAATTATAGATTGTCTAGAAGGGTGGTAGAGAATGCATTTGGGATCATGGCCAGCAGATTCAGAATTTTCCACACCGCCATTAATGTAACAGTGGAAAAAGTTGACATAATTGTGGAGTGCTGCTGTATGCTACACAATTATTTAAGACACACAACTGTGTCATATATGCCATCAACTGCAGTTGATATGGAAGACATTACCAGTGGGACAATTGTGCCAGGTGATTGGCGAAATGACAGCAACGGCATGGTAAATTTAGCTCCTGCAAGGCCTAGGCTACCAACTGCAAATGCACGGCAAAATCGCATTAATTACACTGATTATTTTATGGGTAGTGGTGCAGTTGCTTGGCAGGATAGCATATAATCATATGTACTTTGTTTTTTTTTTTTGGAAATTACTTGCTCTAAATAATAAATAAATCATATACAATATATGAGTGTTCTTTATTCTAGTTTTTGTCACACTCTAATATGACTGTCCGATGAGGCAGAAGGACCCCTGACCCTATCGTTGGTTCATTGGGCACTCCAACCCCCCCCCCCCCTCCCCCCCAAAACAAAAGAATTTGTGAAATAAACTTACATTTTCATATACCTGTGTCTGAGTCAGTGTCTGAGTCTGTGACATTTCCTCTGCTTCTGGTTCAGATATTAAACTGGAGTCTGATGCAGCACTTGCTGGAAGAGTGAAATGGGACTCTCTCGGATCATCTGTGTCAGTGAGAAACATCAGGTCTTGGAAGTACCACAAACGTGGCACATAGACATCATCAGCCCCTGCTCCAGATTTTTTGGACGCTTGGATTTTTTTATACTCCTTTTTAAAAACGGTGCGCAAGTTAGCAATCTTGTGCTTAACATATAGTTCATTTGGATCTTTGCAAACCTCTTTACATAGCTCCTTTAGTTCTTTGATGGCCTCATCACGCTTATATCTATTAGAATAATGCTTTGACTTCACATCCCATAAGCAGGATAATTCTCTGTATTTATCAATAAATTGGGGAAGGAACTCAGTAGATGTAAATGTGAGAGGCATTCTCCTTTTAACCTCCCTGGCGGTATGATTCTTTTGGATTTTAGGTGCTGAAAGCGGTACCTTTATTTTGCATGTAATTCTTGTGAATGAGCAGCCCAAACCAACTGTATACATTATATATATATATATATATATATATATATATATATATATATATATATATATATATATATGTATGTATACATATATTATGTATATATATATATATATATATATATATATATATATATATATATATATATATATATATATATATAATATGTATACAGTTGGTTTGGGCTGCTCATTCACAAGAATTATGTATATATATATATATATATATATACGTGTGTATATATATATATATATATACACATATATATATATATATATATATATATACACATATATATATATATATATATATATATATATATATATATATATATATATATATATGTACATATATATAGATGTATATATACCATATATATATATATATATATATATATATATATATATATGTATATATACCGTATATATATATATATATATATATATATATATATATATACATATATTTACATAAAAAGTACAGTAAAACTGCAGGAAAGGGCACTGGGGGGCAATGTAATGTGATTTTTTTTTATTTTGAACGGTATCAGTGTGTTTGGTGTGTTTTACATTCGAATTTGCCGCCGGTTCCACCGGAGACGGAAGCACGGAAGCCGGGGCTCGCAGACGATCGGGAGGAAGCTCCGCCGCCGAACACCGCCCGCATTCTTCGCTGGATCCCGGAGAAAAGGTAAGTAAAACCTCTTCCAGCATCCAGCGATCTTCCTAGCGCTACCCCGAGTGTGACTCGGGGTTACCGCTTTTGGCTCTAAAATCTAACCCCGAGTCACACTCGGGAATACCGCTAGGAAGGTTAAAATAAAACATAAGAAAATATATATTTTACTAAGTTACATTACAAAGCATTGTTATACATGTGTAAAATAGAACACATAATGAATATGAACATTAATAATAACAAAATAAGAACAATAAATAATACTGAAGACACTAGAACTAACAAAATATGAAATTTTCATGCAGTCTGTTCATGTAATGGGTGAGCCATGTGCCATGAATTGTGCACAGGAGTGAGGTCTAATTTTTAACCTTTTATAAAAGCTCCTATACTGCAAAGGACCTTCTATCATTCACAAACTACCATATATTAACATAAAACATATTATTTTATTGTAAACAAGTAAAATATGCAATGGAGAGTCAGCAGTTGGAACTTACCTCAGGGATGTGTGTTCAGCGTTCTCGGCACGAATATACTTTCCTACGTTTCGAAAATTCACTGTATATTCGTGCAATGTGCACGTGCGTTATATATCATGTACAGGCCCCGCCTCTTCTTTCTTTCGGGGCCTTGTTGGAGAACTCATGGCAGAGGAACAAGACATGGCAGCTTCTCATAGCGAAAGGTCTGTCACAGATGACGAAAAGCAAATCGTGGAGGTGGAAGAATGTCACCAGACAACCATAGTGACAAGCCCCAGGAAGAAGAAAGCCACCAACATGTCTTTGGAGGAGATGGTGAACATGGTGAACATTCTTCAAAAGAAGGATTATGATTGTCGCAAGCAAGTCTACCTTAAAAAAAATATCAGAAAAGATGAAATTTTGGAGAAAGTTATTCGTGTCCCACGTAAATACCATGGTGTTGAACGCACTAAAGATCAAGTGAGAAAATGCTGGTCTGACTTAAAATCCAGAGAATCCCATCAGCTAAGGAAAATAAATAAAATTATTCAAAAAATTAAGTATTAACTTTTTAAAAAGAATGTATGATGTTCTTGTGTTTTTCTGTGTGAGTGTATGTTCTGTATATGCCATGTCCCACGTGCATGCAGATACTGCATACTACACACAGCTTGCATCATTTGAATTTTCTATGCATATCTATAGTGTATTTTTGTGTATTTTTGTATTTGTTGAATTTCAAAGGAAATTATAGAAAGGCACATGCAGAGGCGGGAAATGATACTGAATCTGAACAGCAGACAAGTGCACAGTCTGAGATGACAACTGACACAACAGTGCTATGCCTCACACCAGTTGAAGGCAGTGATTGGAGCAGCAATGTCACCAGTTCAGGTACATAACCAAATGTCCCATAAACGTATGCTCATTAGAACATGTTTCTACTGTAATTTTTATGATATATCCTGTTTTCTTATAGGCTTCTCAGTCGGCCACCGGCTCTTTGGTAGGGACGGATTGCACCTAAATGGGGAGGGTGCAGCCATACTGGATGAAAAGATGGCAGAAAAGTTAGAGGGGCTTTTAAACTAGGTGATGGGGGGGAGGGTACAGATGTAGAATTAGCCAGTGGAAAGCAAGATTCAGAGGGCACAAATGGGGGCATTAGCGGTAGGGTGCTCGGAGCTCCTAAACCCAGGGTGGGTATGGGGAAAAATCAAGAGAGCAGCCTAAAAACATCAAATGAGGATATATGTAACCAGTCAAAATTAAGAGGTTTGTATACCAATGCCAGAAGCCTGGCCAACAAGATGGGAGAGCTGGAGCTGCTGATGTTTGAGGAGGACTTAGATTTTGTGGGGATAACAGAGACTTGGTTTGACAGCTCTCATGACTGGATGGTGACCATTCAGGGGTATTCCCTTTATCACAGAGATAGAGAAGGTAGAAAAGGGGGAGGGGTATGTCTGTATATTAAGAACAGTGTACAGGTAAATATGAGGGATGATATTAATAATGGAGCTATGAACGAGGCAGAATCCCTATGGGTAAAGCTTCAAAGGGAAGGCACGGTGGGGAAGGTAATATTGGGCGTATGCTATAGGCCCTCCAACCAGAGGGAGGAGGGGGAGGCGGGCCTCATTTTACAGATAGGATTGGCAGCAAGGATGGGAAATGTCATTATAATGGGGGACTTTAATTATCCAGATATAGACTGGGAGACTGGGCAGAAGGAACCGCACACTCAGCCAAGGCTCGGCAGTTCCTAAATGTTTTGCAGGACAATTTCATGGGTCAGATGGTGAATGCACCGACAAGAAACAATGCAGTACTTGACCTACTGATTACCAACAATACAGACCTGCTCACGGATATAGAAATACGGGGCAACTTAGGAAACAGTGACCATAGGTCAATACGTTTTAGTATTAATTACAGTAATAGGAAACACAAGGGTAATATAAGGACACTGAATTTCAAAAGAGACAATTTCTCAAAACTGCGCTCGCTGTTATAAAATATCAAATGGGATAGAACCCTGGGAACAAAGAACACGGAGGAAAAATGGGAGTGCTTCAAGAGCATACTTAACAAGGGGATTGGCCAGTGCATTCCAAAGGGAAATAAATTTAAAAGAGCTAAACTAAACCCTGGGTGGCTAAACTCCAACATAAAAATGCATATTAGTGCTAAAGAAAAGGCCTTCAAAAAATACAAGACTGAGGGGTCATTGGCAGCATTCAAGCATTACAAAGAGTGCAATTAGAAATGTAAAGATGAAATCAGGGAGGCTAAAATAGAACATGAGAGACATATAGGGGAGGAGAGTAAAAAGAACCCCAAGAAATTCTCTAAGTATATAAACAGTAAGAAAGCGAGGCCAGAACACATTGGCCCCATAAAAGATGACAAAGGAAATATGGCCACTGAGGACAGAGAAAAGGCGGAAGTGTTAAATAATTTCTTCTCTTCAGTCTTCACAAAAGAATCGGGGGGCTACACTAACCCAGCTTGTAAGGCCAAACTAAACAACACACCTCAGGAAGTGCCGCCATGGCTAACAGAAGATAGACTTAGAACTAAACTAGAGAAACTTAACATAAATAAATCACCGGGACCGGATGGCTTGCTCCCGAGGGTTTTTAACCACTTTACCACCGGAGGATTTTGCTGTCTTCCGTCCAGGCCACTTTTTGCGATTCGGCGCTGTGCGACTTCAACTGACAATTGCGCGGTCGTGCGACGCCGTACCCAAAGGAAATTTACGTCCTTTTTTTCCCACAAACAGAGCTTTCTTTTGGTGGTATTTGATCACCTGTGCGATTTTTACTTTTTGCGCTATAAACAAAAAAAGAGCGTTTATTTTGAAAAAATAACAATATTTTTAACATTTTTTTATATGAAATTCCCCCCAAAAAAGATGTAAAAACCAATTTTTTTAAAAATTTTTGGCCAATTTGTTTTATGCTACATATGTTTGGTAAAAAAAATCGCAATAAGCGTATTTTGATTGGTTTGCGCAAAAGTTATTGCGTTTACTAACAAAGGGAAAGATTTCTGTCATTTTTGGTGTTTTTTTTTTAACGCGTAATGGCGGCAATCTGCGATTTTTTTTGCGGGACTGCGACATTGCGGCGGACAGATCGGACCCTTGACTGACATTTTTGACACTTTTGGGGGTACCAGTGACATTACTGCAGTAATCAGTGCTATAAATATGCACTGTTACTGTAAAAATGACACTGGCAGGGAAGGGGTTAATTTTATTGGAGAGGGAGGGGTTAATGTATGCCTGGTGCTTACTGACGTGTAGGGGGGGAGGTGACTGTGTGAGTCATGGACAGATCGGATGTCCAGCTATGCTGAACAGTCTGATCTGTCACTCCCTGTCACTATGGAGATCCGCCCGCTGTGTTTACACACAGCGGGCGGATCTCCAGACTCGATCCCCGACGATCGGGTAAGAGCAGCGGCGATCGCCGCTGCTCCTCCCCTGGCCCGACTCCCGCTGTGAATGAAAACAGCGGGAGCGAGCCTCCGGCGGCGCGCAAGCGCTGCCCAGAAGGGGGAGTGTCCAACGACGTTAATACTACGTCGCTGGACGATAACGAACCACTCTGCCGCAGTAGTATTACTGTGAGCGGTTGTAGAGTGGTTAAAGAGCTCAGCCAGGTGATTGCCAGACCATTATTCTTGATCTTTAAGGATAGTGTACAGACAGGTATGGTGCCAGCTGATTGGAAAAAAGCCAACGTGGTACCAATATTTAAAAAGGGGCCGAGATATATCCCGGGTAACTATAGGCCCGTCAGCCTAACATCTGTAGTCTGCAAGACTTTGGAGGGGTTGTTAAGGGACCACATACCAGACTTTAGTAATGAAAATGGTATTATTAGTAGTAATCAGCATGGATTCATGAAAAATCGTTCTTGCCAAACCAATCTATTAACCTTTTACGATGAAGTGAGCTGCCACCTAGATAAGGGAAAGCGTGTGGATGTGGTGTATCTGGACTTTGCAAAGGCCTTTGACACCGTTCCCCACAAACGCTTACTGTTCAAACTAAGGAAGGTAGGTATGGACCATAAGGTGAGTACCTGGATAGAGAACTGGCTCCAGGGCAGAGTCCAGAGGGTGGTGATTAATGGGGAGTACTCAGATTGGGCGGGTGTGGAAAGTGGGGTCCCCCCAGGGTTCTGTCCTTGGACCCATCCTGTTTAATTTATTCATAAATGATCTAGAGGAGGGGATATCTAGTACAATCTCAGTATTTGCAGATGATACTAAACTAAGCATGCCAATATCTTCTATGCAGGATGTGGAAACCTTACAAGCGGACCTGAACAAAATAATGGGGTGGGCAACTACATGGCAGATGAGGTTTAATGTTGAAAAATGTAAAGTAATGCATTTGGGTGCCAGAAACCAGAAAGCAAGCTACTCACTAGGGGGGGAACCTCTGGGTGAGTCTAGGATGGAAAAGGACCTGGGGGTACTGGTAGACAACAGGCTTGACAGTGGCATGCAATGCCAAGCCGCTGCAAGCAAAGCCAACAGAATACTGGGATGCATAAAAAAGGGGATTCACTCCAGAAATAAAGAGATTATTCTCCCACTCTACAAGACTCTGGTCCGGCCACATCTGGAGTATGCTGTCCAGTTCTGGGCACCGGTCCTCAGGAAGGATGTGCTGGAACTGGAAAGAGTCCAGAGAAGGGCAACAAAAATAATTAGGGGAATGGAGGACATCCGCTATGAGGAAAGACTACAAGCACTGAACTTATTCTCTCTGGAGAAGAGACGATTGAGGGGGGATATGATATCAATGTACAAATACTGTACTGGCGACCCTAGCATAAGAAACAAACTATTCAGAGAAAGGGAATACAATAAGACACGTGGCCACTCACTAAAACTAGAGGAAAGGCGGTTTAACCTTAAAGTACGTAAGGGGTTCTTCACTGTAAGAGCGGTAAGGATGTGGAATTCTCTTCCACAAGCAGTGGTATCAGCAGGGAGCATCGATAGTTTCAAAAAACTATTAGATGGGCACCTTAAAGACCACAACATACAGGGGTATACAATGTACGGTTAACAGCAAACACACACACACATCATAGGTTGAACTGGATGGACTGATGTCTTTTTTCAACCTCACTAACTATGTAACTATGTAACTATGTAGCTTTACAATGTCTACTGCTGCCAGTTCATCCTTTACAACTGCACCTGCAAACTGCATGATTGCTGATTTAATCCAACTAAATTCAGATATAGAGAAAGTATGCACTAAAATGAAATTGTTTCAAGGCAGGATTTCTGATGTTATAGACCAATTAGCAAAGGTTTAAATAGTATTGAAAAATAATTTTTGATTGTTATACCATGTTTCGTTATGGCACTTTAAAAATCATAACTGGTTGTTATAAAGTAGGGGCCCATTCACACTGTCCGCATGCACCCACATACTCCATTCTGCTGAAAGGGGGGTCCATCCGCCAATCCCTTATGAGCAGGGGTCTGACAGCTCTTTCTCTGCTCTGTGTGCGGAGACAGAGCTGTCAGAACCCCACTGTTCTCTATTGGGGAATCTGATGATAATGGACCACCTGTCCATTTTCATCATATCCATCCGATCCGCCTGACAGATGGAAATTATTATTTCAATCCATCAGGCTTTGATCGGGTCAGATAGCAGCAGATGTCCGTGGACATGTTTCCACTGACATTCGCTGCCCTATGGGGATGCATGGAACATTCCAATGAGGTCCGCCTGACAACCTGACAGGCGAATCTCATTGGATTGTGTGAAAGGGCCCTTACTCTGACTTGCACTTTATTAAAAAGACAATTGCACTATGTGACTGTGTTTATGTACTTTTGTACTGTAAAATTTGGGCTGTATGTACATATTTAATTACTATATTGATGTACATCTGTATAAGCTGTTGAGATTCTAAATATGGAAATGTTTCTGTGCTGGACATGTGCACCTACAGTTTTTGGTTATTGTTCATCAATAAATTGATGGTTATTTAAAAATTGGTGTCAAGTGTCTTTATTTCATGCATTATATGATATCAACTTTATACACAGCTATTGATCTTTATGGTAGTATAGACAAGGACATTCTCCTAAAAATAATGTACTGTTAAAATGACAATTTGGAGCACCATATGTTATTAATGACCAACAATATTGGAACATATACATCCTGCATAAAGCAAACTTGCTATACCATTTCTTCTGCAGCTGTACAACAATGCAGTAGGTCCATTTGTTGCTAAAAAGGTGTTAAAAGTCAATTTGCAATACACATTTTTGTGTTTACACTTTTCATGCAGACATATTGGCCTCTTAGCAGAGTTTGCTGTAACCTATAATATTTGATGTATTACGTTTTTCTGACGAACAGTCGTTCGTGTTGTTATTCTTTTTATTTTCCTTCCAGGTCGATCTTTTCGGAATCATGCGCAGTTGTGTGTTGTTCTCTGGAATCGCAGGACTCAACCACTAATGATACGAAATTTGGACAATTTTCTCAGAAAAACCCAACATGTTGGATATGTGAATTTTTGCTGTCGTACGAAAATCGCATGTTGCACATACCACATTAACGATACGAAAATCGTTCGAATTCACTGGCATTTACGATTTTCGGACGAAATTCGCATTGTGTATGGCCTGCTTAAGATAGAAACATTACCATTCATTAATAAACCAATGGAAGTCAAGCTCAAGTCAGCTCCAAGTAACAAGGTGAAACCAAATCAAAGAGGGACACCAAAGAAACCTTTCTGGGCAAGTAAGGCAACAGCCTGCATTTTATGGTGTCTGCTCCTAATGCACACTCTATAGACAAGTCTTTTTCAACCTTTTCAACGTGGAGGAACCCTTTAAATAACTTTACATTTTTTCCAGGCTCAGGGAACCCCTGCTAAAAATTACTATATCTACAGCTCACAGTACATTAGTGTGATGATCACTGGGAGGAATACTCCTTACATTTGTAGTGATTGGTAAGAATCCCCTCCTTTACAGAACTCTAAAAAAAAATCATTGGCATCAGTGATAGTATATATGAGAGACAAACGTTTCTCATAGCTCTAGAAAACCCTAGTAACCTCTGGAGGAATGCTGGTTCAGAAAGGTTGCTATAGAGACTTTGATTTTATTATGAAGACGATGTGTGATTTGATCAAATAGATCAAATTGGCAAACAAATAATCATAACTTCCCATCTAAATGATTTAGAGTTTATTTAGATCAGATTTTATCAAACTGAGTTGTTTGGCCCGGTGGAAAACTATTAATCATGCTTCATTCATTGGCAACACTTAGTTTTCTTCATGAATTAGTTTGTATTTTGATTGATCAGAAGATGAGATTACATGGTGAGAACTATCGATCGAAAACCTCTTCACTGCGTCATATTGACTGAATAGGGTGTCGGCTATAGGTCGATTATTCCTATCTGGAGAAATCGATCAGAAAAAAAAATTATTAATTTATCAAAGTGTGTTTGGCCACCATCAGGCAATGTTTAATTCGGCTTGTCAGGACTTTCTACAGGATGTACAAGTGTGTGCAGGGCCAACTCGCCCAGCACATGGGACCTCCTCTCCCTTAGGGGTATGTACTCACTAATGCCTGGAGCCAGACAGGGCCGCGTTAATGTAAACTCAATATTAAGGCAGCACCCCGCATTCAGAAGTGAGCCATACACCTGGTGCCGCTGTACAATAACTCAAGGCTCCTTAAAGTGAACACTCTGTCCATGATACTGCACACCTTGTTCCTTGGAATGTAGCATTTAGAAGGGGACACCACTGAACTTATGTCCCATTCCACCAGTCCTATCACCTCACTACCAGTGATAAAATACAGGTTCTGCCATGTAATAGTGCAAACCTCCTGCGTGCACATCTTACTCCATTAATTCTTCCGGTACTTGAAGCTAGGTCCCTGGGGTCTTCACCACAAGAGTTTGATTACAGTTGCTGGGGCACCGACCGATAGGGAGAGAATCCAAAGCAACCCTCTGTCTATACAGAGAACCATTCACCTATGCATGTACTGTCCTTTTGTTGTCTGGCTGCCATCTCTGTCCCTTGAATTTGTTGCCATAAGTAAATAAATGTCTTCTTCACCCCATCTGTATCTGACAGGCTCTGTTCTTTGTCATACACCATATACCACCATGCCCCCCCTGCAATAACTTCAGATCAGGCAGTGAACAGTTAAACTGAACTTTACTGAAAGGTCATTGCAAGAACAAGTGGATCTAACAGTCTCTCATAGTCCTTCCATGCACATTCCTAACTAGCATATTTTTACATGGAATCAGAGTCCATTCAGCATTAGTACATTTCAGGTGGATTTTTTTGCAGTTGAATCTCCAAAGGGTGCCCCCAATAGATAAGCCACATGCTCCAGCAGGACTACATGATGCAGCAGTCCTTCCCCTTGTGCTTCTATGTGGAAGAGAGCTAGGCCCTGAACCCTCCTCTTCTATTTATGGACCCACAGCAAGGTCAGGGCCATGAACACCTGGGAAAGAGAAGAATTAGCTTAACCCTTTATTAGCTCTGGGAAGCCTGCTGTCTCAGTACACAATGCATTGCAAAGCGCAGTAAAATAGAATTGTATCATGGTTCACATTATATTGATAAGCAACAGAAACTTCACAATATACACAGCAATAACAACAATACAAAAATCAAACAAACCTTATTTTTCCTCCTGTAAGCACCTGTTTACACACATACACAGCATAACTGTCCCATTATTTGGTGAACAGGTGGCAACTTCATATCACATTTTTAGAAGGTTTTTATAACTCCTTTTTTCAGCAGATATTGTTTTTTGGTTCTCTCTGTGCTGATCCCCGTACTTCAATATTGTTTTGAACTAATGTGGCATAAACTGCCTTTCCCCTTTAAGGCACACAAGCCAAACAAACTTCACAAACCTGCGGGGAACACTGATTATGTGCTTACCTGAAGGATTTGCTCTGAGCATATGTACCTTCCATAGGAAACTTCCTGTTATCACATCTTGTTCTTTCAAATAATTGCCAAATGCCACATCTATTATTCATATTAGGAAGTGAAGATTACAAGGCGCAATACTTCCTACAGTAACATATTACCTTAGATAACACCACCAGGCGGAGGGAACGATGGGAGTTCTAGCATAACTAGGGGCTGCTATTTTTAGACTTCAATTCATTATTTTTTCCCAAATAAATACCACTTTTATTTCTCATCCTGTCATTTTCCATTATATTTCATACTGCTCACTGACATTATGCTACAGGATAGAATAGATTGTATCCTGCTGATGTAACGTGACCTGACATGGCAGAAAAATGACATGTCAAGCATATATGTACAGGACTGTAAATAGACAAATGGTTTACATGCTTGCAAATCACGTTCATCAGTATTAGTATCTAGTGCACATTGACTTCTGACTTGTTCTATATTTGCAATTTGTTAAAAAAGGACTGTACTCCTATTAAAAACGTATTACATATTTTAAAGTAGGAAACTGCATTTCTATGTTTAAGACCTCCGCACTTATGACATACTAGGGAGTGACTGCACATAGAAGCTAAGATTTAGTCTCTGCACATACAGAAAAACCAAACAAAGAGCCAGGGGTGGAGCTAGACTATTTTGCAACCTAGATAAGACCAGCTACTTGCACCAAAAAAAAAAACAAAAAAAAAACTTCAAAATGATTAAAAACAGGAGAAAATATTAAAACCGCTTGTAGCTCAGGTGACACAATCCTGCATTATATCACCTGACATCCATAGTGTTTCTCTGGACACTGGACTTTGGGTCATGCCCAGAAGGGGTCTGGCGGTGTGCCACACTGGGATCACAGAAGCCTTGGTCTCTGTATGTCCTGAGTGTGGGGCCCTGACATCAGCTCTCACATCTGGGGCCTGTTGTGGGGAGTGGCAAGCCTTCCTCTTTGAGCTGCTCCCAGTTGGGGAGGTTCTGTTTGACTACCTGGTACCCTGCCAAGGCACAATGTATTATGGACCATTGCTGCTAAGGTCAACACCCAAGCTTTCCAGACCTGGTGGCAGAGGAAGAGGATAGCACTCACCAAGGCCCCCCCCCCCCATGGACCACAGGGCTGAGCGGTACCCCAGTTTCAGCGCTCTGTGGCGAGCCTGCATCAAAGCTACAATCTAGGGAGGCGACTGAGGCACTGCCATCTACAACAGTACCCCCCCCCCCAGAGGGAAGTGGTTCTCTAAGACCATCCCAGGTACAGATGTCCACCACAGTCGGTGGTGGTGTGTGGGCCTTCAGCCCCTTGTGAGGAGCTTGAGGACTGGCCTGGGGCTTTGTGGGATGCTCCTAAAGGTACTGCCATGGTGGAGGACCCAGAAGGATCTATGGCTCAGGTCGCTTCACCTGCATTATCTTCACCAGTCCCCATCACTGTTTTGCCTGAGAGGGGGTGCTATCACAAGGTCCTCAACCCCTGGCTCACTCATAGTTACCTAGTAGGTGAGGTTGAATAAAGACAATAAATAGTCCATCCAGTTCAACCTGTGTAGGTGTGTGTGGAGGTATTCATTTCTCATACCCCTGAATATTTTGATCCTTGAGATGTACGTCCAAGAGTCTTTTAAAAGTAGCCATACTCCCCGCAGTTACTACCATTTGTGGCAGGGAATTCCATAGTCTTGTAGCCCTTACAGTAAAGAACCCCATGCGTAGCCTGAGGTTAAATCTCTTCTCCTCTAAACGCATTGTATGGCCTCGTTTCCTCATGCATTCCTTGCGACTGAATAATTTTTTTTCTATACTCTGATCACCGTTGAGGTATTTGTAAATCGCTATCATGTCCCCTCTCACGCGTCTCTCCAGGGAGAATAAATCTAGTGCTTCTAAACGCTCTTCGTAATTAAGGTCCTCTAATCCCCTAATAAGTTTTGTTGCCCTTCTCTGTACTCTCTCAAGCTCCAATACATCCCTTCTGAGGACTGGCGACCAGAACTGGACAGAAAACTCCAGATGTGGTCGGACCAGAGTTTTATAAAGTGGTAGGATTATAGTTTTATCTCTGGAATACATCCCCTTCCTTATGCATGCCAAAATTCTGCCAGCTTTGGCAGCTGCAGCTTGACATTGCATGCTATTGCCTAATCTATCTTCCACTAAGACCCCCAGATCTTTCTCCATTTTTGATACCCCTAGAGGTTTCCCCCCCCCCCCTAGCTTGTATATTGCTTTTAGGTTATTGGTCCCTAAGTGCAATACCTTGCACTTATCCACATTAAACCTCATTTTCCATGTAGTTGCAAGTTATTTTGTTCAGGTCATTCTGTAAGATTTCTGCCTCATGATGTGAAGTTATTGCCCTGCTCAGTTTTGTGTCATCTGCAAAAACTGAGATCGAGCTACTGATCCCGTCCTTAATTCTATTTATGAATAAATTGAACAAAATTGGTCCCAGAACTGAGCTTTGGGGGACCCCACTTACCACCCCAAACCAGTCCGAGTATGCGTTGTTTATTACCACCCTTTGGACACGCCCCTTTAAACCAGTTCCTTATCCAAGAGCAAACCTTGTGGTCGATGCCTGTCACCCTTAATTTATAAATCAAGCGTTTTTGGGCAACTGTATCAAATGCCTTAGCAAAATTCAGGTACACCACATCCACAGGTCTCCCACTGTCTAGCTCACAACTAACCTCCTCGTAGAATGTTAACAGATTGGTTTGACAAGAAAAAACCCATGCTGATTACTGCTGATGATGTTTTCTTTAGCAAACTCTTGGATATAGTCCCTTATCCTCCCCTCCAGAAGTTTACATACGATTGACGTCAGGCTGACCGGCCTAGAATTTCCCAGGACCTGCCTCTGCCCTTTTTTGAATATCGGTATCACGTTAGCTTTTCTCCAGTCCCTTGGTACATTTCCTGTCAAAATACTGTCAGCAAAGATCAGGAACAGTGGTCTAGATATAAACTTACTGAGTTCTTTAAGTACTCTCGGATGTACGGCATCCGGGCCTGGTGATTTACTTGTGTTAATTTTATCTAGCCTTTCCCTTATTTCACCCTCTTAGAGCCATAGTGGCAAGTCCTGTGAAGTACTGCTAACCAAACCGTCATGGTCAGTGTACCCTTCCTTTTCTTGTGTAAAGACTGAGGAGAAGAAAGCATTAAGCTGCTAAGGTCAGCACTATGGCCATGTCATTTGCAGAGCAACACTCCTTACATGGACTCAGAGGAGGAGGAAGGGGAGGAAACCAGCAGTGTCCTGGAGACGCCCCAACGCCCACCATCTTACTTGCCCCAAGAAGCTGGTGGAGAGAAGGGAAACCAGTGGCTGCTTTCCTTGTGTTATAAGAAGGGTATGCTCTGTGGCATTGTGACCACAAACACTACTTGTTGTACTTAAAGTGACCTTGCCACTACTGTATAGTAAAGTTCTCCATGGAAAGCACACTGAAAAAGACAGCTCTAAAAACTCAACTGGCCGTGCCCCCAAGCACAGCTCCATAAAGTGGAAATTGTCCCTTTAGGTCCACTAAGAACTCTTGTCAATCTTTTGGGTCCCCCACAGAGCGCTCACTGGTTACCCCTGCTGACTTCCACATCGACACTAATGCTTTAATGCTTTTGTAGATACATGGAGATCAGTACAGATGAGTGAATCTCAGTTTCCAAACCCAAAGATTGTTGTCTAACACCTGTCTGCCTTTTTCACTGGTTCATTAACCAATTGCCATCCACAGACTGTTTAAAAATGGCCTGGACTTCAATTGGTTAAAAAAAACTTGGCTTAATTTTTTTTTTTCTATAGCCCTATAATTTTTCTGCACTGCATTGTTGCCAACAGGCCCGGACTGGTCATAGGGCACACCACTGAACAAAGGTGGACAAAAAGTCGCTCAGGTCTGTGTAATGAAAGCCTGGAAGTCGGGTGCTCGTCTAGGTCCGTAATCCAAACAGCTGCCTGTATGTCCATGATGTCTGCTATTTTGGATACTTTTCTTCAATAAACACCTTATTTGACTTTTATTTGGAGTTCTGTAAATCTTCTCTTGTGCTCATAGGGCACACCGAGTATTTGCCGCCTGGGTAGGAGGGCGGCACATAGAGGAACCAAACTGTCCATTTCTCTCCTGCTGCCGCTGAATGCCCGATTCTCCTACTGTAGCTATTCAGCGGGAGCAGGAGAGAAATTGACAGCTCGATTCCTCTTGGTGCCGCCAAGCCACCCATCCTATCCAGGCAGCCCCCAGCCATGTTGCAGGGGGCCTGTGTGTGAATTTCTTTCTATATAACCTGGGAGCCCATAAGGAGCCACAGACTACCTCTGGTTTCTCCCCGGGTGCAGTGCAGCTTTTGTGTCTGGCGTGTATCCTCCTGTGGCTGGCAGACCCGATGGCCACTCTCCTATGTAATACAAAAAACTGTGCAAAAATATATAAATCAACCAAATGTGTAAACCCAGAGCAAATTCTGAATATATAAATAAATAAATCCTCCAATGCATGTGTACATCAAAAATATTAGACTCTAAATAAATGCTTAAAAAATGCCCAAAAAAACGCCTGCAACAACACACCTGGGCGTTTTTGTTGCAGGCGTTTTTTTGGGCATTTTTTAGGCGTATTTGGAGGCAGGCATAACATCTGAACTTCTGTATAGGGGTATATATACACACACACATATATATGTATTTATACACATACACACATATAGGTGTGATAGGAGCGGAGCCCTATGCCTGCAAATAATTTCGTTAGCGCAGGCATAGGGTTCTGCTACTTTCACACCTACATGTGTGTATGTGTATATATACATACATGTGTGTATACGTGTGTATATATACCCCTACACAGAAGTTCAGATGTCATGCCTGCCTCCAAAGACGTCCACAAAAAAGCCCAATAAAACGCCTGCAACAAAAACGGCCAGGTGTAACAGTAGCGGAGCCACTATCCTGCTCTACTGCAATTCTAATAGAAACGATCTTTTTTTCTATGGCGGTCACCCTGACATGGAAGGGTTTGGTCACCCTGCCATAGCAGTCAGAGTCAGTTCACCCTACACTGCACTACGGTCCCCCTGACACTTAACACTTTCCCTACAGAAACGAGATTATTGAATCTATCTATAGTGGAAAATAGTACCCTAACTACACTAGATATACCTTTCCTCACACTAATAATTGCTAAATGGCACTGGAGTAACAGAACTGCTTCCACTCTCTTCCACAGCCCTGTATTAAAGTGCTAGAGATTTGGCGGGGCTATCTTATATATTGGGGGGCGTATTCACTACTGATTGGCCTCTGGACCCCCTAGTCACTCCAATCACATTCCTAGCTTCCTCCTGCCCCCTCAATTGGCTTTTACTGATGGTTCTTGTCCAATCACAGGCTTTTAAAGCCCAGTTCCTGTCCCATTGCATTTTGGTCAGTTCTGGTTGCCGAATTCCGAACTTTTTCAGCAAAAAGTTTGGAATTCGGCCGAATTTCGAACAGTCAATGTTCGGGTCGAACCGATGGTCGACCCGAACCGTTCCATCATCCCTAGTGCTGGCTGTGTTATTGAGCCACAACATACAGAAGAGTTGGTGGAGTGGATAACTAAGCCATCCTCATCCTCCTCATCCTCTGTCACCCAGGCTCATACTAGTTTGCCTTCCACTGCAGCTGCCAAAGTGGCCTATTTCACAGGCTCCTTGTCCACAGCTACTCCTTCCATAGCCCCAATATCATGCACGGAGGAGTCATTATTCAATCATAGTGTCAGTTACATGCTATTGGAGGATGCACAGCAATTTGAATGCTCCAATGTTGGTTCCCAGGTTGAGGAAGGGAGTAATGTGAGCCTAGAGAGAGGGGGTGTCAATGATGGACAAGATACTAGCACTCATGTTTCCCCAACTGCAGCATACTGCCAAGTTTTCTCCAGTGATGAGGAGGGAGGGGATGATGAGGTCACTGACTGTACTTTGGTGTCTGAGAGAACAGAGGAGGAAAGTGAGGAGGAGGACGAGGTGGAGGAACAACTCCAATGAGGCAGGATGTCCTCCAGGGGCCAGCTTAAGGGCAGCCACCCTATTGTATCACACCACAGAGCTCCACAGGTGCAGGGCACTGCTGACTGCCCGCTGACTTCCAAAAGTTCATTGGTGTGGGCTTTTTTCAACACATGTGCAGCAGTACTGTTTGCAATCTCTGTCTGAAGCAGATCAAGCATGACCAAAACACCAGCCGCTTGGGCACCACATGCTTGATAAGACATATGATGACCTGCCATGCAGTCTGTTGACGAGGGGGTTTTGTTTTGATCCTGTAGCAGAGCAGTAGTTTTTTGCCTCCGTCCCTATGTATCTAAAATGGGGGAAATTGCTTGGTGCCTCGGGCCAAGAAATGGGGTGGGACTTTTACGGGCAAGTGAGTTACATACAATTTATAAAAAGGTAATCAAAAATATTTATTTATGTACAATGTTAGGATACAATTATTTGTACTTATATCCAGTGCATAGGTGTTTGGGTTATAGACCCAAAGTGTGTTTAGAGGAAGGTAAAGTTTTGGAAAATATCCGTGACATAGGTGAAAAGGGTGACTTTTGTTTTTGGACGTTGTTCTCTGTTTTTTCCAGGCTTGTTGCTTGGAAAAATCTGTTCACAGAGATCCAACTATGGGTCCAAAGCGTGTTTATCCGACGCGTTTCGGCTACTGGGTAGCCTTTTTCAAGGATTATATGGTTATCACCAGTTCTGTGGAAGTAGTGATAAATATTATTTTTATCCTTTATATATATTTATTAGTATATTTATTGTTTATTTATTAGTATATACATACTTTCTCTGTCTATTCTTGCGAGCCTCTTTGTGTCTGGATGAGTTCGCAGCAGGAACCACTATGGTGCAGCCTGAGGAATATATATATATATGTATACATTATATATAATGTATTTAGTAAGTTTCTATAAGTTTGAATTATATGTCTGACAACTTACTATATGGTTGTCTTCCAATGTTCTTACGGTTATTGAGTGCAGGGGTTGGTATCCTATTCTTTGCTGAATAGATCTAAGGATACATGTATGTAATATCAATGATTGTGTCGGGTATAGGAGTAGGTTTTTGGGTTGGTTTCTAAGGTACTTACAATCAAAGTAGCCTGTTTCACCTTAATATAGATCTTTTGGATGTTTTTTCTTTTTTCTTTGGTGTAAGGTACTGAAAAATATTCCCAGATCTTTTGTAAGAATATTTGTATATATATACGTATTTGTACATGCATATATACAGGCATAAGCATATAGGCTTACTCTTATGTAGTAGATACGTGATCAAGGGGCGAAAAAGCCTTTGTCCTCCCGCACAATCATTGAAAGCATAGTAGTCATAGGTATTCAGTTTTGGTAGACTTTCTGTTGTAACTGAGTACATAAGGTCCAATAAGCTTGTAAGTGCAAGTTTATTTGTGGGTGACTTGTGATATTTACAGTGGATGGTGTATCATCCTTTGAAAAAACTTACTGTTTTTAGGTGGTTTGTTCCTCGTGCTGCTGTTCTGTCTTCTCCAGTCCCTTCAGTGTGAAGGAGTGGAGAGACGCTGGTTCCCCGGCCTTATAAAGCCCGTCGCGCAGGCGCCGTAGGTCCCGCACGTACTAGGCTTCTTGCGCAATAGACGCGATCTCCGGTTACTGCGCATGCGCCCGAGGGTGCGCGCGCATTCCGGTGGTCCGTCTTCGCGGATTGGCCGCCGACACGGAGAGGAGGAACCAAGATCTCCGGAGGGGGGATCTTGTTGAGGGAGATGGTTTGTCCCAGAGTTCCATCTTAACCCCTGGCTATCCAGGGGTTTACCGTGCCGGGTGCGATTTAACCAGGCGGGTGGGAGGCTCAGAGTGGTGACAGAGTACAATTATATGGTCAAGAAGAAATCATGAATAATCATATTTATACAAAAATAATAATAGATAATATAGTCAAACGATCTTCAGTTTAGTTTTAACAGCAGTTTAAAAATATATTCATTCTCTGGTTTGTATGGGGGGCGATCAGACTTATGGTGTATTCTGGGAAGCGAATAAGAGGGGTAGGGGAAGGGGGGGGAAAGGGGAAAGAAGAGGGGGTTTGTTGTTATTAAATGACAGTTAAAAGTTCATTGTTCCTATATATATTTCTTATATATAGGAGATTTGGTTTGTAGGTGGATAAGAACATTTGCAATTATGGTATCCTGTAAGGTGGATATCACATTGTTTTTTCATTAGGGGAGCTATATACAAGAATTTTTGTGAATGGATGAAAAAGTATAAATAAATGAAAAAAATGAAAAAAAAAAAATGGTTTTCATTTGGGTTGTAGGTTTTGGTGAATAAGTCCATTGTTGTAATATCCTGTGAGGTAGGTATCACATTTGTTTTCTCATCCAGGGAGCTATGTACAAGGATTTTTATGAATGGATGGAAGTGATATCTGTTTTTTGTATAAGATATTGCATTCAATCTGTTTTTCCCGACGAGAAACCTTCCAAAAAGGGACGGAAGCTTTCAATCTCGTTAAGGCCTGGTGCTTTAGTTGCCTTTAGGCGTTGTATCCATCTTGTTTCCATTTGGAGGAGTCTTTTGTTCCAGTCTCCCCCTCTGTGTGGAATGTGTATCCTCTCGAGTGCAATAAATGTCACTTTTGGCATTTTGTAGCCATGTTGGTATACCACATGTCTCCCCAGGGGGAGGTAAGGATTACATAACTCCATACTGTTTATGTGTTTATTTATTCTCTTTCCCATCTCTTGTTTAGTTTTCCCTACGTAGTACGATCCACATTCGCAGCGCATGAGGTATACTACTCCTCTAGTTTTACAGTTTACAAAGTGTTTAGGCTTGAATTCTTCACCGTTAGGGAGTATTGTGTCAATACATTTTTGAATCACATTACACTGGGCACAACTTCCACAAGGGAATGTTCCTTTGGCTTTGCAGGGGTCTTTTCTGCTTCCCTCTTTATATTCACTATGTGTGAAGTTCTGTTGTAGGGAACCTGCTTTTCGGTATGTGATTTTTGGGGTATCAGGGATGAGATGTTTTAGTGTTGGGTCTTCCTTAAGTATAGACCAGTGTTTTTGTAATATTCTTTTGATCTTTGGATATTCGTTAGTGTATCTCATTATGATCCGTGTGTTATCACTTTCCTTCGCAGTATCTCTTTTTTTCTTTTTGAATAGAATTTGTTGTCTTGGTAGTATGTTGGCTTTGTTATAGGCTTTTCTGAGGCCACTTTTTGTGTATCCCCTTTCCATGAGTCTTTCAGTTAGGAGTCTTGCTTCGTGTTGAAAGTCTTTGTCCACAGTACAATTTCTTTTAAGTCTAAGATATTGGCTATATGGGATAGCTCTTTTGAGTGGGGTAGGGTGAAAACTGGAGGCGTGTAAGATCGTATTTTCTGCAGTATCTTTCCTGTAGAGTGTTGTCTGTATTTGGCCAATTTCATCCTTCATTATCCAAGTATCCAGAAATGCTACTTTTGTGTTACTGTAATTTGACGTGAAGAACATATTATGACTGTTGGTATTCATCTTTTTTAGGCATCCTTCTATTAGTTCTTCCGGTCCATCCCAGACGATCAGAATATCGTCTAGATATCTTTGCCATAATATTATATGGTCAGTGTATATGTAGTTTTCTTCGTTGTTTAGGAATTCCCTTTCCCAGTCTCCTAGGTAGATATTGGCGTAGGATGGGGCACAACTTGTGCCCATCGCTACGCCACATGTCTGCAAATAGTAATTACCATCAAAGGTGAAGAAATTGTGGTTGAGGATATATTCCAGCATCTGAATGATGAAGTCATTGAACTTGGATTCGTGGTCGCTTCTTTGGCTGAGTGTTCTTTTGATGATATCTATTCCTTTTTTGTGCGGGATATTATTGTACAGTGATTCTACGTCGACTGTAATAAGAAATGCTGTTTCGGGTATGGTCATATCTTCCAAGATTTGAAGGAGGTGTATCGTGTCCTTTGTATAAGAGGGTAGGTTAGTCACGTATGGTTTGAGGTGTGTGTCTATTACCTGGCTTGTAGTCTCGGTGATGTTTCCATTTCCTGAGACTATGGGTCTGCCAGGTGGATTTAGTTTGTCTTTGTGCACCTTTGGGAGTGCGTAGAAAGTCGGTGTTCGTGGATGTTGGATCTTCATGAAGTTCCATAGAGTTTCCGTGATTGTCCCTGCATTGAGAGCTTTGTCCAGTTTTTTGTAGAAATCTTCTTTGAAGGTGTTGGTCATAACCGGTGATATTCTTTTATAACATTTAGTGTTGTTTAGAATTTTTAGACACATTTTTTTATAGTTTTCATTGTTCATAAGTACAATATTTCCGCCTTTGTCGGCCGGTTTGATTGTGATTTTTTCCAAGTTTTGTAGTTCTTTTATTGCTATTTTTTGATTTTTTGTAAGATTGTGTGTCTTATGGTCTTCTTTCAATTTTTCCCGGACAAACAATGCGATGGCAGGGTTCAGATTTAAGGATGGAAATTTTTGAGATTTCTTTTTGAATCTGGTTTGTGTGGTTTCTATGGTATTATCGTCTTCTTCCTCCTCGTCTGTGTCTAGTTGGTTTTCTTGTTCAGGCCAGTCTTCTAGGCCTCCTTCTTCTAATAATAAGTTAAGGTCCTTTATAGCTCGAAGTTCAGCAGCTGTTAAGTTAGGTGGTTGTTCCACTGTTGTTGGTTTAGTGTACATTGCCTTAAAAAGTAAATTTCTAGCGAATAAATTAATGTCTTTAATTATCTCGAATTTGTCCGATATTTTGTTGGGACAGAAGGATAGGCCTAATGTTAGAACCTCCATTTGTGCTTGAGTTAGTATGTGTGATGATAGGTTAATAATGGTTAGAGCTCCTTGGTTTGTGGTCTCTAATGTTGTGATGGTTTGTTTTTTGTTTTGGGGTTCGCTGTCCCTAAAAAAGTTTTGGGTGGTTTTGGTTGGTCTTTCTTGGATCTTGTAAATATCTCATGTTGTCTAAGAGGTGGTCTAGCATCTTCTTCATTTTGTTTATTTTGTTCTGTTGCTTGGTCATGAGTTCCTTCCTCTCTATCATCTGTTTCCAATTGTTGTGAGGGGTTTGGTCTTTCTCTCCGTCTTTCCATTCTATATTGTTCTGTTCCTGATGTGTGAGATGAGGAATCGGATGAGTAATATGGTCCTGTATTGGGGGTTTGTCTATAGTTTGTTCTTCTGTTTTGTCGGGTGTTGGACCATTTGTAGGCTCTATTTTGGCTAAATGCATTTTTGTCTCTCCAGTACTTTTTTTCTTTTTTCTTTAGGATTTCCTTACCATAATCTTCTATATGTTGTTTTAGCTTTGTTTCCTGTTCGCTATAGAGAGCAATATTTTTTAGGGGTGAAAGTTTTTCATAAATAAGTTTAATTTCATTCTCAAGGGTTTTTATTTGGCACAGGTATTCACTTTGTAATATTATCATTAAGTTTCTGGAGCATTCGTTGAGAGCATCTTCCCAATCCTTTTTCATTTGTGTACTAATATTTTCCATGGTCGGAAAGATTTGAATTCTTAGGCCTACTGGGTTTATCCTTTCGGAAATATATCTTTCAAATGTTTTGATGTGCCAATGTAGGGCCGATTTTCTCTCAAAATGTTTCTTGAGGGAGTTAAAGAGGGATGTAATGTTGGATTCCTGTTGTTCGTTTCCTTGGAAGTCTTTGTGTATACTGGACATTAGGTTGTCCCATTCGGTTCCCATTAGACCTTCTGCCTGATTTTCCTCCATAGTTTATCAGAGAAGGAAAAAAGGTCTCTATTTGTGAAAAAAGAGAGTAGCTAGAGATGGGTGGGTTCCGGGTCCTCTCAGTATAGCTGGGAGGGGAACTGATCACTACACTCTTATGCTTTTTTTGGGGGGGATATAATGGATAAGGTTCTGCTGATCAGCCTTATGAATATATATATATTTTTAGTTTTTATATATATTCTGCTAGGTATGGATCATTGAGGACAGGGATGTGTTATCCATCCAAATTTTTCAAGAGGGGGTTTTGTTTTGATCCTGTAGCAGAGCAGTAGTTTTTTGCCTCCGTCCCTATGTATCTAAAATGGGGGAAATTGCTTGGTGCCTCGGGCCAAGAAATGGGGTGGGACTTTTACGGGCAAGTGAGTTACATACAATTTATAAAAGGTAATCAAAAATATTTATTTATGTACAATGTTAGGATACAATTATTTGTACTTATATCCAGTGCATAGGTGTTTGGGTTATAGACCCAAAGTGTGTTTAGAGGAAGGTAAAGTTTTGGAAAATATCCGTGACATAGGTGAAAAGGGTGACTTTTGTTTTTGGACGTTGTTCTCTGTTTTTTCCAGGCTTGTTGCTTGGAAAAATCTGTTCACAGAGATCCAACTATGGGTCCAAAGCGTGTTTATCCGACGCGTTTCGGCTACTGGGTAGCCTTTTTCAAGGATTATATGGTTATCACCAGTTCTGTGGAAGTAGTGATAAATATTATTTTTATCCTTTATATATATTTATTAGTATATTTATTGTTTATTTATTAGTATATACATACTTTCTCTGTCTATTCTTGCGAGCCTCTTTGTGTCTGAATGAGTTCGCAGCAGGAACCACTATGGTGCAGCCTGAGGAATATATATATATATGTATACATTATATATAATGTATTTAGTAAGTTTCTATAAGTTTGAATTATATGTCTGACAACTTACTATATGGTTGTCTTCCAATGTTCTTACGGTTATTGAGTGCAGGGGTTGGTATCCTATTCTTTGCTGAATAGATCTAAGGATACATGTATGTAATATCAATGATTGTGTCGGGTATAGGAGTAGGTTTTTGGGTTGGTTTCTAAGGTACTTACAATCAAAGTAGCCTGTTTCACCTTAATATAGATCTTTTGGATGTTTTTTCTTTTTTCTTTGGTGTAAGGTACTGAAAAATATTCCCAGATCTTTTGTAAGAATATTTGTATATATATACGTATTTGTACATGCATATATACAGGCATAAGCATATAGGCTTACTCTTATGTAGTAGATACGTGATCAAGGGGCGAAAAAGCCTTTGTCCTCCCGCACAATCATTGAAAGCATAGTAGTCATAGGTATTCAGTTTTGGTAGACTTTCTGTTGTAACTGAGTACATAAGGTCCAATAAGCTTGTAAGTGCAAGTTAATTTGTGGGTGACTTGTGATATTTACAGTGGATGGTGTATCATCCTTTGAAAAAACTTACTGTTTTTAGGTGGTTTGTTCCTCGTGCTGCTGTTCTGTCTTCTCCAGTCCCTTCAGTGTGAAGGAGTGGAGAGACGCTGGTTCCCCGGCCTTATAAAGCCCGTCGCGCAGGCGCCGTAGGTCCCGCACGTACTAGGCTTCTTGCGCAATAGACGCGATCTCCGGTTACTGCGCATGCGCCCGAGGGTGCGCGCGCATCCGGTGGTCCGTCTTCGCGGATTGGCCGCCGACACGGAGAGGAGGAACCAAGATCTCCGGAGGGGGGATCTTGTTGAGGGAGATGGTTTGTCCCAGAGTTCCATCTTAACCCCTGGCTATCCAGGGGTTTACCGTGCCGGGTGCGATTTAACCAGGCGGGTGGGAGGCTCAGAGTGGTGACAGAGTACAATTATATGGTCAAGAAGAAATCATGAATAATCATATTTATACAAAAATAATAATAGATAATATAGTCAAACGATCTTCAGTTTAGTTTTAACAGCAGTTTAAAAATATATTCATTCTCTGGTTTGTATGGGGGGCGATCAGACTTATGGTGTATTCTGGGAAGCGAATAAGAGGGGTAGGGGAAGGGGGGGAAAGGGGAAAGAAGAGGGGGTTTGTTGTTATTAAATGACAGTTAAAAGTTCATTGTTCCTATATATATTTCTTATATATAGGAGATTTGGTTTGTAGGTGGATAAGAACATTTGCAATTATGGTATCCTGTAAGGTGGATATCACATTGTTTTTTCATTAGGGGAGCTATATACAAGAATTTTTGTGAATGGATGAAAAAGTATAAATAAATGAAAAAAATGAAAAAAAAAAAATGGTTTTCATTTGGGTTGTAGGTTTTGGTGAATAAGTCCATTGTTGTAATATCCTGTGAGGTAGGTATCACATTTGTTTTCTCATCCAGGGAGCTATGTACAAGGATTTTTATGAATGGATAGAAGTGATATCTGTTTTTTGTATAAGATATTGCATTCAATCTGTTTTTCCCGACGAGAAACCTTCCAAAAAGGGACGGAAGCTTTCAATCTCGTTAAGGCCTGGTGCTTTAGTTGCCTTTAGGCGTTGTATCCATCTTGTTTCCATTTGGAGGAGTCTTTTGTTCCAGTCTCCCCCTCTGTGTGGAATGTGTATCCTCTCGAGTGCAATAAATGTCACTTTTGGCATTTTGTAGCCATGTTGGTATACCACATGTCTCCCCAGGGGGAGGTAAGGATTACATAACTCCATACTGTTTATGTGTTTATTTATTCTCTTTCCCATCTCTTGTTTAGTTTTCCCTACGTAGTACGATCCACATTCGCAGCGCATGAGGTATACTACTCCTCTAGTTTTACAGTTTACAAAGTGTTTAGGCTTGAATTCTTCACCGTTAGGGAGTATTGTGTCAATACATTTTTGAATCACATTACACTGGGCACAACTTCCACAAGGGAATGTTCCTTTGGCTTTGCAGGGGTCTTTTCTGCTTCCCTCTTTATATTCACTATGTGTGAAGTTCTGTTGTAGGGAACCTGCTTTTCGGTATGTGATTTTTGGGGTATCAGGGATGAGATGTTTTAGTGTTGGGTCTTCCTTAAGTATAGACCAGTGTTTTTGTAATATTCTTTTGATCTTTGGATATTCGTTAGTGTATCTCATTATGATCCGTGTGTTATCACTTTCCTTCGCAGTATCTCTTTTTTTCTTTTTGAATAGAATTTGTTGTCTTGGTAGTATGTTGGCTTTGTTATAGGCTTTTCTGAGGCCACTTTTTGTGTATCCCCTTTCCATGAGTCTTTCAGTTAGGAGTCTTGCTTCGTGTTGAAAGTCTTTGTCCACAGTACAATTTCTTTTAAGTCTAAGATATTGGCTATATGGGATAGCTCTTTTGAGTGGGGTAGGGTGAAAACTGGAGGCGTGTAAGATCGTATTTTCTGCAGTATCTTTCCTGTAGAGTGTTGTCTGTATTTGGCCAATTTCATCCTTCATTATCCAAGTATCCAGAAATGCTACTTTTGTGTTACTGTAATTTGACGTGAAGAACATATTATGACTGTTGGTATTCATCTTTTTTAGGCATCCTTCTATTAGTTCTTCCGGTCCATCCCAGACGATCAGAATATCGTCTAGATATCTTTGCCATAATATTATATGGTCAGTGTATATGTAGTTTTCTTCGTTGTTTAGGAATTCCCTTTCCCAGTCTCCTAGGTAGATATTGGCGTAGGATGGGGCACAACTTGTGCCCATCGCTACGCCACATGTCTGCAAATAGTAATTACCATCAAAGGTGAAGAAATTGTGGTTGAGGATATATTCCAGCATCTGAATGATGAAGTCATTGAACTTGGATTCGTGGTCGCTTCTTTGGCTGAGTGTTCTTTTGATGATATCTATTCCTTTTTTGTGCGGGATATTATTGTACAGTGATTCTACGTCGACTGTAATAAGAAATGCTGTTTCAGGTATGGTCATATCTTCCAAGATTTGAAGGAGGTGTATCGTGTCCTTTGTATAAGAGGGTAGGTTAGTCACGTATGGTTTGAGGTGTGTGTCTATTACCTGGCTTGTAGTCTCGGTGATGTTTCCATTTCCTGAGACTATGGGTCTGCCAGGTGGATTTAGTTTGTCTTTGTGCACCTTTGGGAGTGCGTAGAAAGTCGGTGTTCGTGGATGTTGGATCTTCATGAAGTTCCATAGAGTTTCCGTGATTGTCCCTGCATTGAGAGCTTTGTCCAGTTTTTTGTAGAAATCTTCTTTGAAGGTGTTGGTCATAACCGGTGATATTCTTTTATAACATTTAGTGTTGTTTAGAATTTTTAGACACATTTTTTTATAGTTTTCATTGTTCATAAGTACAATATTTCCGCCTTTGTCGGCCGGTTTGATTGTGATTTTTTCCAAGTTTTGTAGTTCTTTTATTGCTATTTTTTGATTTTTTGTAAGATTGTGTGTCTTATGGTCTTCTTTCAATTTTTCAATATCTTTAGTGATTTCCCGGACAAACAATGCGATGGCAGGGTTCAGATTTAAGGATGGAAATTTTTGAGATTTCTTTTTGAATCTGGTTTGTGTGGTTTCTATGGTATTATCGTCTTCTTCCTCCTCGTCTGTGTCTAGTTGGTTTTCTTGTTCAGGCCAGTCTTCTAGGCCTCCTTCTTCTAATAATAAGTTAAGGTCCTTTATAGCTCGAAGTTCAGCAGCTGTTAAGTTAGGTGGTTGTTCCACTGTTGTTGGTTTAGTGTACATTGTCTTAAAAAGTAAATTTCTAGCGAATAAATTAATGTCTTTAATTATCTCGAATTTGTCCTATATTTTGTTGGGACAGAAGGATAGGCCTAATGTTAGAACCTCCATTTGTGCTTGAGTTAGTATGTGTGATGATAGGTTAATAATGGTTAGAGCTCCTTGGTTTGTGGTCTCTAATGTTGTGATGGTTTGGTTTTTGTTTTGGGGTTCGCTGTCCCTAAAAAAGTTTTGGGTGGTTTTGGTTGGTCTTTCTTGGATCTTGTAAATATCTCATGTTGTCTAAGAGGTGGTCTAGCATCTTCTTCATTTTGTTTATTTTGTTCTGTTGCTTGGTCATGAGTTCCTTCCTCTCTATCATCTGTTTCCAATTGTTGTGAGGGGTTTGGTCTTTCTCTCCGTCTTTCCATTCTATATTGTTCTGTTCCTGATGCGTGAGATGAGGAATCGGATGAGTAATATGGTCCTGTATTGGGGGTTTGTCTATAGTTTGTTCTTCTGTTTTGTCGGGTGTTGGACCATTTGTAGGCTCTATTTTGGCTAAATGCATTTTTGTCTCTCCAGTACTTTTTTTCTTTTTTCTTTAGGATTTCCTTACCATAATCTTCTATATGTTGTTTTAGCTTTGTTTCCTGTTCGCTATAGAGAGCAATATTTTTTAGGGGTGAAAGTTTTTCATAAATAAGTTTAATTTCATTCTCAAGGGTTTTTATTTGGCACAGGTATTCACTTTGTAATATTATCATTAAGTTTCTGGAGCATTCGTTGAGAGCATCTTCCCAATCCTTTTTCATTTGTGTACTAATATTTTCCATGGTCGGAAAGATTTGAATTCTTAGGCCTACTGGGTTTATCCTTTCGGAAATATATCTTTCAAATGTTTTGATGTGCCAATGTAGGGCCGATTTTCTCTCAAAATGTTTCTTGAGGGAGTTAAAGAGGGATGTAATGTTGGATTCCTGTTGTTCGTTTCCTTGGAAGTCTTTGTGTATACTGGACATTAGGTTGTCCCATTCGGTTCCCATTAGACCTTCTGCCTGATTTTCCTCCATAGTTTATCAGAGAAGGAAAAAAGGTCTCTATTTGTGAAAAAAGAGAGTAGCTAGAGATGGGTGGGTTCCGGGTCCTCTCAGTATAGCTGGGAGGGGAACTGATCACTACACTCTTATGCTTTTTTTGGGGGGGATATAATGGATAAGGTTCTGCTGATCAGCCTTATGAATATATATATATTTTTAGTTTTTATATATATTCTGCTAGGTATGGATCATTGAGGACAGGGATGTGTTATCCATCCAAATTTTTCAAGAGGGGGTTTTGTTTTGATCCTGTAGCAGAGCAGTAGTTTTTTGCCTCCGTCCCTATGTATCTAAAATGGGGGAAATTGCTTGGTGCCTCGGGCCAAGAAATGGGGTGGGACTTTTACGGGCAAGTGAGTTACATACAATTTATAAAAGGTAATCAAAAATATTTATTTATGTACAATGTTAGGATACAATTATTTGTACTTATATCCAGTGCATAGGTGTTTGGGTTATAGACCCAAAGTGTGTTTAGAGGAAGGTAAAGTTTTGGAAAATATCCGTGACATAGGTGAAAAGGGTGACTTTTGTTTTTGGACGTTGTTCTCTGTTTTTTCCAGGCTTGTTGCTTGGAAAAATCTGTTCACAGAGATCCAACTATGGGTCCAAAGCGTGTTTATCCGACGCGTTTCGGCTACTGGGTAGCCTTTTTCAAGGATTATATGGTTATCACCAGTTCTGTGGAAGTAGTGATAAATATTATTTTTATCCTTTATATATATTTATTAGTATATTTATTGTTTATTTATTAGTATATACATACTTTCTCTGTCTATTCTTGCGAGCCTCTTTGTGTCTGGATGAGTTCGCAGCAGGAACCACTATGGTGCAGCCTGAGGAATATATATATATATGTATACATTATATATAATGTATTTAGTAAGTTTCTATAAGTTTGAATTATATGTCTGACAACTTACTATATGGTTGTCTTCCAATGTTCTTACGGTTATTGAGTGCAGGGGTTGGTATCCTATTCTTTGCTGAATAGATCTAAGGATACATGTATGTAATATCAATGATTGTGTCGGGTATAGGAGTAGGTTTTTGGGTTGGTTTCTAAGGTACTTACAATCAAAGTAGCCTGTTTCACCTTAATATAGATCTTTTGGATGTTTTTTTCTTTTTTCTTTGGTGTAAGGTACTGAAAAATATTCCCAGATCTTTTGTAAGAATATTTGTATATATATACGTATTTGTACATGCATATATATACACAGGCATAAGCATATAGGCTTACTCTTATGTAGTAGATACGTGATCAAGGGGCGAAAAAGCCTTTGTCCTCCCGCACAATCATTGAAAGCATAGTAGTCATAGGTATTCAGTTTTGGTAGACTTTCTGTTGTAACAGAGTACATAAGGTCCAATAAGCTTGTAAGTGCAAGTTTATTTGTGGGTGACTTGTGATATTTACAGTGGATGGTGTATCATCCTTTGAAAAAACTTACTGTTTTTAGGTGGTTTGTTCCTCGTGCTGCTGTTCTGTCTTCTCCAGTCCCTTCAGTGTGAAGGAGTGGAGAGACGCTGGTTCCCCGGCCTTATAAAGCCCGTCGCGCAGGCGCCGTAGGTCCCGCACGTACTAGGCTTCTTGCGCAATAGACGCGATCTCCGGTTACTGCGCATGCGCCCGAGGGTGCGCGCGCATCCGGTGGTCCGTCTTCGCGGATTGGCCGCCGACACGGAGAGGAGGAACCAAGATCTCCGGAGGGGGGATCTTGTTGAGGGAGATGGTTTGTCCCAGAGTTCCATCTTAACCCCTGGCTATCCAGGGGTTTACCGTGCCGGGTGCGATTTAACCAGGCGGGTGGGAGGCTCAGAGTGGTGACAGAGTACAATGCCTGCCTGTATATGCATGTACAAATACGTATATATATACAAATATTCTTACAAAAGATCTGGGAATATTTTTCAGTACCTTACACCAAAGAAAAAAGAAAACACATCCAAAAGATCTATATTAAGGTGAAACAGGCTACTTTGATTGTAAGTACCTTAGAAACCAACCCAAAAACCTACTCCTATACCCGACACAATCATTGATATTACATACATGTATCCTTAGATCTATTCAGCAAAGAATAGGATACCAACCCCTGCACTCAATAACCGTAAGAACATTGGAAGACAACCATATAGTAAGTTGTCAGACATATAATTCAAACTTATAGAAACTTACTAAATACATTATATATAATGTATACATATATATATATATTCCTTAGGCTGCACCATAGTGGTTCCTGCTGCGAACTCATCCAGACACAAAGAGGCTCGCAAGAATAGACAGAGAAAGTATGTATATACTAATAAATAAACAATAAATATACTAATAAATATATATAAAGGATAAAAATAATCTTTATCACTACTTCCACAGAACTGGTGATAACCATTTAATCCTTGAAAAAGGCTACCCAGTAGCCGAAACGCGTCGGATAAACACGCTTTGGACCCATAGTTGGATCTCTGTGAACAGATTTTTCCAAGCAACAAGCCTGGAAAAAACAGAGAACAACGTCCAAAAACAAAAGTCACCCTTTTCACCTATGTCACGGATATTTTCCAAAACTTTACCTTCCTCTAAACACACTTTGGGTCTATAACCCAAACACCTATGCACTGGATATAAGTACAAATAATTGTATCCTAACATTGTACATAAATAAATATTTTTGATTACCTTTTATAAATTGTATGTAACTCACTTGCCCGTAAAAGTCCCACCCCATTTCTTGGCCCGAGGCACCAAGCAATTTCCCCCATTTTAGATACATAGGGACGGAGGCAAAAAACTACTGCTCTGCTACAGGATCAAAACAAAACCCCCTCTTGAAAAATTTGGATGGATAACACATCCCTGTCCTCAATGATCCATACCTAGCAGAATATATATAAAAACTAAAAATATATATATATTCATAAGGCTGATCAGCAGAACCTTATCCATTATATCCCCCCCAAAAAAAGCATAAGAGTTGAGTGATCAGTTCCCCTCCCAGCTATACTGAGAGGACCCGGAACCCACCCATCTCTAGCTACTCTCTTTTTTCACAAATAGAGACCTTTTTTCCTTCTCTGATAAACTATGGAGGAAAATCAGGCAGAAGGTCTAATGGGAACCGAATGGGACAACCTAATGTCCAGTATACACAAAGACTTCCAAGGAAACGAACAACAGGAATCCAACATTACATCCCTCTTTAACTCCCTCGAGAAACATTTTGAGAGAAAATCGGCCCTACATTGGCACATCAAAACATTTGAAAGATATATTTCCGAAAGGATAAACCCAGTAGGCCTAAGAATTCAAATCTTTCCGACCATGGAAAATATTAGTACACAAATGAAAAAGGATTGGGAAGATGCTCTCAGCGAATGCTCCAGAAACTTAATGATAATATTACAAAGTGAATACCTGTGCCAAATAAAAACCCTTGAGAATGAAATTAAACTTATTTATGAAAAACTTTCACCCCTAAAAAATATTGCTCTCTATAGCGAACAGGAAACAAAGCTAAAACAACATATAGAAGATTATAGTAAGGAAATCCTAAAGAAAAAAGAAAAAAAGTACTGGAGAGACAAAAATGCATTTAGCCAAAATAGAGCCTACAAATGGTCCAACACCCGACAAAACAGAAGAACAAACTATAGACAAACCCCCAATACAGGACCATATTACTCATCCGATTCCTCATCTCACGCATCAGGAACAGAACAATATAGAATGGAAAGACGGAGAGAAAGACCAAACCCCTCACAACAATTGGAAACAGATGATAGAGAGGAAGGAACTCATGACCAAGCAACAGAACAAAATAAACAAAATGAAGAAGATGCTAGACCACCTCTTAGACAACATGAGATATTTACAAGATCCAAGAAAGACCAACCAAAACCACCCAAAACTTTTTTAGGGACAGCGAACCCCAAAACAAAAACCAAACCATCACAACATTAGAGACCACAAACCAAGGAGCTCTAACCATTATTAACCTATCATCACACATACTAACTCAAGCACAAATGGAGGTTCTAACATTAGGCCTATCCTTCTGTCCCAACAAAATATCGGACAAATTCGAGATAATTAAAGACATTAATTTATTCGCTAGAAATTTACTTTTTAAGGCAATGTACACTAAACCAACAACAGTGGAACAACCACCTAACTTAACAGCTGCTGAACTTCGAGCTATAAAGGACCTTAACTTATTATTAGAAGAAGGAGGCCTAGAAGACTGGCCTGAACAAGAAAACCAACTAGACACAGACGAGGAGGAAGAAGACGATAATACCATAGAAACCACACAAACCAGATTCAAAAAGAAATCTCAAAAATTTCCATCCTTAAATCTGAACCCTGCCATCGCATTGTTTGTCCGGGAAATCACTAAAGATATTGAAAAATTGAAAGAAGACCATAAGACACACAATCTTACAAAAAATCAAAAAATAGCAATAAAAGAACTACAAAACTTGGAAAAAATCACAATCAAACCGGCCGACAAAGGCAGAAATATTGTACTTATGAACAATGAAAACTATAAAAAAATGTGTCTAAAAATTCTAAACAACACTAAATGTTATAAAAGAATATCACCGGTTATGACCAACACCTTCAAAGAAGATTTCTACAAAAAACTGGACAAAGCTCTCAATGCAGGGACAATCACGGAAACTCTATGGAACTTCATGAAGATCCAACATCCACGAACACCGACTTTCTACGCACTCCCAAAGGTGCACAAAGACAAACTAAATCCACCTGGCAGACCCATAGTCTCAGGAAATGGAAACATCACCGAGACTACAAGCCAGGTAATAGACACACACCTCAAACCATACGTGACTAACCTACCCTCTTATACAAAGGACACGATACACCTCCTTCAAATCTTGGAAGATATGACCATACCCGAAACAGCATTTCTTATTACAGTCGACGTAGAATCACTGTACAATAATATCCCGCACAAAAAAGGAATAGATATCATCAAAAGAACACTCAGCCAAAGAAGCGACCACGAATCCAAGTTCAATGACTTCATCATTCAGATGCTGGAATATATCCTCAACCACAATTTCTTCACCTTTGATGGTAACTACTATTTGCAGACATGTGGCGTAGCGATGGGCACAAGTTGTGCCCCATCCTACGCCAATATCTACCTAGGAGACTGGGAAAGGGAATTCCTAAACAACGAAGAAAACTACATATACACTGACCATATAATATTATGGCAAAGATATCTAGACGATATTCTGATCGTCTGGGATGGACCGGAAGAACTAATAGAAGGATGCCTAAAAAAGATGAATACCAACAGTCATAATATGTTCTTCACGTCAAATTACAGTAACACAAAAGTAGCATTTCTGGATACTTGGATAATGAAGGATGAAATTGGCCAAATACAGACAACACTCTACAGGAAAGATACTGCAGGAAATACGATCTTACACGCCTCCAGTTTTCACCCTACCCCACTCAAAAGAGCTATCCCATATAGCCAATATCTTAGACTTAAAAGAAATTGTACTGTGGACAAAGACTTTCAACACGAAGCAAGACTCCTAACTGAAAGACTCATGGAAAGGGGATACACAAAAAGTGGCCTCAGAAAAGCCTATAACAAAGCCAACATACTACCAAGACAACAAATTCTATTCAAAAAGAAAAAAAAGAGATACTGCGAAGGAAAGTGATAACACACGGATCATAATGAGATACACTAACGAATATCCAAAGATCAAAAGAATATTACAAAAACACTGGTCTATACTTAAGGAAGACCCAACACTAAAACATCTCATCCCTGATACCCCAAAAATCACATACCGAAAAGCAGGTTCCCTACAACAGAACTTCACACATAGTGAATATAAAGAGGGAAGCAGAAAAGACCCCTGCAAAGCCAAAGGAACATTCCCTTGTGGAAGTTGTGCCCAGTGTAATGTGATTCAAAAATGTATTGACACAATACTCCCTAACGGTGAAGAATTCAAGCCTAAACACTTTGTAAACTGTAAAACTAGAGGAGTAGTATACCTCATGCGCTGCGAATGTGGATCGTACTACGTAGGGAAAACTAAACAAGAGATGGGAAAGAGAATAAATAAACACATAAACAGTATGGAGTTATGTAATCCTTACCTCCCCCTGGGGAGACATGTGGTATACCAACATGGCTACAAAATGCCAAAAGTGACATTTATTGCACTCGAGAGGATACACATTCCACACAGAGGGGGAGACTGGAACAAAAGACTCCTCCAAATGGAAACAAGATGGATACAACGCCTAAAGGCAACTAAAGCACCAGGCCTTAACGAGATTGAAAGCTTCCGTCCCTTTTTGGAAGGTTTCTCATCGGGAAAAACAGATTGAATGCAATATCTTATACAAAAAACAGATATCACTTCCATCCATTCATAAAAATCCTTGTACATAGCTCCCTGGATGAGAAAACAAATGTGATACCTACCTCACAGGATATTACAACAATGGACTTATTCACCAAAACCTACAACCCAAATGAAAACCATTTTTTTTTTTTTTCTTTTTTTTCATTTATTTATACTTTTTCATCCATTCACAAAAATTCTTGTATATAGCTCCCCTAATGAAAAAACAATGTGATATCCACCTTACAGGATACCATAATTGCAAATGTTCTTATCCACCTACAAACCAAATCTCCTATATATAAGAAATATATATAGGAACAATGAACTTTTAACTGTCATTTAATAACAACAAACCCCCTCTTCTTTCCCCTTTCCCCCCCTTCCCCTACCCCTCTTATTCGCTTCCCAGAATACACCATAAGTCTGATCGCCCCCCATACAAACCAGAGAATGAATATATTTTTAAACTGCTGTTAAAACTAAACTGAAGATCGTTTGACTATATTATCTATTATTATTTTTGTATAAATATGATTATTCATGATTTCTTCTTGACCATATAATTGTACTCTGTCACCACTCTGAGCCTCCCACCCGCCTGGTTAAATCGCACCCGGCACGGTAAACCCCTGGATAGCCAGGGGTTAAGATGGAACTCTGGGACAAACCATCTCCCTCAACAAGATCCCCCCTCCGGAGATCTTGGTTCCTCCTCTCCGTGTCGGCGGCCAATCCGCGAAGACGGACCACCGGATGCGCGCGCACCCTCGGGCGCATGCGCAGTAACCGGAGATCGCGTCTATTGCGCAAGAAGCCTAGTACGTGCGGGACCTACGGCGCCTGCGCGACGGGCTTTATAAGGCCGGGGAACCAGCGTCTCTCCACTCCTTCACACTGAAGGGACTGGAGAAGACAGAACAGCAGCACGAGGAACAAACCACCTAAAAACAGTAAGTTTTTTCAAAGGATGATACACCACCCACTGTAAATATCACAAGTCACCCACAAATAAACTTGCACTTACAAGCTTATTGGACCTTATGTACTCTGTTACAACAGAAAGTCTACCAAAACTGAATACCTATGACTACTATGCTTTCAATGATTGTGCGGGAGGACAAAGGCTTTTTCGCCCCTTGATCACGTATCTACTACATAAGAGTAAGCCTATATGCTTATGCCTGTATATATGCATGTACAAATACGTATATATATACAAATATTCTTACAAAAGATCTGGGAATATTTTTCAGTACCTTACACCAAAGAAAAAAGAAAAAACATCCAAAAGATCTATATTAAGGTGAAACAGGCTACTTTGATTGTAAGTACCTTAGAAACCAACCCAAAAACCTACTCCTATACCCGACACAATCATTGATATTACATACATGTATCCTTAGATCTATTCAGCAAAGAATAGGATACCAACCCCTGCACTCAATAACCGTAAGAACATTGGAAGACAACCATATAGTAAGTTGTCAGACATATAATTCAAACTTATAGAAACTTACTAAATACATTATATATAATGTATACATATATATATATTCCTCAGGCTGCACCATAGTGGTTCCTGCTGCGAACTCATCCAGACACAAAGAGGCTCGCAAGAATAGACAGAGAAAGTATGTATATACTAATAAATAAACAATAAATATACTAATAAATATATATAAATAAATAAATAATAAATTTATCACTACTTCCACAGAACTGGTGATAACCATATAATCCTTGAAAAAGGCTACCCAGTAGCCGAAACGCGTCGGATAAACACGCTTTGGACCCATAGTTGGATCTCTGTGAACAGATTTTTCCAAGCAACAAGCCTGGAAAAAACAGAGAACAACGTCCAAAAACAAAAGTCACCCTTTTCACCTATGTCACGGATATTTTCCAAAACTTTACCTTCCTCTAAACACACTTTGGGTCTATAACCCAAACACCTATGCACTGGATATAAGTACAAATAATTGTATCCTAACATTGTACATAAATAAATATTTTTGATTACCTTTTATAAATTGTATGTAACTCACTTGCCCATGCAGTCTGTTGACAACAGTACCTGAAAGACCCACATCATAAAAAAATGCAGACCTTTGCTTGCTCCTCATGTGGGATCTCTACCCCTGCTATACCTCAAGTCTTCTCAAAAACCTGCACTGAGAGGGATGATAGTATAGCAATGGGTGCCATAGGTACTTGCACCCAATTTGCTAGCAGTACACCACCTGTTGATTTCAACAGGCAAATTTCGCTACATTAGTTGCAGAACTCCAAAAAAAAAAAATCCTATCCCTGTCATCCACATGCTCAGTGTCCAAATACTAGCTTGGCCAAATTGCTAGCACTACAACTGCTGCCTTTTGACCTGGTAGACTCTGCCCCCTTTCGTGAATTTGCAGAATGTGCTCTACCACAGTGGCAGGTTCCAAAAAAAAAATAATTTTTACATAAGGCCATTCCAGCTCTGTACCATCATGTGGAAGGCAATGTTTTGGCTTTGTTGGACCGACCAGTCAGCAGCAAGGTTCACATTACTGCTGACTCATGGTCCAGCAGGCATTGTCAGGAAAATTGCATTTAATTCATGGCGCACTGGGTAACTCTGCTGGCAGTTGGGAAGAATGCAGGACAGGGTTCAGTGCTGGAGTTTTTTCTGTCACCATGCCTCCAAAAAGCTGGTGGTGATTTTTTTCCACATCTGTCTACTCCACCCCCTCCTCTTCTTCTTCTTTCTCTATGGCCTCTTCTGCTGAATTGTCCTCTTAACTAGCAGTGCTCCCTAAGCGTTCAAGGGGATATGCAAGTCAGGCTAAAAGATGCCACGCAGTGCTTCAGTTGGTCTGTCTAGGGGACAGGAGCCACACCAGGCCAGAGATTCTGTCAGCTCTGCGGGCTCAGAAGTGGTTGACGCCATGGCAGCTTGAGCCAGGAATGGTTGTATGTGACAATGGCACCAACCTTCTCTCCGCCCTCCACTTGACACATGTTCCATGCTTGGCACGTGTCCTGAGTTTGGTGGTGCAGCATTTCTTGAACAGGTACCTGGGCAAGATATTTTGAGGCAGGCCAGAAAAGTCGCGGCCATTTCCAGCAGTCATACAATGCCAGTGCTTGACTGGCTGATATTCAACGGGAATTCAACTTGCCCACAACCGCCTCATTTGTGACATACCCACCAGGTGGAACTCAACATTGGCAATGCTGCAGCGGCTGCACATGCATCAGAGGGCCATCAATGAGTACCTGTGTGATTATGGCACAAGGACAGGCTCAGGGGAGCTTGGCCTTTTTTTGCCACGCCAGTGGCTGCTAATAAAGGATGCATGCAATGTCCTGTCACCATTTGAAGAGGCCACAAGCAGTCTTCAAGGGATGGTTTTCATTCCCTAAAAATCCCAGGAGTTGTACATGGCTGGGGAGAGGTTGCTCCTGACAATGTCATCCTTAATAACCCAGAGGACTCAGAATCTCATGACTCTCAAACCTATGCTGCATGGACTCCCTAATTCTGCAAGGCCTGTGAAAGGGCCTGAGGGCTCGTGATATCAAGGAGAGGGATCATTACTGGTTGGCAACCCTTCTTGATCCAAGTTACAAAGGTAAAATTGCAGAGCTCATCCTGCCTTCGCAGAGGGAGCAGCGGATGAAACATCTTGAGGACGCCTTGAACAAGAATGTGTGTAACACCTTTCCAGATACTGGGAGGTTACCATTTCCTGGACAACCTGGTCCTGAGGCTTCGTTCAATCAAAGGAAGAACGGTGGAGAAGGCAGCCAGCTGACCAATACCTTTAAACAATTCTTTAGTCCTCAGTGCCCAGGGCTGTTAGGTTTAAGCAACCATCGGCAGCACCTGCATAATATGGTGCAGGATAATTATCTAGGGGAAAAAAGCAGACATGTAGACCTTTCCAACTGAGCATTCACTGGGTTACTGGGTCTTGAGGATGGATCCCTGGCCAGAACTTGCTCAATATACAATCAAGCTACTGGTCTGTCCTGCTTCCAGCGTTCTTTCCGTAGGGTCATTTAGTGCTGCTGGAGGTTTTGCGACAGATATAAAAAAGTGCGTCTGTCCACAGGCTCCGTTGACCGGTTGATGTTTATCAAAATTAATCAGTCCTGGATCAAAAGCAGCTATCAAGCCCCTGATGCTGATGTAACTGATTGAATTTGCTAGGGATTTGGGATGCCTTAAAGACTGCCTATTCTGCTTATCCTATTCCGGAATCTTGATTATGCCAGGTTTGATTGTTTGACGGGTGCTTTTAATTTAATTTTTTTTTTTCAAATTTTTAACAGCAGGGTCTGTTTCTGCGCCCAGCAAGAGTAAATGTGGGGAACAGTGTTCAGGCACCACTAGGGATGGGCGAACAGTTTGGGCGGAGCATAGATTTGGCCTGAACATCACTCATTCAGGTACTCGCCTAACACCTGAACTTTCTCGGCCCTTAGTGGGATGTTCGCCCACCGAGCGCACAGTCAATAGGTTGTTAAGGCTTGCCTGCTGAGGGCTGAATTTAAAAATATAATTGTAAAAAAAAAATGTAATTAAAAAAATTTGGGGTAAAAACAGCTTGGGGGACCCTTTGGGTCTGGTATGGCTTTTTAAGGGGAATCCCATGACAGAATTAGGAAAAAAAAACGGCGTGGGTTTCCCCCCAAAATCTATACCAGGCTCTTTGGGTCTGGTATAGATTTGAAGGGGAACTCCACGTCAAAATTAAAAAAAAAAACAGACATTGTTTAGATTGCAACTTGTATAACTGTACTTAAACAATAAAAAGTCTTAGGATATGCTCAAGACTGGAAGGATCAATCACATTGGTAATATTACTAAGCGGTATGATAAATTTGCAGATTAAGAATCCATACAAAGAATAATCAATTAGACATTTTTGTGTTTGTTTAATTTTTCCTTTGTTTTAATCCCTATCAGCGGCATCCTTATTTGTACTCAATAACAAAATCTAGACAGCACCAGGCTCACACATCCAAAATTGGAGACCAACATAAACTAGAACCCTAAGTAGGGTCCACCACACCCCTGCACCAGCCAAATTCACGCTCCATCATAAACTGCACCATGAAATGTGGTACCATTAGAATGCCAATGTCAAATACAACAATTAAATAGTAAATGTATAACATCAATAGCAAATATAGTATGACTCTAAGGCAGGAAGAGAATATTTATAGGAAAGGGTTTGAAACTATTGTTCTCATTAATGCAAAAAATCCGATGAGGTCCTGGTTGAAGCCGTGGTAAAGCCCAACATATCGGCTTATGGAAGATACCATTTTACCATTCTTCATTTCATTAACATGGTCTTTTATATACATAAAGAAAATTTCCGTAAGATATGAGCCGCACCCCTGTAACTACAGACAAAAAATAGAAAAGAAAAGTGGGGCTTTAAAGGCTCAGATGAGGTGGTCAAAAGACTTAAACGCCACACCTTAATTATTAAAAAATGCATTTTATTAAGTATCAATCAAATAAAAAGGCATAAAACCATGCCTAAAGACACACATACATATAAACGCATATGTTAAAAATCAGAACACTATGTAGGTAACCAGATGGTACAAGTCTCAAGAAAGTTGGATATGGTCCCTGTGCTGGCAATGCGTTTCGCTTGACTTCGCTTCTTCAGGCTACGCTGCGAGAGGATACACAAAGGGGCAACAAGTCCCTTCCATATATATATGGACACCTGGGATTGTCGTATATAGCGTCCTTAGTCTATACAATAACACTGAAGACTTGGACACCGGGGTACATTGTGTGCTATCCATACAGGATTGCCTGCCCCAACTATCTTGCACTAATGTGAAGGAAATAATATTGATATCCTCCCATAGTTGTGTCTTTAGGCATGGTTTTATGCCTTTTTATTTGATTGATACTTAATAAAATGCATTTTTAATAATTACTGTGTGGCGTTTAAGTCTTTTGACCACCTCATCTGAGCCTTTAAAGCCCCACTTTTCTGGTCTTTTATATACGTTTCCAGAATGGCCGTTTAGTCTTTCCAACACAGAAAGCTTTGCATTTACACTTGATGTTATATACTGTATCACTCCTATCGTTTGACAGGTAATGGCATAAGGTGGGGTCCACCACCGCCCATTAGGTAGATGGATGCTCCTTCCATTCCATATCCAATCGCAAAAATTACAACTGCCACAGGCAAACGTGCACCTACACTGATAAGAGAATGGAACTGGAAGGGTATCTTCTCTTAGATGTCTAAGTGTGAGGTGGTCCCTAAGTGACTTGGCTCTACGATATGTAAATTTGAGGCCTATGACCAATGCATTTTGCAGCTGTAGGATCATCACTTAACAGATGCCAATGCTGTTGCAAGATATGTGACATCTGTTTGGGATGTTAGGAGTACCGGGTGATGAAGGGTAGCACATTTTGTCTGTGGTGCCCTCCTGGCATACAAGAGGGAGTCACATGATTTTGATTTGCTTTTTTAAATGCTCTTTTTAGGTATTTTTTGCTGTACCCTCTCTTTAGCAATCACTTTAATTTGCCAGCTTGTACCAGGAAGTCTTCTTCCCTGCTGCATTTGCACTTAAGCCTTAGGTATCGACCTGGCCATAGGGGATACTGTTTTTAATGCGTTTGGGTGGGCACAAGACGCATGTAAAAACGTGTTAGCAGCTTTCAATATAAATCAGTCCATCTGGACTTTTTATGATTTTTACATCCAGGAAGGTAACCACAGATTGACTACATTCCATGGTGAAATTCAGATTGAATTTGTTTTGGCCAAATAGCCTGATAAATTCCTCAAGCGTGCCCCATGAGCCCGTCCAAATCAGAGAACATGGATCGCTCCCACCCCCCCCCCCAGGTACAGGTTGGCACACAATGGGGCACACCGTGTCCCCATTGCAACCCCCTGCACCTGGAGGTAGTGGGAGCCATTGAAAATGAAGATATTCCTAGAAAGAACGTATCACAGTAAATCAAGTATGAGGGCATTGTAGTCCCAAGTGGACGGATCCTTTTCCCTGAAAAACTCCCCAACCATGGCCCCACCCAAGGAGTGAGGGATTGAGCAATATAGGGCTTCTACGTCAATAGTCATGAGCCAGTGATTGATACATCAAAATTAGACAGCTATCACCAGAACAGGAGGTGAGAGAAAATCTTCCAATAGGGAAACCTGTTCTCTTGATGGGAACAACAAACTATAAGAGGTTTTAACCCTTCCTTACTCTATCTAAAGCAAAACCACAAAGTTTCTACTATGCCAACATTTTTGAATGTCCATTTTCTTCTTTGTGGTGTGTTAATGCACACGTTTTGAAAATGAGTGGGCTGCCAAAGCATCCTAACATGTAAAAATTGCACATGACCCTTTTTTGGGTAGCGCTACCCCCACAGGAATTAGTCATTTTTGTTTTCTGTTCCGTGCCTTGACTTCAAAAACAACCTCAGCTCCTCTGGCACACCTGGTTGAGTGAAAATTACTGAAAACACTCATAAGAACACAACTATAGATGCCTATAACTTTGCTATGAATTAACACCAGGAAAAAAAACCAAAAGACCTGTTAGTGATAAAATAACTCAATGTATTGGTAAAGATTCAAATAAATGGAGGTTTGAGCCTAAATGAACACACAAAAGGTAGGTTCAGACACAGTCCATTAGATAGTATAATCACTGAGCTAAGGTAACTAAGAAAATAGTTCTGTACCACTAGACTGGAATAAACTCATGAATCAGCAAAGTCGACAATAAACATTGCATATAAGCTATAACTGGAATGTGAATTTATAATTAGTCTAGAATGCACTCTAGGAGAATGACTAGGATGTGGTGCAATATTCCCCTGAGACTGAGATGTACCGTACCTCTTGGCATAAGCAATCGGTGAAGGTCTCTGTGTAACAGCGGTAATAGGAGAGTCTTTAGTCCTAACTCTTTAGCCAAGATGACTGTATGGTAAATTCCTAAGGGGCTCAGTCTCTCTAGCAGGAGATAGTAAATCCCTACAGCAGCAGTTCACCAGTCCCAGCAATATTGCAGCTCACCATCCGGTCACACACAGTGATTAATCCACTCTCTGTTCTGTACCCAGGCAACTCTGGTGATGTGTCAGAACATCTGGATCCAGCATTCAAATTTCTGCTTTGCTGCTGTTATGCAGCAGTGGTGGTGCACACTGGACAGTGATGTGCACTCTCATGTCAAATGGAAGCTGTGTTCTGTACAGCTTGAGTAAAGGCAGCTCTTTCCCCTCCTCATGACAATCTCCCTCTGGGAAATTCAGTTTAAAAGCTCTTGATTACAGTGGAGTCTCTCTACTCTTGCTGATATAACTGTTTACCAGTTCAGAGCCACAGGGCAGCAGCTACAAAGAGCAGCTGCAGTCAGTGTTTCTCTCACTCTCCATTCTTAGCCATGCACCTGGCTACATTTGTAATGCAACTAGTTTGCAGAATATTGTGGCTTTCAACAACAGAAGTGCATTGCCTTCAAAATAAATGTAAGTTTTATATTTCATAGGTTACATACAGTATCTCACAACATTGAGTACACACCTCACATTTTTGTAAATATTTTATTATATCTTTTTATGTAACAACACTGAAGAAATGACACTGCTACAATGTAAAGCAGTGAGTGTACAACTTGTATAACAGTGTAAATTTGCTGTCCCCTCAAAATAACTCAACACACAGCTGTTAATGTCTAAACCGCTGGCAAAAAAAGTGAGTACACCCCTAAGTGAAAATGTCCAAATTGAGCCCAATTAGTAATTTTCCCTCCCTGGTGTCATGTGACTTCTCAGTGTTACAAGGTCTCATGTGTGAATGGGGAGCAGGTGTGTTAACTTTGGTGTTATCGCTCTCACTCTCTCATACTGGTCACTGGAAGTTTATGGCTCATGGCAAAGAACTCTCTGAGGATCTGAAAAAAATAATTTTTGCTCTACATAAAGATAGCCTAGGCTATAAGAAGATTGCCAAGACCCTGAAACTGAGCTGCAGCACGGTGGCCAAGACCGTACAGCAGTTTAACAGGACAGGTTACACTCAGAACAGGCCTCGCCATAGTCAACCAAGGAAGTTGAGTGCACATGCTCAGTGTCATATCCAGAGGTCGTCTTTGGGAAATAGATGTATGAGTGCTGCCAGCATTGCTGCAGAGTTTGAAGGAGTAGGGGGGTCAGCCTGTCAGTGCTCAGAATATACGCCACACACTGCATCAAATTGATCTGTATGGATGTTGTCCCAGAAGGAAGCATCTTCTAAAGATGATGCACAAGAAAGCCCGCAAACAGTTTGCTAAAGACCAGCAGATAAAGGACATGGATTACTGGAACCATGTCCTGTGGTCTGATGAGACCAAGATAAACTTATTTGGTTCAGATGGTGTTAAGCTTGTGTAGTGGCAACCAGGTGAGAAGTACAAAGACAAGTGTGTCTTGCCTACAGTCAAACTCGATGGTGGGAGCATCATGGTCTGGGGCTGCATGAGTGCTGCCGCCACTGGGAAGCTACAGTTCATTGAGGGAACCATGAATGCCAACATGTACAGTGACGTACTGAAGCAGAGCATGATCCCCTCCCTTCGGAGACTGGGCCGCATTTCAACATGATAATGACCCCAAACACACCTCTAAGATTACCACTGCCTTGCCAAAGAAACTGAGGGTAAAGGTGATGGACTGGCCAAGCATATCTCCAGACCTAAACCCTATTGAGCATCTGTGGGGCATCCTCAAGCGCAAGGTCTCTAACATCCACCAGCTCCGTGTTGTCGTCATAGAGGAGTGGAAGAGGACTCCAGTGGCAACCTGTAAAGCTCTGGTGAACTCAATGCCCAAGAGGGTTAAGTCAGTGCTGGAAAATATTGGTGGCCACGCAAAATATTGACACTTTGGGCCCAATTTGGACATTTCCACTTAGAGGTGTACTCACTTTTGTTGCCAGCGGTTTAGATATTATTTGCTGTGTGTTGAGTTATTTGAGCAGACAGCAAATTTACACTGTTATACAAGCTGTACACTCACTACTTTACATTGTAGCAAAGTGTAATTTCTTCAGTGTTGTCACATGAAAAACATAATAAAATATTTGCAAAAATGTGAGGGGTGTACTCACTTTTGTGAGATACTGTATATTACTGTGTATTGTAACGCACATGTTACGACAACACAGAGGTGTAATTGTGTCCAAAAATGCTGCAACTATTTTGCTGAACAGCCTTTTTTTCATATAAAATGTGGGAAAAAAACACTATCATTCCATATATTAACCACATGGATTGGTATCAGAATAAATTTTTTTTGTAAATGGCCCTGAATTCTGGGAAATTTCCAAATTGCAAGGTTATATTGGTGCAGCTTGGCACAATATACGTATTTACTGTAAATCTCATACCTGATTGACCACTGGGGAAGTGGGAAATCACTGTCGTAGTCATCCATTCTGCAATGATAGCTGTGTTCTTTTGGCTCCTGCTTAGGTCCTTCCCTCTACACTCACAGAAGTCAACCGCTTGTCATCAATGCCATTTATAGAACACCCCTTATTTGATTTAATAAATAAAGGTGTTAGCTGATTGGTCTCGACGCCACCACGCCTACTCTGTATCTCGTCCAATCAGGGAATGCCTTGTATTCATTGAATAAAATACAAGGTGTTCTATGAATGGCAGTAGTGCAGAGCAAGAGACCCCATGTGGTCAATGTGCTGTGGGGCAGCCCTATAGCACAGGCCCTAGAAGATAATGGCTATCATTGTAGTAGCGCCAACTCCTACCATGATTATCAGCTTTCCCAGCAGCCCATCATGAATGACATAAACAGACTTATATCATGCCAAGATGGACCATTGTAACTGTACAACAAAAATCATACCTAAAGTTCAGCTTAATGATCAGGGGCTGGTATTCACTGAACATCCTTTATCTCTAAGTGGAAAGAATTTAACTATCCCCCAAAGAGCCTCTCCAATGAGGCCGATTATCATTGTGTTTTTTTTTTTTTCTGGTAGGTGCTTCAGATTTATTCTAAATCAAAAACTGTACAGCTATTATCATATAAGCAGCTTGAATTATGGCATATTAAAATGAAGATAGACTAAATGACTAAGATTTCCCAGTTGGTTATTTAATTGCTACAATGAGAGTTAGTCGCTGGGCCGTGTTATTAACTGTTCCCTGAACTAAGAGTTGATCACTGCTGTAATCATATTGTGCAGGCTGCAGCTCATCAATCCGGAACAACATCTAACTTTTACTTTGTGAATGAAGCATAGATTCCATGTACCAAACTCCCCATTATTGCCAATATTAGCATAATTGTTATTGCAAATAATGTATGATCCTTACAATAGACCCAGAAAAGCAGACAAATTGCTTTATCAACACCTTGAGGCATTCTATAGCATTCTCAATATTTATTCAGCTGTTTTGTGCTATGTAAATTGCAGAACCTTTCTGGTTATATATTTATATTCAAGCACAGGCATCGGTGTGTCCTAAGATTACCCTGCTTAGTATTCATATTCGCTCATTTACAATACTGTCCAGATTGCAAGGTAGCATCGGATCCTAGGTCTTAGATGCATTATTAGGAGCTGGCTACGTTCTGGATTGCTGAATTTGCATACTTATTTACATATTAAACAGCCTACTATGTACCGCATTTTACAGTCAGTGGTTATACGATATTATAGACATTTTAATGTTGTTTGATAAGCATGTGAAAGAGAATATAAATAGGCTTATCAATGATGCATGTTCATATTTTAAAACCTTATTTCAGTGCATGGTTTGTAATTCCATAGATACATTGGGGCAACGATAATGCCCTTCAACATTTCTTTCAGTTTCATGCAAGTCACACAACAGGTCTGTCTGAAAACAATAGCCATGACATGCCCACAATGCTCCTTGTCAGCCTGAGATCATGTGATCTAAGCATAGGCTAGGCTGCTTAGGAAGAGTGGTATTTTTATTCATGTATCAAGAATAGGCTCTTTCAAAAAATGTATCTGATAATCATTAAGTATGCCGTATCGATTTGTGTGGTATTTACATTTTCATTAAAGGTCTAGTTTAATTAGAATTCCATTTGTTTTATTGCATGCTATCACATGACAAAATAGTGTTATTCATAGTAAAAATGGAATTGAAAGGCACATTCCAGTCAGACATGAAGATTTCCATTTGTAATTTTTAAAGTGTATGTAGCAGGTTTTCCAGGCATTGGGCCTGATGTGGGTCTGCTAATGTGTACCGGTTACCTCTCCAGCCCATGTGAGCTGCGACCCTGGGTGTGAGAACGGAGACATGAACAACTCCGGCATCTTTGTTTTGTTGTTTTATTGTAGTTAAGGGGATGGGAGAAGTGAATGAGTGGGATACTCCTTTAGGCTCAACTAAGTACAACTTGGGACTTTATCCAGAAAAATGTCTGTTAACGCTGCCTTGACGCCAGCCAATGCTAGCCAACGCTCACTGACACTTAGAACACACTGGAACTGGAAAGAAGTGCGGAATCCTCGACTTCAAGTCCAGAAGACTCAGGACTGTGGAGTATAGAACTACTGACACTGCTGCACAGCAAAGTCACTGACTACTCCTTCCAGCCTTGCACGGGCTTGAGGTAGCTTGTTGTGAATTCCTGTATGGCTGCAAATCTCAACTGGTACTCTGTACAATTCAGGGCCCAAACTGCAGGCACCCCTTTACACTTTTAGCTCTTCAGGGTCCACTGACTATGTACCCCCTCTGTCACTTCAGGGTCCTCAACCTAGGTACCCCCTTTACAGCTAGCTGACACTGGATCCCAGAACCTCTTCCAGAGTGGTCTCCTCTAACACTTCAGGCAGACCCCCAGGGGCAATCCTCAGTACTCACGACCTGTGTAGGCTTTCCTGGGACTGGACCCCTCTTGCTCTTCACTTGTTCTCGGCACACCGGATCCCCTCAGCTCAACTCAGCACTCTCTGGATTCTCAGGCGACACCCCGATATATCCGCTTTCTCAGACAGGAGGAGAGACAGCCGTACTCTCCCTCCTGGGACTCTCCTTCCTGCCAAAGACGCTGAGTCACGCGCCCCCTTCAGACTTATATCCTCCCCCAGAATCCTCTGTGGCAGAATTTGCCTTCTGGGGTAGTTACTAGTCTGAATGTATCTCTGATTGGGTTTCCTCCACTGCCCTATCAGAAGCCCCTTATAGAGCCAGTGGGGAGACTCCCCTTCTCTGGAGACACACTAGGGAGCCATGACAACCTACCTGACAAAAGAAACAGGGCCCTGCTGTTAGGTAGACAAGGCCTACTATGCATTTACCTAGCACCTACCTGTAGGGTGCTACATGTATATTACCCTAACATTTAATATTCCTGATATGTGTCTGTTGTACCACGTGGAGGCGGGTGCAGTCCGCTGTCTCCACCGCAGGTGGTGCTCAACAGCAGTGGCAATGCAGAAGAAGGGGAAGTCATCTATGGTTTCCTGAGTCACTGGGGCAGCAATGCATGGCACGCATTCTAGCAAAGTAGCTAGAGTAGGGCAAGTGCACAAGCCTGTCAGGGAAACTGATAGCGGCAGGGAAAAGTTTCAGGGGGCAGGCTAGGGACTCGCAATATTGTACCGTAGCCTCCCCTTTGGGACCTGACCGGCCAGGGTGCATTCCACACTCTGAAGACAGATGCCTTCAGTGCATCTTTACCTGTTGCCTCTCTGCCTTGAATTGAACTTTGAGTGTTACCCTAGCAACATATTTGTAGTTTGCATTCTCTGCAATACAAGTTCTGAGATTATCTGCAACTGGACTCTGTGTCTTTACTGCTGCTGCCCCCGCAGCACCTACTCACACTTGGCAGCAGTCGGCAGGATATGTCCCTTGCTTCTGGTACTGAGGGATGATTGGGCTTCATCATGGCTACACTAGGATCAGCCTTAGCCCTAAAACTGAAGTTTAATGGCTCAAATATCCTCTTGGCAGAGTGGGAGGAGAGACTGGAGAGTGGCACACTCAGGTCTAGCTGGCTATTAAAACCTTAGAGGATGGCACCGAGAAGTGATGGCACTGCCGGAGGAGAAGCAGGCTACTTTAGAACAGATTGTGTCACACTTGTAGGGCCTGTTTGGGGAGAAGATACTGCTTACGTAGCTGAGGCGAAGGTGCTTTGTGAGGAAACAGCAGGAGGATGAGGGCCTCACTCCTTATGCTGTGGTCATATAGAACCTCTGGAGTCCCCTGGAAAAGGGGAAGTGCATGGTTGTGCTGACATTAGTAACTTTACCCCAAGCATCAAACAGAACCAATGTACAGTAAAACATGACTCACTTTATTGAACAGAAACACAGGTTTTTATACATTTCAAAAATAGGGGCAGTCACCACCTGAGCAATAAAAACAAATATTACACGTTGGGGTAAACATCACACTGGGGTTAAGCAACGAGGTAAAGTTGAAACAATACTAATCACATCTAGATAGATTAGCAAACAGACAGAAAAAATAGGTCAATTAGTTAACTAATTTAACAATGGGAATTTCACAAACTAAGGAACCAGTCTATAGTGGGCAGGAAGGCTGGTCCAGTCTGGAGAGCTTTGTAAGAGAGTTAATGCAACCTACCACCTCCTTCTACAATGCTGTGGCGGATGCTGTTGCACATAAACAAGAAGAGGTGTAAGCAATGGGGGCAGTGACCAAGAAATATGAACCTCAAGGAGGAGGCCCTGGCACCTTCACCCATCAGTCCTACAAAATACACTGACAAAGATAGCTCATGATGTGGCATCCTTAAAACAGGAAAAAGCCTCCTCTAAAAAGGACTAACCCCATCCTCATAGGGGCAAGAACCCATTCTGCATTAACTCCGAGGAGAACCCGAAATGCTGGTGGTGTGGCTAATATGGGCCGATATTCAAGAATGGGGGGTCACCTGGATTCAAAAACCCCTCAAGGCTGTCGTTAAACTAGTGGCTCCCCAGACAGAGGGACAATCCCAAGGACAAGCAATTCAAAGACCCAGCAAACCAGAGGACATGGTCGCCCTGAGCCCACTGGTATCAGCCTAGTATCAGCCTGGTATCAGTAGTCAGTGGGCAAGTCCCATACCTGATTGACACAGAGTTAGAGGTCACTGCCATGGAGTATGATTTTTATGTGTGGAGATTTGGAGCATAGGAACAACTGGACCCCTGCTGGCTGTCCCCCAGAGCAGCCAATAATTTACCTATCCTGGTCAGAGGCATCACCTGGGTGAGGATTCAAATTGAGGACCAGGTGATGGAGGGGAGAGGAGTAGTGGTGACCTGCATCCCAGTTAACATTCACAGTGCCCATTGTGTTGGGCATGAACATTTTGAAAGACCTGGACTTGCCCTACCTGTTGACCAAACATAAACATTTTTGGCCACAGTCCAATGGCAGCGGCCTGCAAGAGGTGAGGCTCAAAGTGCTCCACACTTATGAGGCATAGCGTAGGGCAGACAAGAAACAACCAGAGCAAGTAGGGGCAACCCCTGCACCCCCCAAACAAAAATGACTCTTGGCACCTCTGCAAGAAGTGGTCTGGTCACTCACTGTTGGCGCCCACAAGAAGCTGAAGGGGGGCACTGTTATGATGAAACCCTGAAAGGACTCTGTGGCGTCAAGGGAGTGGCTGGTGGGTCGTACCTTGTCCAATGTCCACGGCAGAAGAGTCTTAGTGCAACTCATCAACGTGGGAACAAGACCAATCTCCCTGCTCAGACACGCTACCTTGGCTGATCTCTATGCGGTACCTCATCACTGCGTCCCTGAGGCCCAACCAGGGGCAGAAGCTGTATGTGCCCTTATACAGGCAGCCATGGAATCCCAGGAGGAGGCACAACAAAAGTCACTACTGGAAAAGCTGGATATTCCTTTCAAAGACTTTTCCCTATCCCAAAAGATACTGCTTCATCAGCTGCTGTAAAAAAACCTGCTATTGTTTGCCACCATTCCAGAGGATTATGGGTTCACAGAAGCCATTGACCACCTAATCCACACAGGGGACACATTGCCCACCTGGGAGCGGTAACGGCACATTCCCCCAGCACTGTGCCAAGATGTCAGGAATCATCAGCTGGAAAGACCAGATATATGTAGCTACACAAGAAAACTGGGACCAAACAATGTATATGTCTTTAAAGTGAAATGTATTTACAGTGAACAATACCCACACACCAACAGCAATAAAGAAGAGAGTGCATGAAAATCAAAACTGAACAACCAAAATGCAGAAACCTAACAACTTACTAAATATACAAATATATACACAAGAAATATACAGTACAAGGCAGGGAGAAAACTCGGGGAGCAGATGGGAAGAAGGGAAACACGTCTGAGAAAGGAACAAGGCAAAAGGGTACTGGATATAGGGGAAGATCAAGGGTAAATGGCAATAGAGTCTGGCAGCAACACATCAAATAGGGAACAAGGCTGGATCAGCCAAAACACTGAGGCAAGGAGCCATAGCAGAAGTGGAATTTAAGTACCCCCCCCAGCAGGTGTTGCCAGGTGGAGCTGATTGCTGGAACATGCTGACTGCTGGGAGATACCACTGGAACTGCAGCAATCAGCCCAGAGCACCACAGTGCTACCAGCAGATAAACTTGATCCTAACACAATCTCTCCATGGAACCACATATCCTAGCATGCTTTGCAGCAGTCCTGTGTCCTCCTCCTGCTGCTGATTGGCCTAGCAATGGCCACTAGAGAGAGGAAGGGCAGGAGCAGGGGGGTGGGAGAAAGACAGTCAGCAGCACAGCCACCTCTCCCACCGGGTCCCTAATTTCCAGCAGCAGCAGGGAGGGGGAAGGTGGAAAAGCGACAGATAATGGAACAACTTGCAACCGGCTACATAAGGATTATGTGTATCTGTGATACATTAAGTAAGAGTACAAGGACTGTGGTATATGTGTGCCGTGTATACAGCGACTAGGCACAGATTCTGTTAATTATTTCACTTTAAGTCCCTTCCATTTGCTTTAAGCCCCTCTCACTGGCAAAATTTGTCCTCTGCGTCACTTACTACTGACCCCTGAACTCTGCCTCACTTATTACTGACTTTGTAACTCTGCCTCACTTAGTAATGACCTCTGAACTTTGCCTCACTTACTACTTACCCCAGTCCTCCTCTCTGCTGATCCCTGTCCTCCAACTTGATGACTCCTATCCTCCATGCTGACCCCCATACATTGACCTACAAACTAATGGCCTCTGTACACTGCCCTGTAACTGTTGACCCTATCCTTTTCCATGCTGACCCCCTGTACACTGACCTGCTGACCTCCCTTCCTCTGCCCCCCAACATTTTTTACTGAACTCCCATTTCAGACTAGAATTCGGCTAGATTCGGCCCTGGTACTTGCTATGATCCACAGTTTCCCCTTCCTATTATGTACTAGATATTATAGTCCCCTATAAGATAATCTCTGCTTGCCCATACTCTCTGTTACTTTTGCATTTGTCTTCATAGCATGAAGAGGTCCTATTAGAGAGTTAGAATGTTATTATCCATAATACTTTTTAACCACTACAAAAATGCCTACAAATCATTCCTTGTAACCTGCAAGCCTGGAATAAACTACATTGGATTTTATTCTTCTTGGTAAGTTGACACTGATTTTGGATCTTTTTGAGTTTAGAAAGTAGACATGCTGTATGCGCAGACTGGGTCTCAGAAGGCATGATGATTGCATATAGCTAAATTTGAGACAAAACACAGATGCCTTTAGATCAAAGCATATTTAACCTCCTCCCACCTGGCCAATGTGCATATGTGGCCAATCACAGCTGTCATGGCAATAGAGCCGTTGTCACGGCGATCGGCTCTGCTTCTCCTCACATAGTAAAGAGAAGGAGAGCGGATCCGGATCGGTGCTGGCAGGCGACGATCAGTGAGTATAGAGCTGTTTTACTGCTCTTTACTCACTGATCACCCTGCTAGTGTCCCCAGTTACAGTTACAATAAACATCTGTCCATGATCATTTGCCACATCTGTCCATGATCATTTGCCACATCTGTCCATGATCATTTGCACATCTGTCCGCACACATCTGGTGCACATCATCTGCCACGTCTACCAATGATCATTTGGCGCATCTGTCCATGATCATTTACCTTACCACATGGGTCCGTGATCATTTGCCACATCTGTCCATGATCATTTGCCACATCTGTCCATGATCATCTGGCGCACATCATCTGCCACATCTGTCCATGATCATCTGCCGCATCTGTCCATGATCATTTACCACATCTGTCCATGATCATCTGCTGCATCTGTCTGTGAACATTTGCCGCATCTGTCTGTGATCATCTGGTGCAGATCATTTGCCACATCTGTCTGTGATCATCTGGTGCTTCTGTCCATGATAATCTGACACATCTGTCCATGATAATCTGCCAGTGATCATCTGGCCCATCTATCCATGATAATCTGCCACATCTGTCAATGACAATCTGCCACATCTGTCTGTTATAATATGCCACATCTCTCCGTAATAATCTGCCACATCTGTCCGTGATAATCTGCCACATCTGTCTGTGATCATCTGGTGCACATCTGGCGCACATTATCTGCCACATCTGCCAGTTATCATCTGGCGCATCTGTCCATGATACTCTGCCACATCTCTCCATGATCTGCCACATCTGTCCTTGATCTTCCACATATGTCCGTGATCTGCCACATCTGTCCCAGTGAACATCTGCCACATCCCAGTGATCAACATCTGTCACAGGGCCTTCACAAATGTGATAGGTACTCAGGAATAGAGATGTCCCGAACTAATCGCCGGCGACTAATCGCTTGCTCGCGTTTACCGTGGCGGGCGAACAAATGCGGTGTTCGGTCCGCCCCCTATACATCATCATTGAGCAAACTTTGACCCTGTACCTCACAGTCAGCAGACACATTCCAGCCAATCATCATACCCTCCCTCCCAGACGCTCCCACCTCCTATAAAAAAGCAAGGACAGCATCCATCTTAGATTCATTCTGAAGCTGTAGTGTTAGTTAGAGCAGGGCTGCTGCTGCTGAATTAATAGCTAGGCCAGTGTTCTGTGTCCACTCCAGTCCTCAAAGACCCATCTGCTGTAAGGACAGCGTCCTGACAGCACCCCAAAAAGCCCTTTTTAGGGCTGGTACATCAGTCTGCTTTTTTTTATTTTATATATATATATATATATATATATATATTGCAGTTGCCTGTCCATGTGAGAGGCCACAGGTCCACAGACTGTACTGTGTGCACACCACTCATATAGGGTGGCACAGTACCTTGCACGCATAGTATCACTAATATTCTGAAGCTGCAGTGTTAGTTAAAGCAGGGAGAGGGCTGCTGCTGCTGAATTAATAGCTAGGCCAGTGTTCTGTGTCCACTCCAGTCCTCAAAGACTCATCTGCTGTAAGGACAGCGTCCTGACAGCACCCCAAAAAGCCCTTTTTAGGGCTGGTACATTTTTCTATATATATATATATATATATAAATCAGTTGCCTGCCCGCGTGTGAGAGGCCACAGGCCCACAGACTGTACTGTGTGCACACCACTCATATAGGGTGGCACAGTACCTTGCACGCATAGTATCACTAATCTAAAAAAAATGACAGGCAGAGGCAGGCCACCCCCCCCCCGGGCCATCGTGGTCATGGTGCTGTGATTTCCTTTGACCCTAGAATAATGCCCAGTGTTCAGAGGCCACGTACCCTGAATTTGAAAAATTCTGAGGACATAGTTGACTGGCTTACACAGGACACCCAATCTTCTACAGCTTCCGCTCGGAACCTTGACGCACCATCCTCCTCCAGCTCAGCTTCGGGCACCTCTCAAGTTACCACTTGCCCGCCCGCTGCCACCACCAACACTAGCACCACAGCCGCTTCACTTGATCTGTCAGAGGAGTTATTTACACATCAGTTGGAAGAAATGAGTGATGCGCAACCATTATTGCCAGAGGATGTAGATAACAGGGATATGTCTCAGTCAGGCAGCATTACACACATGGATGTACGGTGTGATGATGATGATGTTGTACCCGCTGCTGCTTCCTTTGCTGAGTTGTCAAATACAAATGAAGTGGTTGATGATGACGATGTGTCCGTGGATGTCACGTGGGTGCCCGCTCAGAACAGAGGGTTAGAACAGAGGGAAAGTTCATATGGGGAGACAGAGAGGAGGAGGAGACGAGTTGGAATCAGATGGAGGTCGTCTCAAGGAGATAGTGGCACAGTCAGACAGCATGTATCGGCACCCAGGGTCAGCCAGACAGCACGCCAATCAACGCATGCTCTTGCCACCACCAGAATGCCATCATTGCAAAGCTCAGCAGTGTGGCATTTTTTTTGTGTGTCTGCCTCTGATAACAGCGATGCCATTTGCAACCTGTGCCAGAAGAAACTGAGTCGTGGGAAGTCCAACACCCACCTAGGTACAACTGCTTTGCGAAGGCACATGATCTCACATCACAAAGGCCTATGGAATCAACACATGATGAGTACAAGCAGCACAAAAACTCAAAGCCACCATCCTCCTCCTGGTCCAGCATCTTCAGCCTCGTCAACCACTGCTGTCCTCCTTGCCCCCTCTTAACCACCCACCACTCCGCCTCTCACCTTCAGCAGTTCCTGCTCATCTGCCCACAGTCAGGTGTCTGTCAAGGAAATGTTTGAGCGTAAGAAGCCAATGTCACAGAGTCACCCCCTTGCCCTGCGTCTGACAGCTGGCTTGTCGGAACTCTTAGCCTGCCAGCTTTTACCATAGGGGATGTAACAGGGATTAAACTGATAAGAATAGTACTACTTAACACAACACTCATATAGGGTGGCACAGTACATTGCACGGCGCACGAGCAGTACTCCAAATTGGAAGTAAGAGGACCAACCAACCAACTTTTTCCATCTCCCGGTTCCTAAAATCTATTCCATACACTGGCCCCTGATAGGTGACAAAACAGAGATTAAACTGATAAGAACAGATTTTTTTAATTTAAAAAAAGAGGACAGCCTCTGCGGAGCTGGCTATTTTTTGGGCGCGTTACTGAACGCTCATGCACAATGGCTGTATGCTCATGCGTCCTTTTGCGGAGGTGACAAAACTGGTCAGTTAAACCCAAGGCAACATCATCGACCTCATCCCATATGCGTTTTTTCTGGAGCGTGCCCTGCGAAGAGTGCTGGATCAGGCCGTAGATGAGCATGAAGAGGAAGAGTTGTGGTCACCATCACCACCAGAAGCAGCCTTGTCGTTGTCGATTGCTAGACCTGTGGCAACGCAGAGAGAGGAGTCTGAAGAAGAGGAGCCAGAGCAGGAGGAGAGGAGGCTTTGAGGAGGTGGAAGAGCAACCACAGCAGGCATCCCAGGGTGCTTGGTGTCACCTTTCGAGGACCCTTGGTGTTGTACGTGGCTGGGTAGAGGAAGAGACCTTCAATGACATCAGTGAGGACACGGAACGGGACATGGCTAGCTTGGTATCCAACCTTGTGCAAATGGAGAGTTTGCGGTTGTGCAAATGGACTGTTTGCAGTTGTTTGCGGTGCGTTAAATGGGGAGTTTGGTCTGTCAGAGTTTGGTCTGTCACTTTGAAGCGGGCGTAACCCTTACACTACCTGATCGATACAACATCATGCCTGATCGTATACACACACTGGATGTCTTAAAGCACGTTATTCCCAACAATTTAGGAATGTTAGGTGATTTATGCCCTTTATGGATTAAAACCCAACTCTGCGTCAAAAACATAATTTTCCATGGCAGTTTTGCCATGGATCCCCCTCTGGCATGCCACAGTCCAGGTGTTAGTCCCCTTGAAACAACTTTTCCATCAATATTGTGGCCAGAAAGAGTCCCTGTGGGTTTTAAAATTCGCCTGCCTATTGAAGTCTATGGCGGTTCACCCGGTTCGCCCGCTCGCGAACGGAAAATTTTATGTTTGCGACATCTCTACTCAGGAAATGTAATGTGTAATATATGCTTCTAGAACGCCTGAAGGTGCTACTTAGATGTTGGGCCTCTGTATGTGGCCAGGCTGTGGAAAAGTCTCACACATGTGGTATTGCCATACTCAGGAGGAGTAGCAGAATATATTTTGGGGTGTAATTATAAGCTTATCTAAGCCATGTGTAAGAAACAATTTGCTAATATGACAATTTTAGCGGAAAAAAATTTTCATTACCCAAACCATTGTGGGCAAAAAATTGCAACTTAAAAAACTCACTATGCTTCTTACTAAATACCTTGGACTGTCCTCTTTACAAAAAGGGGTCTTTTAGGGGGTATTTGTATTGTCCTGACATTTTAGAAATGAGATAGGTAGTTAGTACATCAGGATTGATCAATTTTCAGTGATACGTAGCCTAGCTTGTAGACTCTATAACGTTCACACAAACCTATTATCATACACTTATCGGGATTTTTTTTTACCAATGACATGTAGCAGAATGCATTCTGGCCTAAATGTATGATGAAATTAGATTTTATTGGATATCTTTTGGAACAGAAAGTAGAAAATATTGTTTTTTTTTTCATAAAAAGCATGACTGCATAATTGTTATCCAAAATGTGAGTGCACTGAAAGCTGAAAATTGGTCTGGGATGGAAGGGGGTGAATGTGCCCAGTATTGAGGTGGTTAAACCAATAAAAAAAAAAAACATTTTATATAGCAGTCTTTGGATGTGGTGGCTGTTGATCTTGCCAAAGAGGCATTTCCTTGTCACTTCCTGAGAGCTGAACAAAAAGCACTTTATTGTGTAAACTGTGTGTTTGAGACAACCATGGCTGCTTCCATAGATACACTGCAGAAATAAGTGTAGATGTAAGCAGAGAGGAAGCGTGTTATTTGGAAAATCACAAAGTGAAAATAGAGATTAACCACTTGCCGACCAGCTGCCATAATTTTACTGCAGCAGGTTGACTCTGTCCCTCGAAAACGACGTACATGTACGTCGCTTAGCAGGACCGCTAAGGATGGATTTAACCTTTTGATTGCCCCTGGTGTTAACCCCTCCCTGGCAGTGTCATTAGTACCGCAACAATGCAAATTTTTAGCACTGATTACTGTAGTAATGTCACTGGTCCCCCCTGATCGCCGCCATTACTAGTTAAAAAATAAATAAATAAAAATGACATAAATCTTTCCCCTAGTTTGTAGATGCGATAACTTTTGTGCAAACCAATCAATATATGCTTATTAGAATTTTTATCGCACGACAGCGCAATTGTCAGTTATAGTAACGCAGTGCCGTATCGCAAAAAATGGCCTGGTCATTAAGGGGGTAAAACCTTCCGGTCCAGAAGTGGTTAATAAACCGTAAAATAGAAAACGACTGCAGCCACCAAACTTAAGGACTAGCATGATTGTTTTTGGGTTCAGATACACTTAAATATTATCCCACTCAGAACTAGTTTCAGACTTTAGCCTTCAGAGTTTGTTTTAACCCTTTGATTGTCATCACATATGCCACATGTAGTTCTAACCCCCCCACCCCCGCCCCCCCCACGCTGGAACCCCTTGGTAATTTGGATTCTTTTTTCTGTGTCTCAACTCCAAGATCAACCTCAGCCTCTATGACACACCTGGTTGAATGGAAGTAACTGCAAGCAGGTATAGGATATCTAAACCATATAGGATACCTTTATCTCGACTGTGAATTCATATCAGGAAGCAGAAACAAGCCCATTAATTGGTAAATAAACTACATTTATTGGTACGGGTTAGATTAAATGGTGGTTTGAGCATAAATGAAGGTGGGTTCAGACACAGTGTACTAGACAAACTGATTATACAGTCTAATAGACAGTATAATCAGTTTGCCAAGGTAACTTAGCATAGAGTTCGGTACCCATAGACTGAGATTAACTCATGAAGTCAGCAATAAACAGTGCATATAAGCATTAAGTGCAATATGAATAATACTACTATAACTAGTACAGAGTGCACTCTAGAGAATACCCAGGGTATGGTACAATGTGCCCAAAGTGGTACCTTTTAGTATAAGCAATAGGTGAAGGTTCCTGTGTAACAGCTACAAAGGGAGAATCTTTAGTTCTAACTCTTCAGCTGGCCAGCATTGGGGCCAATTTGTACTGTTGGGGCACATGAGAATAGTCAAAGTCAAGCCTGCAGGCAGCAACGAGGCTACTAGAAGGATATAAGTATGTATGTATGTATATATGTGATGATTTTTTGGGGTACAGGTTCACTTTAACCACTTAGCGTCTAGCGACGTAGACCTATGTAGACCTATGTCGGCTGACTTTGCGTAGTTGTACCGGGGTGATGCCTCTACCGTTTTTTAGAGCCGGCAGTCGGCTTTCCGGAGGTGATGACCGATGCGGCACGGGAGCCACTCGATCGTTACCCCAGCGAGCGGGAGGGGACGTCCCCCCACCTGCCGCCTTCCGCAGCTTTGCCCGGCTCCGCCGTCCCACCGTTGGCACGTCCGCCGACAAGATGGAGTCCCGATCAAAGCCAGAAGCGGCTTTGATCGGGTCTCCGATGACGTAACCTGGAGGCGGCATCACGTCTGGGTTACTCTGCTGCTAAAGGCGGCAGATTCAAAAAGTGACAGTATTCAAAAATGCAATTTTCGGCGTTTTGAATACATGGAAGTGTAGTGGAGGGGTCTAGGGTCTTTTAGACCCTTGATCCCTCCATAAAGAGTACCTGTCACTGCATATTGCTGTCACAAGTGATGTTTAGATTGCTTGAGACAGCAATAAAAGTGATCAGATTTTTTTTTTAAAAAAAACCTGTGTTAAAATTAAAAAAAAAAAATTTAGCCGCCCCTGTTGCCATTAGCTCGCGCACGAAAGAAAACGTATATGCAAGTCGCGCCGCAAATGAAATCACACATGTGAGGTATCGCCGCGACCGTCAGAGCCCACCACTCGCTCTATTGGACACCAGCCCTGCGTCCACACTCTGCCTTCAGGAAATCTCATGCCGACCAGGCTGAGACACAGACGAAAGGACGCATCTACAGGAAGCGGATCACCGGATGTCCCCATTGCAACCAATCGGCACAGCGGATAGGAAGACTCCAGACAGATCTTTGCTCTGCCCATGTCATATTTACCAAATGTGAGTGCTTTTATACTTTTAACCTAATAAATACTCAGAGCCTACTGCACTTAGAGGCGCCTTATCTTTTTATCTTAATTTAAAAAAAAAAAGAGCTACACTCTAACTCTAAACTGTTAACCGTTAAAAAATTTTAAAGCATCACCTATGGAGATTTTTATTGACCGTAGTTTGTCGCCATTCCGCAGGTGTGCGCAATTTTAAACCGTAACATGTTGGGTATCTATTTACTCGGCGTGACATCATCTTTCACAATATACAAAAAAATGGCCTACCTTTACTGTTTACTTTTTTTTAAATGCAGTGAAATGTGATTTTTCGTAATTTTTTCCAAAAAAATGGTGTTTGAAAGACCGCTGCGCAAATACCGCGTGACAAAAAATATTGCAATGACCGCCATTTTATTCTCCAGAGTCTTTGCTAAAAATATATATATAAATAATGTTTGGGGGTTATAAGTAGTTTTCTAGCAAAAAATACTGATTTAAACTTGTAAACAAAAAGTGTCAAAAATAGGCTTAGTGGTAAAGTGGTTAATGAGACATCAGGGGTTTTTGACAAATTTGGCTCACAGTACACAACATTTGAGCCATTGCCACTCAAAAACAAGGAGCCATTTTCTTTATATTGTTGGATTGTTGATAGCCCCCTAACCAACTCATCAGCTCTACCCATGATTGTCCTGATTTTCAGGCAAATCAGAATTACTTGTTGTGTAATGAAACAGAAAACAATTTACTGATAACAGATATGGAAGTGATAATTGCATTTAAGTCTGGGAAGAAATGCAAAATGATAATTGTACTAACACCTGACACTATTATTACCCAATAAATTCAGCAAATACATAACGCAATGCTGGCAACCATTTATTTTAAGTTAAGGGGAAGATAATGTTCTGTGTATTTTCTGCCGGGCAAAGAATTATTCGGAAAAGGTTTATAAAATGGATTAAAGCATGGCTAACGTGCAGGTCCCACTCATCTTTATTAATCAGAAAATCAAAAGCCACAATGCTTTCATGAATGCATCCTGCTCAGATTCATTATGGTTTATGAAGACTTAATGTATGAAATGGATGACTTAATGTATGAAAAATTACGGAGTGCTCATCCATGGGGATATTTTGCAACACAAGCACATGTTATCTTCACTGAATTTCCCAGGTTTGGAACAATTTTATCACACAGACAGAAAAATAATTGGATATAAACAATTGCTCTTTACAAGTTCACAAACCTTTTCCTAGTATTGCTCAGCAAGATCACAGATGCTTGTTTAAATTGTTGCCCACATAAATATATTTAAGGGGTACTACTGCGGACTTACATTATGGGGCACTACTGTGTTTGACCCTGCAGCAAAACACGGGTACCAGTAGTATTATCTTATTTATGGGCATGGGATTAGAGATGGCCTTGCGGTTCGCCCGACGGTCGGTTCGCGGTGAATTTTGCTTGTTCGCAACCCGCCAATTTTGTGAACACATGGCGTTGTTCGCGGCGGCCATATTAGTTTACATTGGGAAGAACTTTGACCCATGACACAGCCGTCAGGTGGAACGGGACAGCCAATTGAAACATTTCAGCACATGGACATGCCCCCTACCTTATAAATAGACCAGAGCTGTCAGCCATTGTACATTCTGCTTTATGTCAGCGTAGGGAGAGGTCTGCTGTGTTCATCAGGGAGAGATTGCCAGTGACGCCAATAGCTCTGTTAAGATCCACAAAAGTCCTTTTCAGGGCTGGTATTTGGTATAGGTCTACTACAGTCTCTTTTCAGTTTAGGGACAGGTATGCTGTGTTCATCTGGGACAGATCGTCAGTGACACAAATCGCTCTGTTAAGATCCACAAACTTCCTTTTAAGGGCTTGTATTTGGTATAGGTCTGCAGTCTCTTTTCAGTTTAGGGACAGGTATACTGTGTTCATCATGGACAGATCGGCTGCAGTCTCTTTTTAGTGTAGGGACAGGTATGCTGTGTTCATCAGGGACAGAGATTGCCAGTGACACAAATTGCTTTGTTAAGGTCCACAAAATTCACTTTAAGGGCTGCCTTTTTGGTATACGTGTGCAGTGCACTATATAGGGGTGTAATCCACGTATAATATACTTTGTAATATAGAAAGCATATTATAGTGGATTTGTATTGTGCACTGTGCAGCATTGTGACTGGTGTGTTCAGCGTTGCTGCAGCAATACTGCAAACAGTGACAAAAGCACTTTTAATGTATTATAACTGGTGTGATAGACCATTAAAGTGGGGTGTTATCTGAGTATACTTTCATAAGTTTATTTATGTCCTGCAACAATATTGCCTCTTTTGCTGTGTTAACTCTGATACACACAGTGCCAAACTCACTGGCCAATTTTTTGTACAACTGGTGTGATAGATCAGTGGCCCCCCAATACCAAATATTGAAGTGGGGTGTCATCTGAGTATACTTTCATAAGTGTATTTGTGTCCTGCAACAATATTGCCTCTTTTGCTGTGTTAACTCTGATACATACAGTGCCAAACTCCCTGGCCAATTTTTTGAACAACTGGTGTGATAAACCAGTGCCCCCCCCCCCCCAATAAACACATATTGAAGTGGGGTGTCATCTGAGTATACTTTTATAAGTGTATTTGTGTCCGGCAACAATATTGCCTTTTTTGCTGTGTTAACTCTGATGCACACAGTGCCAAACTCCCTAGCCAATTTTTTGTACAACTGGTGTGATAAACCAGTGACCCCCCAATACCACATATTGAAGTGGGGTGTCATCTGAGTATACTTTCATAAGTGTATTTGTGTCCTGCAACAATATTGCCTCTTTTTCTGTGTTAACTCTGATACACACAGTGCCAAACTCCCTGGCCAATTTTTTGTACAACTGGTGTGATAAACCAGTGACCCCCCAATACCACATATTGAAGCGGGGTGTTATCTGAGTATACTTTCATAAGTGTATTTGTGTCCTGCAACAATATTGCCTCTTTTGCTGTGTTAACTATGATACACACAGTGCCAAACTCCCTGGCCAATTTTTTGTACAACTGGTGTGATAAACCAGTGACCCCCCAATACCACATATTGAAGTGGGGTGTTATCTGAGTATACTTTCATAAGTGTATTTGTGTCCTGCAACAATATTGCCTCTTTTTCTGTGTTAACTCTGATACACACAGTGCCAAACTCACTGGCCATTTTTTTGTACAACTGGTGTGATAAACCTGTGGCCCTCCAATACCACATATTGAAGTGGGGTGTCATCTGAGTATACTTTCATAAGTGTATTTGTGTCCTGCAACAATATTGCCTCTTTTACTGTGTTAACTCTGATACACACAGTGCCCAACTCCCTGGCCGATTTTTTGAACAACTGGTGTGATAGATCAGTGGCCCCCCAATACCACATATTGAAGTGGCGTGTCGTCTTAGTATACTTTCATAAGTGTATTTGTGTCCTGCAACAATATTGCCCACAGTGCCAAACTCCCTGGCCAATTTTTTGAACAACTGGTGTGATAGATCAGTGGCCCCTCAATACCAAATATTGAACTGGGGTGTTATCTGAGTATACTTTCATAAGTGTATTTGTGTCCTGCAACAATATTGCCTCTTTTGCTGTGTTAACTCTGATACACACAGTGCCAAACTCACTGGTCAATTTTTGAACAACTGGCGTGATAGACCAGTGGCCCCCCAATACCACATATTGAAGTGGGGTGTCATCTGAGTATACTTTCATAAATGTATTTGTGTCCTGCAACAATATTGCCTCTTTTGCTGTGGTAACTCTGCTACACACAGTGCCAAACTCCCTGGCCAATTTTTTGAACAACTGGTGTGATAAACCAGTGGCCCCCCAATACCACATATTGAAGTGGGGTGTTATTTAACAGTATACTTTTCTAGAGTGTGTTTTAGTCCTGCAAAAATTTGGCCTCTTTTGCTGTGTTAACTGTGATACACACAGTAACAATAGCTACTGACCAATTGTTTGTAGAACTGGTGTGATAAACCAGTGGCCCCCCAATACCACAGATTGAAGCTGGGTGTTATCTGAGTATATTTTTTAAGTGTATTTGTTTCCTGCAGCAATATTGCCTCTTTTGGTGTGTTAACTCTGCTACACACAGTGCCAAACTCACTGTCCAATTTTTTGAACAACTGGTGTGATAAACCAGTGGCCCCCCAATACCACATATTGAAGCGGGGTGTTATTTAACAGTATACCTTTCTAAGAGTGTGTTTTAGTCCTGCAAAAATTTGGCCTCTTTTGCTGTGTTAACTGTGCTACACACAGTAACAACAGTTACTGGCCAATTATTTGTAGAACTGGTGTGATAAACCTGTGGCCCCCCAATAACACAGATTGGAGCGGGGTGTTATATACCTTTTTCCAGATATACTGTGATTCGCTAGAGACTTTTGTCACAGGGTAATTTAAAAAATGACATGCAGAGGAAGAGGCAGGCCCTTCCGCAGGGGTGGTAGGGTAGGGCAGGAGCAGTAGGCCGGAGCCAAAGTGTGAAGTTTCAGACGGTACGTTTGATTACGTCAAAGGACGCACCAGACTTAGTTGAGTGGCTCACTCAGCATTCCTCTTCTGCACCCACCTCATCCTCTCTATCTGCACCCTCTTCACTCTCTGCTGTGTGCACCCCCAAAGACACCACCACAAACACCACCACCACCACCTACCCTCCGCTTGAGTTACTGGAATTATTTTCCTATCCATCACAAGATATTTGCGATGTGCAGCTATTCTTGGCATCGGATCAGGAAGAGGAGGTAGCAACAGCCGCCACTCAGCAGTCTGACGACAGTACCCATATCAGCCCAAGGAGGTTGGTCTCCGCTGTTGCTGCCTACTCTGAGATCTCGAATGTTAGTGGTGGGGAAGGTGACGTGGATGATGACGCGTCTATGGACGTCATGTGGGTGGTCACAAGAGAGGAAGAGGAGGGGAGTTCAGAGGGAGAAACGGACCAGCAGATAGGGAGGAGAAGCAGGCGGAAGAGGTACAAAGCAGACTGCAAATGTATCAGGAGTGAGCCATTAACCATGTACAGTCCCATCTGGCGCTCCCAGGACGCCGGCACATGGCTCCGCAGTGTGGGCTTTTTTTAATGTGTCCGTTGCTGACAACAGTGTTGCCATCTGCAACCTTTGCAGTGAACGCATAGGTCGCGGTAAGCCCAACACTCACCTAGGGACGACTGCCTTAAGAAGGCACCTGAACTGCCATCACCAAGTGGAAGCAACACCGTCAAAACCCACAAAGCCACACTCCAGGCTCTCCCCGTCCAGCCTCTTCTCCTTCTCCTTCTCCTCTCTCCTCACATTTGTCCTCCACTCCACCTTCCATGATACCGTCTGTGACGGGAGTCACTTTGGGCATGGGGGTTGTGGACCTCAAATTCCTTTAGAGAGGTTGGGGGGCACCATGCCCAGCCTTATGGGGCTCTCTTATGTTTAAATCACCCTGCATCTGTTATGGATGCAGGGTGACCAGGAGGGTGGTGAACACTGAAAAATGGTTTGGACTACTACAAATGGTGTTCACCATCACTGGAATTTAAGGACAGATGGGTGATGGGTTGAATTGCTTCATATTTGTCAGCAAGGTCATTTGTTCCCTTTGCCATAAGGTCTCTGAGCAGGAAGTCCAACTCCTAATATGGTCATTAGGACCCTCTTCACTCTCTGCTGTGTGCACCCCCAAAGACACCACCACAAACACCACCACCACCACCTACCCTCCGCTTGAGTTACTGGAATTATTTTCCTATCCATCACAAGATATTTGCGATGTGCAGCTATTCTTGGCATCGGATCAGGAAGAGGAGGTAGCAACAGCCGCCACTCAGCAGTCTGACGACAGTACCCATATCAGCCCAAGGAGGTTGGTCTCCGCTGTTGCTGCCTACTCTGAGATCTCGAATGTTAGTGGTGGGGAAGGTGACGTGGATGATGACGCGTCTATGGACGTCATGTGGGTGGTCACAAGAGAGGAAGAGGAGGGGAGTTCAGAGGGAGAAACGGACCAGCAGATAGGGAGGAGAAGCAGGCGGAAGAGGTACAAAGCAGACTGCAAATGTATCAGGAGCGAGCCATTAACCATGTACAGTCCCATCTGGCGCTCCCAGGACGCCGGCACATGGCTCCGCAGTGTGGGCTTTTTTTAATGTGTCCGTTGCTGACAACAGTGTTGCCATCTGCAACCTTTGCAGTGAACGCATAGGTCGCGGTAAGCCCAACACTCACCTAGGGACGACTGCCTTAAGAAGGCACCTGAACTGCCATCACCAAGTGGAAGCAACACCGTCAAAACCCACAAAGCCACACTCCAGGCTCTCACCGTCCAGCCTCTTCTCCTTCTCCTTCTCCTCTCTCCTCACATTTGTCCTCCACTCCACCTTCCATGATACCGTCTGTGACGGGAGTCACTTTGGGCATGGGGGTTGTGGACCTCAAATTCCTTTAGAGAGGTTGGGGGGCACCATGCCCAGCCTTATGGGGCTCTCTTATGTTTAAATCACCCTGCATCTGTTATGGATGCAGGGTGACCAGGAGGGTGGTGAACACTGAAAAATGGTTTGGACTACTACAAATGGTGTTCACCATCACTGGAATTTAAGGACAGATGGGTTGAATTGCTTCATATTTGTCAGCAAGGTCATTTGTTCCCTTTGCCATAAGGTCTCTGAGCAGGAAGTCCAACTCCTAATATGGTCATTCCAGGAAGTTCAATGGGGAAAACGGGCTGGCTAACAATGTTGCTTTTTGTCTGAGGTGGCTTTCCATTCACCTATTGTCAGGTGTGCTAATGACCTCACCTGTTGTCTGCTAAGGGATGTATTGACACTCAGAGTAATGTGTATTGAGGGCTCGTTAGGGAACCATTGTTCTGTGTCTGACTATTGTGTACATTGATTGCCCCCTGGGGCTTCTGTCTCCTTGCACATGGCAGTCCTTGTGGTCAAGCTATCTGACCAATCACTGCTGACTCATTTTCGAGCCCTCATTTGCATGGCTGGAGAGGACCTTATGGGGAACTGCAGGTACTGTGAAATTGACCAATGGGAAAGCAGTTGTTGGGGGAAGGATGTTCCAAATTCTGTATAAAAGTGTGCTGTGTTCTTCCAATAAATGGTCTTCTTGTTTGAACTTACATACAGCCTGCCTGGTGTTTGTTCTAATGGATTTCAGATGGCACATAGCTGTAGTTCGGATCCCGGATCCTTGGTTGACCGAACCATCAGACGTTGCGATCTGCAAGCTGACTCACTAGAAATAGAGGAGTGTCGGGAGAGCGGAAGCGAACAAGCAAGGTTCTCGTCACATTGGTGGCAGTGGTGGGATTTGCTCTCCAGTTACCGGGACACTCCAACCACCACAGTCAATGACCAGCTATGCAGCATGCAGGAGAGCCAAGCTGAAAGACTTACTTGAGAGCCACGGAGGGATCGGTGGGACAAAGAACAAGGCCACCCTGATCAGTGAGCTATCCGAGATGGATAAGAGGGATGGTGATGCAGGACCCCGGTCAGTTGGAGACTTGTTTCAGCAACGAGTTCGAGAGCGGTTGGCATTATATGGTGCTAACCCATCAGAGACCGCCATACAGAATGCCATTAGAGACATCCAGCTGCAGGATGAGCGACAAGAGAAAGAACTAGAGCGTCAAGAGAGGGAATGAGAGCGACAAGAGAGAGAACGAGAGCGGCAGCATGAGCAGAGAATGGCAGAAAGACGGAAATCGGAGAAAACACCTAAAGATGCAGCGTCCCCATATGAGGAGGAGTTTCGCTGGAGGTTGCAGCAACACTTGGTCCAACAGGATGGGCCTGGATCAGAGGAAGCCATACTGGACTGGAGAGATTTCACTCGAAAGGAAATGTGGTATGAGGCCTTAGAGGATGTGCAGTGGAGGCGGAGAGAGAACCTTCCCAGCGAAGAACAACGGTTCCAGGTATACGTTTCCCTGCGGTTACCTTTCCTAGGAGAGCAACCCCTGGATGAGTGGTTGACGGAGCTGTGGAACCTGATTCGGAAGGAGTTGTGGCTGGATGAAGCTTACCGGGCACTAAAGTGGTACGCCACCAGTTACAACCACTGGATGGCTGATGACAATATGCCGGAAGGTGAAGACTATAGTGGCCCGGGCTTGCTGTGGATGGCCTTTGAGGAGAGGGACTTTGGATGTCCTGCAGAGTTTCGGCCCTGGGAAATCCAGGACACCAGAGAAGCCCTACTGGGTCTCCCCAAAGCGGATGACTTGGGGTCAGACCTGATTCATCTGGTCGGAATGGAGTGGGAACTGGAGCAGGAATACCAACGCCTGCTCTGCTCCATTCCACCCCAATCTACCCTGCAAGCAGAGCCGGAGTCCTGGGTGGCAGATCAAGACCCACAACCCTTGAGTTGGAGAGACAATACAGACCGGTGGTACTGTGAAGACCCACCGATGGCAGGTGGAGATGGGACCGAGGTCTCTCTAACGGCCCTACAGGGAGGCTGGGCAGCCGGCCCAGGTCCCCAGCTGCAGCAGGAGTTACAGGGAGCCAAAGGTGTCATCCTTCCTTCCAAGCAGCAGTGTACCTTCCAGGGAGAGGAGACAACTATTCCTTCTCCCCAACCACAGGGAGGCAACAGCCCTGACCCAAATGGTGCAGATGGGACCGCGGTCTCTGCACCAGACCGACAGGGATGCTGGGCGGCCGGTCCAGATCCCCAACCTACCCCGCAGGAATACCAGGAGGAGGAGGTAGGCGATCCCTCCTCTCTACAGCAGAACCCCAACCAGGTCCTGGGGGTATTATTCGCCAACCCCAACCCAGCAGAAGAGCTGGTGACAGGGCAGAGTGTTACCGACCTCTGCCCAGCACCCGCAAAAGCTACAATCTCCACCTGTACACCCCAGGGATGCTGGGCAGTTGGCCCAGATCCCCAAAAGCATGAGGAAGTGAGCCCATCCACCCTGTCCTCCCTCCAGCAGCTGAAAGGAATCCTGGGAGAAAGGCCAGCTCATGCTTCTTCCCTACGGCGGGGATGTTCTACAAGAGGGGCAGAGGTTGGCTGGGTGAGTGATGCTCTGTCCCGGACAATTTGTTTGGGGTACTTTGTGGGTGCAGACATTGGAGGACTTGAACTATGGACTAACTTCGAAGTAAACCCGGTTAGGGTCTCCTTCTGTGTTAGTCTCCTGCCGAAAGGGGAGAAATGTGACGGGAGTCACTTTGGGCATGGGGGTTGTGGACCCCAAATTCCTTTAGAGAGGTTGGGGGGCACCATGCCCAGCCTTATGGGGCTCTCTTATGTTTAAATCACCCTGCATCTGTTATGGATGCAGGGTGACCAGGAGGGTGGTGAACAATGAAAAATGGTTTGGACTACTACAAATGGTGTTCACCATCACTGGAATTTAAGGACAGATGGGTGATGGGTTGAACTGCTTCATATTTGTCAGCAAGGTCATTTGTTCCCTTTTCCATGAGGTCTCTGAGCAGGAAGTCCAACTCCTAATATGGTCATTCCAGGAAGTTCAATGGGGAGAAGGGCTGGCTAACAATGTTGCTTTTTGTCTGAGGTGGCTTTCCATTCACCTATTGTCAGGTGTGCTAATGACCTCACCTGTTGTCTGCTAAGGGATGTATTGACACTCAGAGTAATGTGTATTGAGGGCTCGTTAGGGAACCATTGTTCTGTGTCTGACTATTGTGTACATTGATTGCCCCCTGGGGCTTCTGTCTCCTTGCACATGGCAGTCCTTCTGGTCAAGCTATCTGACCAATCACTGCTGACTCATTTTCGAGCCCTAATTTGCATGGCTGGAGAGGACCCTATGGGGAACTGCAGGTACTGTGAAATTGACCAATGGGAAAGCAGTTGTTGGGGGAAGGATGTTCCAAATTCTGTATAAAAGTGTGCTGTGTTCTTCCAATAAATGGTCTTCCTGTTTGAACTTACATACAGCCTGCCTGGTGTTTGTTCTAATGAATTCCGGATGGCACATAGCTGTAGTTCGGATCCCGGATCCTTGGTTGACCAAACCATCAGACGTTGCGATCTGCAAGCTGACTCACTAGAAATAGAGGAGTGTCGGGAGAGCGGAAGCGAGCGAGCAAGGGTCTCATCACACCGTCGTCACGTTGTTCTGGAAAAAGGCAGGCTTTTGTGGACCAAATGTTGGTTCGGAAAAAAATGATGACGCCGGATAACCCTCTTGCCCAACGTTTGACTGCTGGCTTGTTGGAACTGATAGCCCGCCAACTACTGCCATATCAACTGATGGACTCGGAGGTCTTTCGTAAATTTGTGGCCATTGGAACACCACAATGGAAGGTCCCAGGCAGGAAATATTTCTCGCAGAAGGGCATTCCAGAGCTGTATGGCCATGTTCAGCGGCAAGTGAATATATCTCTGGCACACAGTGTCGGTGCCAAGATACATCTGACCACAGACACATGGTCTAACAAACACGGGCAGGGATGGTATATCACTTTTACTGCCCACTAGGTGAACGTTCTGACGGCCGTCAAGCATGTAACTCGTGGCACCCGTTTAGATTTAGTTGTACTGCCACGGATTGCATGCAGGCCTGCCTCTTCTTCTCCTCCTCCTCCTCCATCCTCCCTCTCCTCCTCGGCTGACTTCTCCTTTTCCGCTGTTACCGTCTCTTCCGCAGCGCCGCCCAAGATCCCTAGAATCTATTCCACATGCCAGATGAGACGTTGCCATGCTGTGCTGTGTCTCTTATGCCTGGAAGCCAAGAGCCACACTGGTCCTGCACTCCTTTCAACTTTGTCTTCACAGGCAGATCAGGGGTTGACACCGCTCAATTTGACAGTTGCTAAAGTGGTGTGCGACAACGGTTTCAATCTGCTGAGCGTGCTGAAACAGGGCAAAATAACACACGTGCCATGCATGGCACACGTTCTGAACTTGGTCGTGCATCGATTAGTTGCCAAATACCCTGGGGTCCAGGATGTCTTGCGGCAGGCCAGGAAAATCTCGGGCCATTTCAGAAGATCTTACACAGCCATGGCTCGCCTTGCTGACATTCAGCGGCGAAACAACCTGCCCGTCAGGCGTCTTATTTGTGACTGCCCGATGCGATGGAACTCTACGTTGCATATGCTTGATAGGCTGCTCCAGCAGAAACGTGCAGTTAATGACTACCTGTATGAACTCTGTGAACTCTGTGGCAGGACAGGTTCTGGGGAGCTTGGGTTTTTTTCACCTCGCCAGTGGCTGCTCATGCGGGACGCATGCAAACTGGTCAGTCATGGCCAGGGCACCATCAGTGACATCGTACCTTACGCTTTCTTTCTGGAGCATGCATTGCGTCGTGTCATTGATCAAGCCGTCGATGAGCAGGAGCAGGAAGATGAGGAAGTCGCAATGTTGGATGAATTCCCAATGGGTGCTCCTCCATCTGAGACAAGTCAACAACAGGAGTCTGAAGAGGAGTCAGAGGAGGATGGTGCCGGGGCGGATGAGGAGAAGCAAGAAGAGCATGCTTTAAACCTTTCTGGGATCCCAGGTGTTATCCGTGGATGGGGGGAGGAGAGCGAGGACGACATTATCCTGGATGATGAGCTGGAGCCAGGCCACTACACCGCTTCCAGTTTAGTGCGAATGGGGGCCTTCATGCTCCAGTGTTTTAAGGGGGACCCCTGTATAAAAAGCATAAAGGCCAAGGACCAGTACTGGGTGGCAACGTACTTAGACCCACAGAGGGCGGTCAGAATGCAGCACTTCCAGGCCTTGCTGCGAGAAATTCTGCATTCTGCTTTTGTGTGCACTGGAAGAGGAATTTCCAGTCACAGAGAGACAGTTGCGGGTAGCAATCCAACAGCGCCTGCAAGAAGAGGGTGGTTTGAAGATGTCTTGGTCACTTCAGATAGGAGATACTTCTTTCAGCCGAACCATCGACAGCTGTACTCCGGATCCAGCATCAGGGAACACCTAGACCGTCAGGTGTCCGACTACATCGGGTTAACGGCTGATGTGGACGCTCTGAGGAGTGATGAACCCCTAGACTACTGGGTGGGCAGGCTTGACCTCTGGCCAGAGCTTGCACAATTTGCAATGGAACTGTTGGCTTGCCCCCCATCCAGTGTTCTGTCCGAAAGGACGTTCAGTGCAGCAGAGGGGATCGTGACCGATAAGCGCACTCGCCTAGCTCATGACAGTGTAAACTACCTCACATTTTTAAAAATGAATTAGGCATGGATCTCTGAGGAATTCAACACATGTGACCAGTAGACCATGTTTCAGTGAAATTCCTCATGGCAGGCCACAAATATCCGCCAGACCGCCATCCACCCACAACAATTCCTGGTCCTTGTCTTTGCTAAATACAGCGGCATAAAAGGCATTTAATGTCCATTGAATGCCTAATTTTTGAGGCCTTTCATGGCTGACAATTATTTTTTCTGTCAATGCCTAATGAACCTTCAGCCACAGAATACTACGTTCTTAGCTCTCAGGAAAACCCATGTGGGCTAATTTTTGGGGCCTTTTATGGCCGACACTTACTTATTTATCCTGCGAATGCCTAATGTACCTTCAGCCACAGAATACTACGTTCTTTGCTGTCAGGTAAACCCATGTGGGCTAATTTTTGGGGCCTTTTATGGCCGACACTTACTTATTTATCCTGTGAATGCCTAATGTACCTTCAGCCACAGAATACTACGTTCTTAGCTGTCAGGTAAATGCATGTGGGCTAATTTTTGGGGCCTGTACTGGCCGACACTTACTTCTGTATCCTGTGAATGCCTAATTTTTCAGACTGGAATTGGAAATCAATGGGTCTGTAAAGGTTCCGCCAAATTGTGGAATGGATGCAGACCCATTTTACAGATGTGTGAATGGACCCTTTATGTATTTGACATGTATTTACCAGCTGCTGTCAGTTCTGGCTGATTTAGGAAAAAAAAAATGTTTTTGCTGTAAAAAAAAAAAAAAAACTTTTCCAATTGCAATACTTCAGTTATGACATTGTCCATGTGGTGGGACAATTTGTGCACAGCTAGTAAGTCTTTGTGGCTGCAACTATGACCTAAAGGTTTTTAAAGTTCGCCTCCCATTAAAGCCAATGGGGCCCGCCGCGAACTTGCGGTTCGCGGACATTTGAGAAAATTTGCAGCTGACGTTCGCGAACCGCCCCGGCCGCTGTTCGTCCATCACTACATGGGATACAATGGATAATTGCATCCTACACATATAAGAACATGTCTATGTCTTGCAAACAGTTGAATGGTGTAAATTTCCATCATGGCATTCATCACATGCATATGGCTACTCTGCTAGAAAGATTTCCTATATTTACAAGCGTCCATAAAGGGACAATCCACCCAAAACTGTTAATGTACTTTTTTAGTCAGTGCTGAATAGTTAAGATATCAAAAGTTTCTTATATCTCTTAGACGCTCCAGCATTGGGATCGTTTATCAGGTCTGCTTAGCTGCTGTAACTGTTATGAGAGTTACATTCATAGACCAGTGACATTAAAGTGATGTTAAACTCTAAATTCAAACTTTTACCTACAGGTAAGTTTGTAATAAATCTTATGTAGATATTCACATCGGCTCCAGCCAATGATGTCAGTGGTGCATGCACAGTAACTCTGCATCCACAGCACACTGAGTGTGCCCTTATTACAGAATGTGCCGTACTGTGATGGTGACTCCTGTGTACATGTGAGGAAGTAACATAATTTGGGCCATGCCTCTAAAACTGCTAGATAGCACAAACCCAGATATTTAACCAGGCAAAGAAGGAAGTGCAAAGAGTGGTGACTAGAGTTGAGCGGACACCTGGATGTCCGTGTTCGGCGGGTTCGGCCGAACTTGAAAAAAAAGTCTGGGTCCGTGTCCCCGGACTTTTTCCGAACTTTACCCGGACACCGAACCCCATTGAAGTCAATGGGGACCCGAACTTTCAGGCACTAAAATGGCTCTAAAACACCAATGGAAAGGGCTAGAGTGCTGCAAATGGCAGCAAAACGTAGTTAAGAGCATGGCAAGTGCTCTGCAAACAAATGTGGATAGGGAAATAACTTAAAACAACAAAAAAACAGAAAAATAAAACAATGTTCTTCATCTGTGAAGGACGAGGCCCATATGGAGTAGGAGGGAGGTTGAGGTGGTGGTGGATGTGGCGGTGTCATAGGCGTGCGCACAGGGTGTGCCGGGTGTGCCTGGGCACACCCTAATCACCTAGGGAACATTAGCATTATCACTTTGTTTGCCAGTGAGGAGATGGGAAAGATCTCCCTTGGACCTGCTCTGCCATAAGAGAAGTGCCACACACTTCTATTTCACTTTGCCAGCAGGGAGAGTAATGTACCAGGGCCATATACATGTAGGCAAACACATGCATGTGTATTTAAACTTTGGGGTGCACACCCTAATGCAATAGGCTGAGCACACCTATGGGCGGTGTAGGTGGAAGCGGCGGTGGAGGAGGACGAGGTAGCCAACACTGCTTTTTTTCAGTCATTTTAAATGAGGGTACACCCCAAAAGAGTGAGAAAGATCAAAAATAGAACAATGGCTGGGTAAGGTCGGTATCCATCTCTATTCTGCACAAGGTACGGAAAAGTCCTGTGGGATCCATGCCTGGTTCATTTTATGAACATGAGCTTGTCCACATTGTCTCTGGACAGGCGGCTGCGCTTGTCTGTGATAACGCCCCCAGCCGTGCTAAATACCCGTTCAGATAATACACTGGCTGCAGGGCACGCCAGCACCTCCAAGGCGTAAAGGGCAAGCTCAGGCCATGTGCCCAATTTGGAGACCCAGAAGTTGAAGGGGGCAGACCCGTCATTCACTACATGTAGGCGTGTGTGCACACATACTGCTCCACCATGTTGGTGAAATGCTGCCTCCTGCTAAGACGTTCCGTATGAGCTGCTGGTGCTGCTGTTTGTTGTGGCGTGCTGACAAAGCTTTTCCACATTTCGGCCATGCTAACCCTGCCTTCTGAGGTGCTGGTGGTGCCCTGGTTGCGTTGGCCTTGTGCTCCTCCTCTGCCTTGGCCTTGTGCTTCCACTGTGGCCCCGCTGTCAGGTGGGAATGCCAGCAGCATTGCGTCTACCAGCGTGCGCTTGTACTCGCGCATCTTGCGATCGCGCTCCAGTGAGTGAATTAAGGACGGTACGTTGTTCTTGTAACGGGGATCCAGCAGCGTGGCCACCCAGTAATCAGCACAAGTTAGAATGTGGGCAACTCGTCGGTCGTTGTGGAGACACTGCAGCATGTAATCGCTCCTGTGTGCCAGGCTGCCCAGAGGCAACGAAAGGCTGTCCTCTGTGGGAGGTGTATCGTCTGTGTCCTCTGTATCCCCCCAGCCACGCACCAGTGATGGCCATGAGCTGGCCTGGGTGCCACCCTGCTGTGAACATGGTTCCATCTCCTCCTCCATCTCCTCCTCCTCATCCTCCAGAACTGTGCCCCTGCTGGACAATTGTGTCCCTGGCGTTTGTGGGTGCAGGAACCCACCCTCGGAGCCACTTGCGAATGACTGCCCTGAAAGCCTTGGAAATGTTACCTCTTCATCCTCCTCCTCCTCCTCCTCCTCCTCATCCTGTGCCATCATTGCCCGAATCGTTTTTTGAAGGAGGCATAGAAGTGGGATAGTTAAGCTGACAACGGCGTCATCTGCACTGGCCATGTTGGTGGAGTACTCAAAACAGCGCAACCAGGCACACAGGTCTCGCATGGAGGCCCAGTTATTGGTGGTGAAGTGGTGCTGTTCCGCAGAGCGACTCACGCGTGCGTGCTGCAGCTGAAACTGCTGCTCGCACAGTCTTTCCAGCATTTGCAAGGTGGAGTTCCACCTTGTGGGCACGTCACATATGAGGCGGTGAGCGGGAAGGCCGAAGTTACGCTGCAGCGCTGACAGGCGAGCAGCAGCAGGGTAAGAACGCCAAAAGTACGCACAGACGGCCCGCACTTTCTGCAGCAGCTCTGACATATCGGGGTAATTTTTAAGGAACCTCTGAATTGAACCAAATTCAGCACATGCACCAGGCAAGGGATGTGCGTCAAACCGGCTAGGCCCAGAGCTGCTATGAGATTTCGCCCGTTATCGCACACCACCAGGCCCGGCTTGAGGCTCGCTGGCAGCAACCACTCATTTGTCTGCTGTTCCATGCTCCTCCACAACTCCTGCATGGTGTGTGGTTTTTCCCCCAAACAGGCAAGTTTTAAAACTGCCTGCTGTCGTTTACCCCTGGCTGTGCTGAAGTTTGTGGTGAAGGTGTTACGCTGACCGGATGAGGAGGCGGTAGAGGATGAGGAAGCAGAGTAGGAGGAGTTAGGAACAGGAGGCAAACTGAAGCGCCCTGCAATCCTCAGTGGTGGAAGAACATGCGCCAAATTGCTATCCGCCTCAGGCCCATCCGCCACTGCATTTACCCAGTGTGCCGTTAGGGAGATATAACACCCCTGACCGTGCTTACTGGTCCACGTATCGGTAGTTAGGTGGACCTTGGCACAGATGGCGTTGCGCAGTGCACACCTGATTTTTTCCCCCACTTGGTTGTGCAGGGAAGGGATGGCTTGCCTGAAAAAGTAGTGGCGGCTGGGCACGACGTACTGTGGGACAGCCACCGACATAAGGCTTTTAAAACTGTGCGTCTCCACCAGACAGAATGACAGCATTTCAAAGGCCAAGAATTTTGAAATGCTGGAATTCAGGGCCAGGGATCGCGGGTGGGTAGGGGGGTACTTCCTCTTCCTCTCAAGTGTTTGGGAGATGGAAAGCTGAACGCTTCCACGGGACATTGTGGAGATGGTTGGTGACCCAGGTGGTGGTGTTGCTGACAGATCGTCTGTTTGCAGGGTGGCAGGTGCCGGTATCACTACAGAGGTGGATGGAGAGGCCGAGACTGCAGCAGAAGAGGAAGCAGGAGGAGCCAGAGACCTTTCTTGGTTTTGAAGGTGTCTACTCCACTGCAGCTCGTGCTTTGCCTGATCATGCAGGTTGTGCTCAGGTTGAGAAGGTTTATGCCTCGCTTTAGGCTCTGATTGCACAGGGTGCAAACCACTCGTGTCCTGTCATCAGCACATTTTCTGAAGAACTTCCACGCTAGAGAACTCCTTTGAGCTGGCTTTGGTGCGCTCGTTCCCTTGCTGCGTTGGGCAGTAGCAGGCATAGTGTCTAGGGCACGGCCACTCAGCTTCTGCACCATGCTCCCTCTTATGCTGTGCTGGTGGCTCTGTGCGACCACCGCCTCTTCTTCCAAACTACTCAGGTCACCTGCATGACCTTCATTCCATGTGGGGTCGAGGACCTCATCATCCTCCACATCATCTTCCACCCAGTCTTCACCCCTGCCCTCCTTGTCGGTCTCCACAATTCTGAGTGCCGCAGCAGTTGGCACCTGCGTTTCGTCATCATTGGAGACGTGCTGCGATGGTCCTTCCATGTACTCATCTTGAGAAAAGAGTGGTTGGGCATCGCTGCACTCAATCTCTTCCACTTCTGGGGCAGGGCTAGGTGGATGGCCCTGGGAAACCCTGCTGACAGAGTCATCAAAAAGAAGAAGAGACTGCTGCATGATTTGGGGCTCAGACTGCTTGCCTGATTTGCAAGGGGGTGAGGTGAAAGACGGTTGGACATTGGCTGCAGGTGCCAACTCTGACCTTTCTGCAGTAGACTGGGTGGGAGACAATGTGAAGGAACTGGAGGCACTGTCATCAGCAAACCAATCTACTATCGCCTCTACTTGTTCTGGCCTGAACAAAACAACAACAGTATCGCACGGGTGTATCTCACAGTCAAATATGCAAACTATGCCGCAATTTAATTTTTTTTACCCCAAAAGGGTGTTTATTAAATAGCGGAATAGAAAAACAGTATACAAATACAACGGGTGTATCTCACAGTCAAATATGCAAAGTATGACGCAAATTTAATTTTTTTCACCCTAAAAGGGTGTATATTGAATAGCGGAATATAAAAAAGGATATAAAACGGTGTATCTCACACGTACAAACACAGACTAGGCCCCAATTACAATTTTTTGTACCCTAAAGGGAGGATGAGGAAGAGGAGTAGGAGGAGTTCGGAACAGGAGGCAAACTGAAGCGCCCTGCAATCCTTGGCGGTGGAAAGAGATGCGCCAAACAAATTTAAAAGGTGTATCTCAAACGTACCGATACAGACTATGCCGTAATTAAATTTTTTACACTCCAAAAGGGTGTATATTGAATAGCGGAATAGGAAAAATTTGATAAAACGGTGTATCTCACACGTACAAACACAGACAAGGCCCCAATTACAATTTTTTGTACCCTAAAGGCAGGATGAGAATGAGGAAGAGGAGTAGGAGGAGTTCGGAACAGGAGGCAAACTAAAGCGCCCTGCAATCCTCGGCGGTGGAAGGAGATGCTCCAAACAAATTTGAAAAGGTGTATCTCCCATTTACCGATACAGACTATTTAATTTTTTACACTCCAAAAGGGTGTATATTGAATAGCGGAATAGGAAAAATTTTATAAAACGGTGTATCTCACACGTACAAACACAGACTAGGCCCCGATTACAATTTTTTGTACCCTGAAGGCAGGATGAGGAAGAGGAGTAGGAGGAGTTCGGAACAGGAGGCAAACTGAAGCGCCCTGCAATCCTCAGCGGTGGAAGGAGATGCGCCAAACAAATCTAAAAAGGTGTATCTTACATGTACCGATACAGACTATGCCGTAATTTAATTTTTTACACTCAAACAGGGTGTATATTGAATAGCGGAATAGAAAAAAATTTACAAAACGGTGTATCTCACACGTACAAACACAGACTAGGCCCTGATTACAATTTTTTGTACCCTAAAGGCAGGATGAGGATGAGGAGTAGGAGGAGATCCGAACAGGAGGCAAACTGAAGCACCCTGCATTCCTCAGCGGTGGAAGATGCGCCCCAAAAATTTGTAAGGTGTATCTCACACGTTCCGATACAGACTATCCCGCAATTTAATTCTTTTTACCCCAAGGGTGTAGATTGAATAGCGGAATAGAAAATATGATATCAAAAGGTGTATGTATCTCACACGTACAGACCCAGACTAGGCCCCGATTACTATTTTTTGTACCCCAAAGGCAGGATGAGGAGTAGGAGGAATTCGGAACAGGCAGGAGGCAAACTGAAGCACCCTGCAATGCTCGGCGGTATGAGATGCGCCCCAAAAATTGTAAAGGTGTATCTCACACGTACCGATACAGACTATCCCGCAATTTAATTGTTTTTACCCCAAGGGTGTAGATTGAATAGCGGAATAGAAAATATGATATCAAAAGGTGTATGTATCTCACACGTACAGACCCAGACTAGGCCCCGATTACTATTTTTTGTACCCCAAAGGCAGGATGAGGAGTAGGAGGAGTTCGGAACAGGCAGGAGGCAAACTGAAGCACCCTGCAATCCTCGGCGGTATGAGATGCGCCCCAAAAATTGGAAAGGTGTATCTCACACGTACCGATACAGACTATCCCGCAATTTAATTGTTTTTACCCCAAGGGTGTAGATTGAATAGCGGAATAGAAAATATGATATCAAAAGGTGTATGTATCTCACACGTACAGACCCAGACTAGGCCCCGATTATTATTTTTTGTACCCCAAAGGCAGGATGAGGAGTAGGAGGAGTTCGGAACAGGCAGGAGGCAAACTGAAGCACCCTGCAATCCTCGGCAGTATGAGATGCGCCCCAAAAATTGGAAAGGTGTATCTCACACGTACCGATACAGACTATCCCGCAATTTAATTGTTTTTACCCTAAGGGTGTAGATTGAATAGCGGAATAGAAAATATGATATCAAAAGGTGTATGTATCTCACACGTACAGACCCAGACTAGGCCCCGATTACTATTTTTTGTACCCCAAAGGCAGGATGAGGAGTAGGAGGAGTTCGGAATAGGCAGGAGGCAAACTGAAGCACCCTGCAATCTTCGGCGGTATGAGATGCGCCCCAAAAATTGGAAAGGTGTATCTCGCACGTACCGATACAGACTATCCCGCAATTTAATTGTTTTTACCCCAAGGGTGTAGATTGAATAGCGGAATAGAAAATATGATATCAAAAGGTGTATGTATCTCACACATACAGACCCAGACTAGGCCCCGATTACTATTTTTTGTACCACAAAGGCAGGATGAGGAGTAGGAGGAGTTCGGAACAGGCAGGAGGCAAACTGAAGCACCCTGCAATCCTCGGCGGTATGAGATGCGCCCCAAAAATTGGAAAGGTGTATCTCACACGTACCGATACAGACTATCCCGCAATTTAATTGTTTTTACCCCAAGGGTGTAGATTGAATAGCGGAATAGAAAATATGATATCAAAAGGTGTATCTATCTCACACGTACAGACCCAGACTAGGCCCCGATTACTATTTTTTGTACCCCAAAGGCAGGATGAGGAGTAGGAGGAGTTCGGAACAGGCAGGAGGCAAACTGAAGCACCCTGCAATCCTCGGCGGTATGAGATGCGCTCCAAAAATTGGAAAGGTGTATCTCACACGTACCGATACAGACTATCCCGCAATTTAATTCTTTTTACCCCAAAGGGTGTAGATTGAATAGCGGAATAGAAAATATGATTTAAAATTGGTGATTTTTCAATAGCACATGTGAACACAGCAGTGTCTTATATCAGTCAGCTCTGCTGCAGGCTATGAAGGGAAAAAAAAAAGAAAATTCCCCTTTAAGTTTGTAATTTTTAAATAGATCAGTACAGACTATGCCACAATTTAATTTTTTTAACCCAAAAGGGTGTATATATTGAATAGTGGAATAGAAAAAAGTGTATAAATTTTAAAATCACTAGCACATGTGAACACAGCAGTGTCTTATATCAGTCAGCTCTGCTGCAGGCTATGAAGGGAAAAAAAAGAAAATTCCCCTTTAAGTTTGTAATTTTTAAATAGATTAGTACAGACTATGCCACAATTTAATTTTTTTAACCCAAAAGGGTGTATATTGAATAGTGGAATAGAAAAAAAGTGTATAAATTTTAAAATCACTCAATAATAGCACATGTGAACACAGCAGTGTATTATCACAGTCAGCAGCACTGAAGGAAAAGCGCTGCACTCAACTGACTGATAAAAAATATTTTTTTCTCCCTCCTCCTCAGCGGGCAAAAAGATTGTGTTCACTGCACCACCCCACACACAGCAAAATCGATGTAGAACACTGACTCTGCCTATTCTCCAGCCTCGCCCTAAAATGATCGATAAGATCGATCACTGGCACTGCAAATCCCCCACACAGCAAAATCGATGTAGAACACTGACCCTGCCTATTCTCCAGCCTCGCCCTAAAATGCCCTAATAACTCGCCCTGCCTGCACTCCGACCTGACCCTGAATTCTTTTCGGACACAATATAATTTTTCACTGTCTGTCTCTAATCAGCAGCCAGCACGTATGATGTGTGCTCTCTCCCTAAACTACAGCAGAACGAAGCAGCGCGCTGGGGCTCTCGAACTTATAAAGACATGGTCACATGCTTCAGATGGCCAATCACAGCTACTAATACATTAGTAGGCATGGCTGGGATGGCTTAAGGCACACCAGTTAAACGCTTGTTGATTGGCTGTTGAAAGCCCGCCATTAAAAGCGAGCCATTACATACAAACCCGGAAATAAAATGACCGAACACGGATTTTAAACCCGAACATACAGTAAAGTTTTCGGGTCCGTGTTCGGGTAACAAAAATCCAATTATTCGGTACGAACACGAATAATACAGTCCGTGTTCGCTCAACACTATTTACTAACAGTTTAAAGCTAAAGAAACTGTTTGGATAAGCAGTGAAATGCCTTCAACATCACAGACAAAGTCCAGTTGAATGTGACATTCGGTAAGAGGCCAATCGGCTATTCTGTGTGTGGTGGAGGTTTTCACTGTTCTAGTCACCGAATTTACGGACTTTCACTTATCAAGGTGTTGCTGGTGGATTGGACAACTCCATATATCATCTTGAAGTGGACTTATGTTTATATTATCGCATATACATACACAAGTTAATTTTAGCGCTGCATTTAATTGTATATCTCTTGTATCACATTGTGGTTAATGCTAGCTGCTGTTTTCTGGTAGCGCGGATATTCAATTATTTTATACGTTCCAACACCTATTGCTGAAACCCCTGATAGCGCCCTCTACTGAGTATGTCCTCTTCTATTCTTATGCTTTGATGTTGCCGTTGTCATCATCTCTGGAATATAAGCCTACTGTAGCCTGCCCCAACTTTGTGTCATATTTATTTTGCTTTGTTTATCTGGACAATTGTTAACAAATATGCTTCTTTTTATGGCTTGACATCTGCTGATGGCTTGCATTTGGCATATGTTTTTCTTTTTTTGACCTGTATTTCTGTATTGCACTTTGATAAACTTTGAAAAAATCTTTAAACAAGAAAAAAAAACAAAGTTATTTTTTTTAGTCAAGATCAGGATTAGTCATGTTATTAATAAAGATATACGGGAATGGGCAAACCAGTCTACTTCTGCAGCAGGAGCTGAATGCTGCAAGGAGTTGTTACTGTGAAGTCTGTGCAGTGCCAGGGAGGGTGGGCCATTAAATTCTCAGGAGCAAAGATGAAGGTAAGTATTTTACTACCTGGGTTTTACTGAGCGGGATAAGGTAAAATGTAAAAGGACAACTTTGCTAAAAAAGTTGTCTCTTAAGCATTAAAGCCTTACTCCAAGTTCACTGGGATTTTATAGTTTAAATAGTGCAGTGTCTCTCATCCCTTCAGGCCTTGAATAATTAGTTTAGACCAAGCTGGTCCAAATTAACTATTTCCTTTACTAACAGATGCGCCCTCTGGGAGCGTTGTATACTCTGTATGTAGTATAAGCTAAATACACTGCAGGCAGTCCCCGAGTTACAAGCAACCAACTTACAAATGACTCATGCTTACAAACTAAGGGAGACAACAGGAAGTGAAATGAAATCTAACCCTAGGAAGGGAAATTCTCTCCTGTAAGAATTATTTTATGAATGAATGAAAGGCTTCCTCTGATTGGCTAAGGTGGAGCGAGTGATGTCATTCATTCATCTTTCCATCTCAACAAATCAGAGGAAACCTTACATTGGAATAGAGTATAGCACTCCCAGCTGGGACATCTTTTAGTAAAGGAAATAGTTTACTTGGGCCAACTTGGTCCATGAAAACTATATAAAGGTATAGTAAATCTGCTGGAGTTAGGATTTAAACAAGGATGCATGGTAAATCTTTACCTATTTGCTTAGGGGACACATAGAGTGTTAGCTCTGAACCAAACAGTATAGAGGATTACCCAACAGGCTAGAAATGGAGCCTGGACAGGGAAATTACATATGTTTGGAATAAAACAAGCTTCCCTTGCCATTTGCACCTACTGTGGTTAAACTTTTTTGTTGTACAAAGAAACATGCAATGCTATTTTTCACAACTAATGAAAGATTAATCTGTCATTACATAGTAAACATGCACATGTTTTGCATATTTGCAAAATAAGTTTAATATTAAATAGTGACTCAATTCTTTACTTGATATTGATCCCTGTAAGCTTTGTAGGCTAGGGTTTATGTGGTTTTAAAAATTCCAGAATATAATTATATATGAAGTGTTGACATATATGGCACCTTAAAACAAATGATCCTGCTGTGTATTCCATATTACCAACAACTGCAAGCATGCGAAAAATGCGTGACATATAGATTATGGAAGATGGGAATAGTTTCAATGTCAAAAGTGGATAAAGGACAACAATAAAAAAAGGCTGACTGTATGTCAGTAAGTGCATAGATATGTAAATGACCAGTGACCCTGAGAAGAGTTGCAGAGGCATTCTGAGCCATTCTGAAAGGTGTTTAAATATTTCCTTGCTGGTAATTACTCTTGTAATGACCGCTCGGCAATCAATTTCTCGATCATTAAAAAGAGCAAACGTGGTTTGCAAACTGCTTAACAATTCAACTGAATGCTGGAGAGAGGAATCATTTTATTTCTTTAAGCTTTTTATTTTAAATCGAAAATGTAGCTATTACATTAAATCAGTGTAATATGCCAAGAGATAAGAGATATTGAAATGTATTTGAAATTTTTCATCTCCTAATATACTTTAGGTAAATGTGTATACAAAGCACTAAGCAGTTTGGTGCTTATAGGTTATAGTGCATTTAAAGCAGCAATAAACCCAAAATAAATAATTGATTTTATTGCAGCTTAACAATTCTTAGCAATGAATGAATAAAGGAATGAATTAATTCATTCATTCATTGTTAACAATTCTGCATTGAAATTAGTTTCCTTTTCTAGACTTCTTTCTTCAATTTTCATCTGGTAATCTAGCCAGCAAGACTGTTTTTCACAGTACAAACTCTCCAGCAGAATGTGTCAGTTTACATGGATGAGAAGAACCACTTACACTGGCAGGGGTGATTAAAATGTTCAGCTTTTATTTATTCATGCAAAACCCTTATCTCAAAAAATAAATGTTTTCTGAAACTGATTATAAAGTGTAAGCTTGAGCTTTAGTTTGGCTTAAGTTTGTTAGTGGTTCTAAATCTGTTAATACATTTACCATACCTACTCTTCAAAAATGTTACTCCTTTGGTCTCCGTGACTGTGCTCTTCAATGGGTCTCATCCTACCTAGCCCACCACACCTTCAGTTTCACTTAGAATTCTACTTCCTCTTCCTTTCTCTGTTAGGGTCCCCCATTGGGGTTCTGTTCTTGGACCTATCCTATTCTCAATCTACACCTCTTCCCTGGGTCAGCTGATAGCCTCCCTTGGCTTTAAATATAATTTCCACAATGATGACACCCAAATCTATCTCTCTACCCCTCATCGCATCTCCTCACACATCACTAATTTACTAACAGATATATAAGCCTGGATGTTACACCACTTCCTCAGACTTAAAGTGTCCAAAACCAAGCTCATAATAATTCCTCCCCCACGTGCACCTACCACTGACTTTTTTTGTCAAGATCAATGGCACAACCATCAGCCTGTCAGGGTGCTAGTTGTAGTTCAGGATTTTGAACTCTCCTTTCACCCCTACATCCAATCATTTTACAAAGCTTGCCAACTTAGCCTCCGCAGCATCTCCAAAATATGCCCCTTTCTAACCAATAACACCACAAAGCTGCTAATTCACTTCCTGGTTATCTCTTGTCTTAAATACTGCAACCTTCTCCTCGTTGGCTTACCTTTAAATAGGTCTTATTCAGTCCATCATGAATGCTGTTGCTAGACTCATCTACCTTACAAACTGCTCAGCCTCTGCTAATCCCTCCATTGGCTACCACTCATCCAACGCATTAAATTTAAACTACTAACAATAACCTACAAAGTCATCCACAACTTGGCCCCCAGCTACATCACTAATGTAGTCTTAAAATACCAACCAAATCATTCTCTTCATTCCTCCCAAGACCTCCTAGTCTCTAGTTCCCTTGTCATCTCCTCCCATGCTCTCCTCCGGGACTTCTCCCGAGCCTCTCCCATCCTTTAGAATTCCCTAACCCAATCTGTCCAACTATCTTCTACTCTATCCAGTTTTAGGTGATCCTGCAAACTTTTCTCTTCATTGAAGCCTATCCTGCCTCCACCTAACAACTGTATTTTTATTTTCTCCATCAGATCATTTCTGACAGTTATTACAGTTATTACAATCAGGGATCACTTATGACGTCATACGCACACTGACGAAACGCGTCAAGTCCCGTGATACGCCATTACGTCACATCCGGTCCGTGACACGTATCTGGAATGCAGAATGGCGTTTGGATCCTCCGGCCGGCTCTCTGCAATTTTAAATGTAAGTAATTTATTTTTGTAATAAAAATGTACATAACTACTACACCATGAGCCTCCCTACCTCTCATTTCACATGCTGAGTACCCTAACTACAGTTTATGAGCAAGTGGACCCCAGAGGAGAACCATAAAGGTTACCATACCCTCCATACCACACTCTCTACTGAGGGACCACAGCGGGATATCCTAACAGGAGAATATTAAGGAGTGGACCCTAGAGGAGACCCCCTAAAGACTATCTGCACCCCTGAAACCGCGCTCTCTACTGAGGGAACTACAGCGGGAAATCTTAGCGGGATACCTTACTGTCGCATGTGGTGGAGGTGGAAAGAATAGCAAAATCCCACTGAAGTTCGCACTAAATGATTACCATTATTGTTTTGCTACCACCTATAATATTGTTTTGCTGCCACCTATATGTCACATAATCAAGCACAAGAACACTTTTGCAGCAAATTGGACATTGCTTCTATTCACTTTGGACTCTCATCACCATTTTAAATATTTATTTATATATTGGATATATTTATTTATTTATATATATATATATATATATATATATATATATATATATATATATATATATATATATATGTGACGGTGTTCACCGTCACTGGAATTTAAGGACAGATTGGTGATGGTTTGGATTGCTTCATATTTGTCAGCAATGTCTCTATGTAGAAATATGAAGATTTTATTCCCTGTACAGTATGAGGTCCCTGACCAGGAAGTACAACTCCTAAAATGGTCATTCCAGGAAGTTCAATGTGGAGACTGACTGACTAACAATGTTGCTTTTGTCTAAGGTGGCTTTCCATTCACCTATTGTCGGTGTGCTAATGAACTCACCTGTTGTCTGCTAAGGGAAGTATTGACACTCAGAGTAATGTGTATTGGGGGCTCGTTATGGAACCATTGTTCTGTGTCTGGCTGTTGTCTGCATTGATTGCCCCCTGGGGGCTTCTGTCTCATTACACATAACAGTCCTTCTGGTCAAGCTATCGGACCAATCCCTGCTGACTAATTTTCAAGTCCTCATTTGCATGGCTAAGGAGGACCTGAAGGGGAACTACAGGTACTTTGCAATTGACCAATAGGAGGGAGGTTGTTGGGGGCAGGATGTTCCAAGTTCTGTATAAGAGTGTGTTGTGTACTTCCAATAAAGGTCTTCCTGTTTGAACTTACATACCGCCTGCCTGGTGTTTGTTCTAATGGATTCCGAACGGCACATAGCTGTAGTTCGGATCCCGGAGCCTTGGTTGACCGAACCATCAGACATTGCGATCTGCAAGCTGACTCACTAGAAGCAGAGGAGTGTCGGGAGAGCGGAAGCGAGCGAGCAAGGGTCTCGTCACAATATATATACAACTTTTGTATTTATGCACATTGGTGACAACCATATGAACACTTATTTATTTATTTATTTATACTTTGAATGTAAGAATACTAATCATTCATTTATGAACATTGGTGACACCTATATGAATTTTCACATACTTTGATCAGAATAATATAGAGTCAGTTATATTTATTTATATACTTTACGTATTTATCTACACTAGTATTGGAATGCTGTCCCCATTGCACTCACTAATTTCCAACTTTATTGTTGTTTCGACAAGCAGCTCATACACATTTTATTTATTTACCTAATCTAAACTTTTTTCACATAATTTAATTTATTTATCACGCGACACTTATATAAATTGATGATAACTATATCCTGTGCAGATCTGCTCAATTATTCATACACTTAATTCTATATAATACAGGAGGTGTGTTATTGTCCAAATCCTCAGGTAAAAAAGGGGGGAAAAGCTAAAGAAAAGGAAACTGATGCAACCGCAACATCTAATAATTGGTAAGTTGAAATAATACATTTTTGGTTTTGTGTTTAATACTGCTTTAAATAGCTATGGGACTCCAGTGTTAACATTTCCACTCGCCATTAGATGCAATAAATAGAATGCACATATCAAGCAATATTTGTTTGCCTTTGCTTTAAAATGCTTAAGACTTTAAAAGGTTAAAATTCTACCCAAAATAAATATATATATATTTTTTTAAACAATTTGGTTTTATTGAGATAAAACAAACATAGTACATATCAAAAGCATTTCGGTCCTTCTAGGAGAGAGGGACAAGTAAATGAATGATGAACAAGCGAAATATCGATTGGTACAATGGAATACAGTTTTGTAGCAATAACAATTCAAGTATAAGGGAGCGAAAAGAGTAAATTCGCATGCATGACATTTAATGTGAAAAAATAGCAGAATGAAAGAAGTAAGCTATAAAAGTCCTCAGTCTTGAATGTGAGAAGTAAAGAAAAACCTCGACCGGTACTACAATGACCATCGAAGTCTTAATATTAAAACTGTTTCCAACAAGTTAACTTGTGTAAAGTGAGCAGTGAGAGGAGCTAGTTCAAGGTTCGGATGAGGGGGGTAGGTAGAGAGAAAGAATGCAAAGGATGGGTGTTACCCATCCCGAAGAGAAGTAGAAAATTAGAGGTGGGAATGGAAGGGTGGTATATGAGAGGTGGGGAGAGAGGAAGGGAGGTAAGTGAAATACCATTGAGCATATAGTATTAAACAGTAATGTAACTCCCAATAAGACATTGCTCTCTGTGTACAATGTCAAAGTTTCAGGGTTAGAATTCCGCAGGCCATGGTTAACATCAATGTGGTCATAAGAAGCTACTCAGGAAATAGCGTCTCAGAAATCAAGAATCAAGCAGGCATCAGCTCTGAATAATGGTTGGATAAAGTAAACAGCTGCCAGTTGACCCAAATGTTTCTAAATTTAGCAATTCTGTCGTCCGACATGGTAAGAGTTTTTTCCATTTCATGTACTCTCCCTATTTCCACCAACCATTCTTTTATGGTGGGGACGACTTGGGACTTCCATTTTCCTTGGGATTAGGATTTTCGCCGCATTTAGAAGGTGTCTTGTCAGGGTGTTCCTATATTGTGAGACTGTGTGGGAGTGAACATTGAGGAGACAACGAGCTGGATCGTCTTGAGTCCGAGCTCCCGAAATTTCTTGTATAAGGTTGCAAACTTGCGACCAGTAGTCAGCTATTAATGGCAAGCCCACCAAATGTGTAGTAGTGTTCCCTTCTCTTGACCACATCTCCAGCAAGTGTCACTTGTCTGCGGGAACCATTTCTGCAACTTGTCTGGTGTGGCATACCAGTGGGTGAGCAACTTATAGGAGGATTCTTGCATTTTTGTACTAATGGAACATTTGTGCGCTAAGGCACAGGCTGTGCTCCATTGTTCATCAGAAATTGTTAAGTTTAGCTCAGATTACCAACGCTTCTTAAAATTATCCGGAGAGTCATCATGTTTAGCTTGCAGCCAAGAGTATGCCAGAGATGTGGTCTTTCTTATAGGTTTGCCTGACAAGCATATCTTTTCAAGGACAGTGAGTTCTTGTGAAAATTGAGTTTTTTTCTTATGTGTGGTGAGGAAATTGTGTATCTGTAAGTAGGTCCAAAATGGAATGTTAGTGTTGTTACAGACAGATTGTAGATCGGATTTAGTGGCAACTCTAGAGTTTGTCAAACAGTGTTTTATCCGCAAGGGTTTGTTGTTTGTCGTTTTTAGCGGGTGAGGGGAGAGTAGGCCTGGCTGAAATTCGGGGTTATTGAAAATGGGGGATAAGGGCCCAGGGACATTAGCTAAGTCAAATTGTTTCGCCAATTTATGAAAATAGAGAAGTGATTCTACTAAGCATGTTTGGACCAAGTCCTATATGGGAACATACCGAGAGCATGTAGTCCCAAGACACTCGGTCAAAGGCCTTCTCCGCGTCTGTCGAGAGGAGAAGGCCCTTAACGTGTCCCTGTTGTGCTTTGAAAATGAGGTTAAGTGCCTTGGATATATTGTCTCTCGCCTCCCTGCCCGGCATGAATCCCACCTGCTCGGGACCTATAATTTTTGTTAGCAAGCTGCGAAGCCTGTTAGCTATGATCTTTGCAAACAATTTTACATCGTTGTTCAACAACGAAATTGGCCTATAGTTAGAACAGTCTGACGGGTCCTTGTCTTTCTTGGGGATCACAGCTATATGAGCCCCGAGGAAGGAGGAAGGTATGTCCTGTTGTATGGAGAGGGAGTTGAAGGTGTCACATAAGGGTACCAAGAGCAAATCTTTAAAGGATTTAAAATACTGGGACGTATTAATTCCTGTGTCTCTATGGGTCTTTCAAGTAGGAGAGTTTCAGATTCAGAGAGGTGTGGTAATTTACTATTTGATACAAATTCCCTAATGGTAGTTGATTTATCATGAAGAATATGGGCAGGCCTGTGTTGTGCTGGTAGATTGTAAAGTTTGGTGTAAAATTTGTGGAAGATGTCCGCAATGGAGCAAGTATAGTGTTCCACTTCGCCTTTCTCATTTTTAATACCGAAAATGTTCTCCACGAGTTTAGCCTCCTTCAGAGCCCTGGCAAGCAACTTTCCACTCTTGTCACCCTTCTCATAATAAACTCTTTTTCTGAAAAAGAGGGCCCTTTTGTAGTCAGCGTCAAGAAGGTCGCGAAGTTCCCTTCTTGCATCGTTAAGTTTCGACAAGCTAGTTGAGGCCAGGGATTGTTTAAGTGAGGTTTCGAGACTATCTATAGTGGAGGACAGTGCGGTGATTCTTTTAAGTTTTTCCCTTTTCTTCCTAGCTCCCCACTTGATTAGTTCTCCTCTAACCACGCATTTATGTGTCTCCCAGTTTAGGATGTGTGAGGTTGACTCTGGCGAATTTGTCTCAAAAAATATTTTGATTGTGTTTGAGATGTCTGTAAAGATCTCTGGGTCTAATAGTAGGGCGGGGTTGAGTCTCCAGTTGTAAGTTTTTTCCTGTTTTTCATCTAGTTTCATGGGTAATGAAATAGGCGCATGATCAGATAATGTCTGAGTGCCTATGTGAGCGACTGTTAGAATCAGGAGGTCTTTTTGGGTGATAAAGATATAATCAATACGTGAGTATTTGTTATGTGGGGGAGAAAAACAAGTGAAGTCCTTACCTGAGGGTCTAAGGATTCTCCAAGTGTCCACCATTAGGAGGGATCTTAATGCCTGCTTGACTCTTTTAAGAACCCTGTATGAGATTGCCGTTTTGCCATTTGATGTGTCCTGGAGGGGATTCAATGGAACATTAAAATCACCGCCCAGGATCACACATCCCGAGGCAAACCCCTTCAGCTCATCAATCAACCTGTTGCAAAAAGAAATATGAGACTTATTAGGAAAATATACGTTTGCAAGTGTTATAGACTTGCCTGCCCATGAGCCCTTCAGAAATAAGTAGCGACCGTCTGGGTCTGCCAAGTGTTCTGTTACCAAAAGATTTGCATCCTTATTTAGCAGGATTGAAACCCCCTTGGTCTTAGCCAAGGGATTCGTAGTGTGGAAGGCTTTAGTAAAGTAGTTATTTGTGATGTTGGGGATGTTATTGGATTTAAAGTGTGTCTCTTGTAAGAACACAATTTTAGGACGAATTTTCTTGAGTTCTCTCAAAATTTGTGACCTCTTTTCTGGGGTATTTAAACCTCTAATATTATGTGAAAGTAGTAGGGGTTCTCTGCCCAAAGAGGTGGAGTAGGCCATGGCGTTGATAGGTATAGAAACAAGGTTAGTAAAGTGAAGGATAGGAAAGAATAGGGGGGAGTAGTGAGTCTGGAGAGCGGGAGAGGATGTAGGAGGGAGGGAGGGTAAGAGGACAAAGCGAGAGATGAGAGGGGAGCAGGTAAAGGGAGGTGCAGAAAATTAAGAAAGAGGGAGGAGGGGAAGAAGTTTTGGGGGGGATTGACTTGAGAAAGTCAGGGAATTATATTAACACAACCTTTGACCAACTGTGTCAATGGTTAAGCAGTTCAAAACCACAAAAAAGGGGGGGTTAGTGGGAGGAGACAGTAGCAGGGAAGGTGTACTAATTTGTCACAGACCTTGACTATGGATATAATCACACTCTAGATAACCGATCAACGGTTACTTAGGTAAACTACTATAAGTACACCAACATTAGACAAGGGATGTTATCCCGCTCACGGCCGCAAAGTGTTTAAGAAGGCACTAAGCGGTTCAGCATGCATGTATTGTGAGTGCAAGGATAAAACTTTTCATGAACCTTGCATATGCCTATAAAAGTAAGAGTGAACATTGTGGGAAAAAAAAAAAATGACATCTAGCAAAAGCAGGGTGAATAAGCCAAGCTCTACATTAGATCACGTCTTCTTATGTGGGCACACCGCTCATGTGAAACAGATCCAAACAGACAGTAAAGTTCTGTCAGTAACATGTGGAAGAACTATGAGAAAGTGCAAACAACTAGAAGGCTTGGGTGAACTCTGGGGTTCCACAGCACTCGGAGGATAAACCTTTGAGTAAGTGATTGATTACCCTTAGATCGTTTAGTACCTTTGTCACCCTAAAGTGCCGGATCGGCTCCCAATGTGTCTATATATGGGACATTTTGGGCGCACATTTCTCAAAAAAAAAAAAAAAACATCATGTATAACCGTAGAATGTAGCGTCCAATTCCCCTTCATTGAATATTAGGCACTGTAGGGAGGTAGCAAAAAGAGTCCCCGGGGGGTCCTCCTTATCGGTGGTAATCAAGTAAAGTAAGGTGAAAAGTGCTCTGGAAGAGTATCAGTACGGTGGAGAGGTCTCATGAGCCCCATTAAAGGTCATCCTGATCTTCCCTGTATCTGGGCTGTTTGGATTTGGGAGAGGAAAAGCCCGGGTTGTTGCCATGCTGTCTATTTTGTCTGTCCTTCTTGCGAGTAGATTTAGGGGTGGCCATCTTCTCTGGTGACTGTGCATCTCTTTGAGCTGGTGCAGGCAATTTAAACTCTGCGTACCATTCCGGGACTTCGACAACCGGGATCTGTAAATTATGGCAGAACTCCGCTAGTTCATTCGGCATTTTTAGGGTGTATTGCCTGCCTTTATAGGTTGCTTGTAAGGCAAATGGGAAGCGCCAATGGTAGACTATGTCCTTTTCTCTGAGAGCACTCAGGAGTGGGCGAAGAGCTCTCCTATTATTAAGAGTGATCGGTGACAGGTCTTGGTACAGGAAAATAGTCTCCTCATTGAACGTAATAAGTTTGTTTTGTCTCGCCTTTCTGAGGATCTCTTCTTTCAAGGTGTAGCTGGTGACACAGCAAATAACATCCCTTGGTGGGGCATTGTCGGCTGACTTAGGTTTAAGGGCTCTATGAGCTCTGTCCAGTTCAATGGCTGCGTCCTCTGGCCTTTCCAGCAAATTATTGAATATAGACTGCAAAACAGGCCTTATTTGCTCAGCGTTAACATTTTCGGGTAGTCCCCGGACCCGTATGTTATGCCTTCTATCCCTGTTGTCAAGGTCTTCAAGGTGTCTGTTAAGGGTAATTAGATGGGTAGAGTGGGATTCAGTGACCTGCTCTAATCTGGATATGGCTCTGTCCCTGTGCACTCCTGCCTTCTTATGGGTCGCCATTTGTTCAGATAGAGCTAACAGGTCTGCTCTCAAGTGTCGGTGATAGCTGATGTGAATGATCTTTTAAGATCTGCAGCTATATGTGTCATCTCGGTCAGGGTAAGCGGTGTCTCGGAGCGATCAGTGTCTCTTACCAGCTCCTCCGACGGTGCGAGTGATTAATCTCCCGAGTCCTCCTCGTGGCGCGCCGTCGCCATCTTGCCAGCAGATATGGTGTTTCTACGGGTCTGCTTCGTTTGGAAGATAGCTGGTATATTCCGTTGGGAGGAAGAGCCAGATGAGTGCTGCGACTTAGTGCTGGTAGAGGGCTTAGAGAGTCTTCCCATTTTGGGTTCACTAAAAGCTTCAAATGCGGCCGTGAAGCGAGTGATCTCCCGGAGCTCCTTCTCTAAGCGCCCATGCCGTCTGCGCGCCAAGCCAAGTCCCCAATTGCTCTTTTTATTCCTTTACTTGAAAATATTTTTATCATTACGTTTTCATGGGTGTCATACATGCTATCAGCTGCAACAAACAGCACTTAGTTTTCTAATACCGTGTAGTAGAACAGCAGTCTATCATACACTGAACAAAATGATAAACACAACACTTTTGTTTTTGCCCCCATTTTTCCTGAGGCGAACTCAAAGATCTAAGACTTTTTCTATGTACACAAAAGGCCTATTTCTCTCAAATATTGTTAACAAATCTGTCTAAATATGTGTTAATGAGCACTTCTCCTTTGCCAAGATAATCCATCCACCTCACAGGTGTGGCATATCAAGATGCTGATTAGACAGCATGATTATTGCACAGGTGTGCCTTAGGATGACAACAATAAAAGGCCAATCTAAAATGTGCAGTTTTATCACACAGAACAATGCCACAGATGTCGCAAGTTTTGAGGGAGCGTGCAATTGGCATGCTGACTGCAGGAATGTCCACCAGAGCTGTTGCCCGTGGATTGAACATTCATTTCTCTACCATAAGCCATCTCCAAAGGCGTTTCAGAGAATTTGGCAGTACATCCAATTGGCCTCACAACTGCAGACCACGTGTAACCACACCAGCCCAGGACCTCCACATCCAGCATCTTCAGCTCCGAGGTCATCAGAGACTAGCCACCGGACAGCTGCCTCAACAATCGGTTTGCATAACCAAAGAATTTCTGCAAAAACTGTCAGAAACCATCTCAGGGAAGCTCATCTGCATGCCAGGCGTCCTCATCGGGGTCTCGACCTGACTGCAGTTCGTTGTTGTAAGTTAACCAACTTGAGTGGGCAAATGCTCACATTGGATGGCATCTGGCACTTTGAAGAGGTGTTGTCTTCACAGATGAATCCTGGGGGTTCTTAGATCTTTGAGTTCAGCTTATGAAAAATGGGGGCAAAAACAGGTGTTGCATTTCTAATTTTGTTCAGTATAATTGCATAGACTATATTGACTATATTGGGAATGATGGTATATATTGTGAAAAGATAACTGTCAGTGTCTGCCACTGGATTTGCTTTCTCTTAATGCAGAGGTGGGACCTTGAGAGCAGCACCAAGCAACATTTCTATTATAAACCAAATGGTATATACTTGAATTGACACCGAGAACATTTGTTCCTTTTCTATGTGATTTTTTTTTTGTTTGTTTGTTTTTTGTTTTTGCTTTCCTGGTGCCTCCATGGCAGCATACTAGTGATAGAGCTCCGCCTCGACTTCACCTTTAGGATCAGTGAACAGCATACATTGAAAGGTATAGCGCCCCCCCCCATCATTCTCCTTTTTTTCCTCATACCTCTTGAACAGTGAAGATGCAGCAGTATGTCCCTACCTCTGCCTATGAAAATGGGCAGCTTCCACCAGGTTCAAAGCAAAGCTGGTGCAAAATACCTTTTGATGGTAAATCTCTATTTGGAGATAGATTAGAGAAGGCCATTTCCAGGGTCACTGGAGGAAAAACAGGTATTCTTCCGCAAGATAGGAAAGAACGCAGAACAACAGCCATAATTCAGAAGACACTCCGTGCCATAGGAAAGGACTACATGTCAGCCTCACAATGTCTGAGTCTGAATGGCTCAATGTCCTCCTGCATCCCTCTCGTGCCATGGTCACATTGGCACCTCAGGTTCTTTCAGTCGGGATTCCTGTCCCAGTGGCACACACGTCAGCTCTCTCAGACAATCCAGATAACATCGGTAATGCGCAGAGGCCTTCATTGGTGGACAAATCCGGAGAATCTCGCCAAACCTCACCATTTGGGTTCTCATTCTTGGACCATGATCACATCGGTTGCAAGCAGCCAGGGTTGGGGAGCACATTGCGAAACGATGCAAATCCAAGGGAGATGGTCTTTCCCGGCGAAAGGCTTGGTTTCCAATATTCTGGAGCTGAGGGATGCATTTCGGGCACTAACCTCACTGGCTCCTCAGGTGAGGGCGCAGAGGGTCCTACTACGTCTAGACAACAGGGCAGCGGTTTCATACATACAGAAACAGGGAGGAACCCGCAGTAGGACCCTCCTAAGTAGAGCCCATTATGATCTGGGCAGAAAGGAATCTGGTGGCCCTCAGAGCGGTCTATCTACCGGGCAAATTGAACACAGTGGCGGATCATTTATCAAGAGAGTTCGAGGACACCAACGAATGGGCACTACATCCGCACATTTTTCAGCAGATCCTCAGCCTATGGGATCCTCCACAGGTGGATCTATTTGCAACTCCGGAGAACTCCAAGCTCCCAAGATTCTTTTCACGTCCCCCTTCCCCGCAAGCGGAGGAAGTGGATGCTCTGTCCTGCCCATCCCGGTTCACGACAGGCTACGCCTTCCCACCAAATCCCCTAATTTCCAGGTTGCTGCTGAGGTTGATGAAGGAACCAGTACAAATACTGGCAATCCTTCCTTATTGGCCGAAGAGGCCTTGGTTCCCGTTGGCGCTACGCATGAGCGTATGCTCCCCGGTCAGAATTCCTCCTCTCCCTCATCTGCTATCACAAGGGGAGAGGTTCCATCCAAGACCTCCGACGCTGAACCTTCAAATATGGCTGTTGAAAGGAGGCGGTTTGAATCCTTAGGATGCTCCCAGCAAGTTATTAATACCCTCCTCAAAGCTAGAAAACCAGCAACCAATTCCATATACGCTAAGATCTGGAATAGGTTTGTGTCTTACGCAGAAACAGAAGACTTTGACCCCATCGATCCTTCAGTTTCAAATGTGTTGGCCTTCCTTCAATCTGGTCTAGACCGGGGTCTCGGGCTGAGTTCCCTTAAAGTTCAGGTGTCAGCAATCTCAGCAGCAACCAGCACCAGATGGGCAAATAATCCGCTGGTAATCACCTTTTTCAGAGGAGTTCTGAAGATCTGACCTCCAAGTAGAAGTCCCTTTCCTCAGTGGGATCTTCCCCTGATTCTGGAAATGTTGTCCAATCACCCATTCGCGCCGGTGGAGCAAATCTCAGTCTGGAACCTGACTTTGAAGACAGTCTTTCTGGTGGCTAACACATCCGGTAAAAGGATTTTGGATTTGCACTCCCTGGGAATAGGGGAGGAGCATATATCCTTTTTCCCAGACAGGGTGGAGCTACGTCCTCTACAAGGTTTTACTCCCAAAGTGACTACTCCAAATAACTTGAGTGAGCCATGGACCTTACCAGTCTTCTCGGATTCATGTCAGGAACTAGATGTTCCCAAAATACTAAAAGCCTATTTGGAGACAACAGCAACCTTCAGGAATTCGGAAAAGCTTTTTGTGGTTCCTTGGGGTAAAAACAGAGGAAAGGAAGCCTCAAAGAGGACATTGGCATCCTGGGTAGTCAAGACCATTCAGAAAGCCTATAAAGCACAGAACATGGATATTCCTTCCAGAGTGAACGCACACTCAACAAGGGCAGTTTTAACTTCATGGGCAACGAGAGCAAACGTCTCATTAGAGACAATATGCAGGGCAGCGTCTTGGTCATCACAGCACACGTTTCTCAGACACTATCGAGTTGATCCGGGGGCCCTAACGACGGTTGAATTTGGAAGAAGAGTTGTTAGAGCAGCAATGTCTTTATCCAATTAAAGTTTGTTTCTTGATTAGCATTATCCCACCCATGTAAGCTAGTTATTTATCACTAGTATGCTGCCATGGAGGCACCAGGAAAACAGTAAATTGTATCATACTTACCGTAATTTTCCTTTCCTGGTGCCTATCCATGGCAACACACACTCCCTCCCTCGGTTTTCCTATTTACGGAAAATGATGGGGGGGGGGGGGCTATACCTTTTAATTTATGCTATTCACTGATCCTACAGGTGGAGTCGAGGCGGAGCTCTATCACTAGTATGCTGCCATGGATAGGCACCAGGAAAGGAAAATTACGGTAAGTATGATACAATTTTCATTTTTTTAGCACAACTATTCCAATCCAAAAAGAAACAAAAACAAAACCTACCTGGAGAGTAAAGTGAAAAGAGAGAGGCTACACTGCACCTGAGCATGTCATTATTACAGCATACTATGCCATGGAAAGGGAAGTTTAGCCTGAAAGATGGAGGCTTCAATAACCTCATATGTTTAAAAAGTGCCCCCATCTTATTTCAATTCTATCACTTTTATTTAGATCTGTAAAGGTTTTTATTTGAACTAGCCATGTAAAAGATTTATGAATTGAGTCACTAAACAGAGCTGCTGATGGCATGTTGTATACAATCCTGCAAACTGAACGGCAGGGGATTTGCTCCTCTCTGGCTATTCTATAGAAACGTACCAGAACATAGATAATGCTGTTTAAATAAATAGCAGGTCAGAAAGACTGTTGTGACTCTTATTTGCCTTAGGGAGCCTGATGCTGTTCTGGAATATGGATTCAGTGGGAGGTAATAGGAAGCTTTCTTCCACACCAGATAAAAAGAAAAAAACGTGTACAGACATCTTATGAAAAAAGGCTTCCATAAACAAGCCCCGTTTGATAAATGAATACAATTAAAGATTTTTAAAGATTTTTTCCATGACATTGCAGCTGTTTTATTATTTTTTGAGACAGCAGAAAACTTAAAAGTGTGATCTGATGGATTCATCCACCCAGAGCTCAGATATTGTATACAAAATGGGATCCTGGGTAGAATTCAAAATACAGACCACCATGCTGGAAACAGTACTGAGAGCACTACACCCTTTTATTATTAAGCTATTATGACTATTAAAGAATATATAAATCAACAAAAGGTCAGCACAGAAGACATCCATTTTCACAAAGTACTTTTTCAAGTTTCAAACATCAATATAATTTATTTGATCCAGCATTATAATCGGATGTAATAGAGTATATTTTGCATTTTAATGAGACAGCTCCATACAAATTTGCAATTTTTCAGGACATTTCACCCCTTTCTAATGCTAGGAGTCTTATGTATGAAGCTTTCTCACTGATTTGACAGATAGACAAATCTTGCTAAAATGGCACCCTTTTGCCAGTAACAGATAATAACAGTGTTATCGTAAAGCAACCAGACCATCAACTATGGATAATTATGTCATAGAACATCCTGAAATTTCAGCAAAAATTTTGAGTTTTTAGTTAAGTTCATTGGAGTCAATAGGAAAGGCAAAATAAAGTGTTTTTGTTCGTTTATAGGTGTGAAATTTGCTTTTAATAGCTCCTGATGGTTATAGAAGTTCCTTTCTACTAAATTGGACCAGAGATAAGCCTCTCATTACCCTCACTAATTTGCACTTTTCTCACAGAAAGAAAACAGACAGCAAACAAGTAAAATAAAAAACGTAAAGTGACAGTACACAAAGGGAAAAACTATTATAAAGAATATTAACTTAGATAAACTACCAACAAAAAAAAACCCACTCCCTCTAAATAAAGAAAAAAGAAAACTGTATTTGTTCTAAAAAAAGTTTGACTAAGCAGCTCAGTGAGCAAAATTTAAACTTTTTGCGTTTGTGAAATTTTGCCAGCTGTTAAATTTGTTATTTGGGGGCAAACAATGTTACTGCTTTACTATGTTGTTTACAGAGCTCAATAGTTTAAGCTGAAATTTACATGCAAAGGTTGATTCGCAGGTGTTTGTTCTCCTGATGTGCTCTATCTTTAGAAAACCTGTGATGGTCTGTATATGCTGTGTCATGGGTGCACCTTTTAGAAACATTTAAAACAATAAGCCTAGAAACATAAATCGAATATCAATTATAATTTTCCTCTAACCATGTACTTTGAATGGTCTTACAGCTGAGCCAGAGCCTCTGCTTCCAACACTTCCAGTGCAGGCCTTATCTATAGTCCTTTTGGGCAAGTATAGGAAGTAATGGCTAAAAAAGTTGGGGGGGCGTGACCGGAAGGGAACCGAGGCGGACGTGATTGCCAGGAGCTCCGCCGGTTCCGAGATTTCATCCCTCTTCATCCGCAGTTTTAACTGCTTTAGGGGAGACATCATCACCCATCGGGCAACCCTATGCCCTAAAGAACCTCCCTGGCCAAAAATTTCTGAAATCGCCCCCCCGGAGCGGATCGGGGGCTGCGGCCTACACGGGACCTGAAGCCGCGGCCTCGATTTGAGAGGCATCCGGCCGCGATCGTCCACGAAGAGGCTAAATACGGCCGATTCCTCTGCTTCCTGTGCGGCATCACTACCCTCCGATCTCCCCCAAGCCCCAGGGGTCTTGCCTGGCCAAAAATTAAGCAAAAAGGAGCAGCGGGAGCAGATCGGTAATTGCGGCCTAGTAGGGCCCAGAAGCCGCGGATTCACCTAAAGCGGCATTTGGCCGCGGTCCCCTATGGATCAGTAAAGTTCTCAGGGGGAGTGGCTTGGCTTGCAGGAGGGATGACAACCTAGAATGAGAGCCCCTCAGACGATCCGGTCTCCTCAACCCAAACAGGCAGTCTAAAGGCAAAATATGGGCAGAATTTTAAAAGGAGGACACGGCACTAAAACCCCAAAATCCAGACCCGGTACCAGTGGCAAAAACATACTGGATTTCTTCAACCTATCTCGCTCCACTCGAGGCAGCACTGCTTCCAAGATGGCGCGGGCTGCACAACGTGATGATGAGGGAGATTATGAAACAGACTCGCAAGCAGATACCGAGGATACGGTAGGAGACACAGACCACTCTGACCCCCCTCTTACATTCAAGATTATGACGGCCATCGCGGCAGACATTAAAAGCTCATTCAACGCCGCAATCATTGACCTCAAGGCAGACATTAATAGACTATCAGACCAAATGGCTGCTACAGAAAGGGCCGGGAAGCACAGAGACAAAGCCATTAAAAGATTAGAGGATGTCACTATGTCCCATTCCACCCATTTAATCACAATGAATAGACAGTTGGAGGACTTAAATAACAGAGGTCGGAGAAATAATATAAGAGTCAGGGGGATCCCTGAATCGGTGGACAGAGAGCAAACCAAATCTGCATTACGATCGGTGTTCAATGGCCTACTTGAGCGCCCTGCAGAATCACCCATTGAGTTTGAAAGAGCCCACAGGGCCTTACGTCCCAAACCACCGGATGACGCTCCACCTAGGGACATTATTTGCTGTCTCTCCAGCCACCCCCTGAAGGAGGAAATCCTCTCTAAGGCCAGGCAAAATGAACGCATCCTCTTTAACAAACATACGATTCAACTGTACCAAGACTTATCGTCCATAACGCTGAAAAACAGGCGCGACCTGAAACCGCTGCTAGAGGTTCTAAGAACACAAAACATCCCATACCGATGGAAGTTCCCATTTGCGCTACAAGTCTCACACGGAGGGAAACAGCACTTGCTTCGAGTACCTGCAGACCTACCAGACTTTTGTTCCAGTCTACAACTGGGAGAAGTGGAGGTACCTGATTGGTATGCGGAATTCTTGTTCCCCCATCCACCAGGACCATCAATGGACGAACCGGAGGCATCCACCTCCCGTTCCCCACACCACAAAAAGGGAAAGCAGCAAAGGAAAAGGGAATTGAACCCCTTTTTTGGATCATCGCCCAAAACCCCCAGGACCCCTAGATCCAGGGATCAACATTAAGAGTCTTTGGAAATGTGTCTGCGCTACCTGATTCCTCTCTACTCCATGACATCTTCAGCCCTTGACTGTATGACTATCCCCACTTACATAGCTTTGAAGATATCCTCAAAAACTACGACTCCACAAGCAGTATACCTCCTTTACCTTAAGCCTTTTTTCTGAATTTTTTTTTTCTTTTTTACTCTTCCCCTATATGCTATCATAACATAGCCTGTGATAAATCTGTGATCTTCCTTACATATAGGCTATACCAATCTTGAACGCTAGTTGGCGCCAACACATAACTGTTGCTGTTCTCCAAACTAAAACATCCAAACATGTTTTCTTAGTCCTGTATATGTGTTAACTTCCTGGTCTATATTAATGAACCCTAACAACATATAAGCCGCAACCCGGACTTGATACAGGATAGGGGAGTTTAGGGATTTGTTATTGTACTACAGAGATGTGGACTTTCACGACCCTCACCCAAAGGTAACTTTACTGTTTGAAACCTTACCTGACAGACCTACAATTCATGACCCATTAGATTTGATCTAAACTGAACTAAGTCAGAGTGCTTTCTGAGTGCAAAACACACGGGTCATCCTAATTCCCCTGCCATGGTACCTTTGGTGGAACACTCCCCGATATCCTAATAAGCAAGTTGCTTGTTACTTCTACTAGACCCATACCTGAAAATATTATGGAGAATAGGATTCTAGAGCCCACTCAGCAACTTTGAACCTTGCTAACGGAGTTACAATGTTTTTTGTTTTTTTTTCATTTTGTTTTCTATTTCTTGTTTCTCTGTTTTAAACCACCTGTTGGTGTCACCACTGCATTTATGCCTATTATTGCTCCTTTTGGAGACCGGGATCGCCTCAAGCTCATTACAGTGATAGACCTTATTACATATTAGTATAGAGGTCATCCTCCGGCTCGACCTTCCACTTCCCCAAATAGGATTGTTGAATTATATCTGTTACATTTTAAGCCTTACGCTATATCCTACTTATTGGCGGGTACAACCTGATTGCTTTAAGTCAGTTTGTCCACGCACTACTTTGTGTCTACTCCTTTCTTCACTCTCTTGTTCACTAATTCTACATCTCCCCCCCCTCCCTTTTCCCTCAATCCCTCTGCCTTACCACTACCCCCCATCCCTATAGGTTACTAACACATTTGTCTCAAATCTCTAGTAAAAAGCCTACAGGTACAATCGAACAACAACTACAGGTGCTCCACCCACGATCAAGATGGTATACTCGTAACTGGGTAAGCACGCCTTTTTAATTTCACATAACGTTAACGGTTTAAATATTCCTGAGAAAAGAAAGAAAATACTATACGAACTAAAAAAATGTAAGCCTCAAATAGTCTTTTTGCAAGAAACCCACTTTAAGGGACAATACCACCCTGATCTTGCAAATAAATTTTTCCCGAAAGTTTTTTATGCTAACAATGACTTGGCAAAAACCAAAGGCGTGGCAATATTGATCCATAAAGATGCGCCTTTCGTTTTTGAAAAACAACTAACTGACCCGAATGGTAGATACCTTTTCATTTCCGGCACCCTAAACAACAAACCGATTACATTGGCAAACACCTACTTCCCCAATAAGGCCCAGGTTACCTTTTGCAATCAGATGATTGCCGAACTCAAGAGCTTTGGGAAAGGCTGCATTATCCTGGGAGGAGACTTTAACATACCCCTAAACCCGCTTCAGGATACCTCCTCGGGTAAATCATGCCTCGCATTCTCGGCACTTAAAAGAATTAAACACTCACTGCAGTCATTAACACTAATAGATGCTTGGAGAGCATTACACCCTACAACCAGAGACTACTCCTTCTATTCGTCTACCCACAAACGTTACACCAGGATAGATAATTTGTTTATATCCCAAAGGGACATAGCCGATGTGAGGGGGGCAGAAATAGGATTAATCACCATTACCGATCATGCTCCGGTCTCTCTCCACTTCAAAGTGTCGCCGACGCATAAATACGACAGATCTTGGAGGCTCAACGCTTCTCTCCTTCTTGATCAGTCCACTCAGAAACATATACAATGCACCCTTACCAACTATTTCTCTGACAATTGTTCAGCTGATACCTCACCCCTAACGGTGTGGGAGGCCCATAAACCAGTGGTAAGGGGAGATTTGATCCGAGTGGGTGCACAAAGAAAAAGGAAGAGAGAACTAGTGAGGAATGACCTGATTTCTAAGATAAATGATTTGGAACTGAAACACAAGCAGACACTAGCCAATCGAGTTGAGGAGGAGCTGGTCAAACTCAGAAATGAACTAAGATCTCTCCTTGAAACAAACACAAAAAGAATTCTTTTTTTCAAAAAGTCCATATATTATGAACATGGGGATAAATCAGGTAAACTTCTTGCTAGAGCGCTTAAAGAAGCACAAACAGCTAATTGCATACTCAACATCAAAAATCACAAAGACCAACCGGTACACGATCCTAGGGGTATAGCTAATGTCTTTAAGGACTTTTACGCCCGACTCTACAATTTACCACCACAAAATCCCCCGACAGGTATCACTGTACATAGGAAACAAGCTATAATTGATTATCTGTCCCAAAGCGGACTCCCGGTCTTGGATGAGGAAAGCCTTGCCATCCTAGAATCTGATATAACTAGAGAAGAGGTTGAAACCACAATTAAAACACTGAAACCAGGCAAGAGTCCAGGCCCAGACGGCTTCACAGGACAATATTTCAAAACCTTTATCGACACACTGTCCACACACCTAACTAAAGCTCTTAATGTCATCAAGGAAGGCCACAAACCTTCCAATGAGTTCCTAATGGCACACATAGCAGTCATTCCAAAACCCGACAAAGACGTTACGACATGCTCAAATTACCGACCAATCTCACTCCTGAATACTGATCTAAAGATCCTAGCCAAAATCCTGGCGGACCGGATCAGACCTCACCTTGAAAAAATCATCGGCCCAGACCAAGTTGGCTTCATGCCCGGTAGAGAGGCCAGGGATAATGTGATTAGATCCTTGAATTTGATCCATGGAGCCAGATCAACCGGGTTTAAGGGCCTCCTGCTATCCACGGATGCAGAGAAGGCCTTTGACCGAGTGTCGTGGGACTTTTTGTTCTCAGCCTGCGAACACATTGGTCTTGGACCAAATATCATGTCATGGATCCATGCGCTATACTCTAAACCTCAGGCTAAGGTGAAGGTCAACGGGGTCTTCTCTGGTCCGCGAGACCTGTGCAATGGTACGAGACAGGGATGCCCACTTTCACCCCTCCTTTTTATCCTGACCCTAGAGCCATTAATTAGATCCATCAACCTAGATCCCTCAATTCAAGGGATACACATGCAAGGAAAGGAACACAAGGTGTCGGCTTATGCTGATGACCTGCTTCTATACATCGCACAACCGCACATTTCGATCCCCAACCTTAATAAACAATTTAACCACTATAAGTTTTTATCAAATTTCAAAATCAACAACTCCAAGTCGGAAGCCTTAAATTTGACTCTCCCGAAGCATATGATTGCCCTAACGAAGGCTAACTGCCCGTATAGATGGGAATATACCTCATTAAAATACCTAGGTATTAAACTCACACCGAGACTTGATTCACTGTTTGAAACCAATTTCTCTCCCCTATTAAACACTCTAGCCAGGGACCTTAAGAAATGGGATAAGGGGAGATTTTCTTGGTTCGGGAGAGCCGCTATAGTAAAGATGGCTATCTTACCGAGACTTCTGTACTTGTTTCACGCTCTCCCGATCCACATACCAAACTCATTTTTCAGACGCCTCACCTCGCTCCAGAGAATGTTCATTTGGGCTAATAAACACCCCAGAATCAGTTTCCAATACCTACAGCGCACCAGAGAACACGGAGGCATGGGCATTCCGAACTTCCTGAATTACTACTACGCCACTCATCTAACTAGGATGATAGACTGGCACTGCCATGGCTCATCCAAAGCTTGGGTAGATATAGAAAGGAACTGGTCTAAATCCGATACACATTTCCTACCTTGGTCTGATTACTCTATGATCCCCACAGAGATCAGATCCCACCCCCTGATTGGCACGACTCTGAATATACTCCATAAAACTTTAGCTCGGTCTGAACTCTCCTCCTCTCCGAGTCCGCTTACGTCTCTCTATAACAATCCTGCCTTCCCACCAGGAATGGCCAATAAAACCTTCCTCACATCGGCTAATAAAGACAAGAATAGACCACTACTTGCACTCCATTGCTTTCGTAACCGTAAACTTCTTGGATACGAGGAATTGAGAAATATATGCTCCACGAAAAACCACTAAATTCCTGGAACCACATGCAGATGCACGACTTCCTCCAAAATAACAAGCATAAATCCCAATTTACTAGGGACCCCTCAGACTTTGAGAAATGCTGCTTATCGGGGACCCCGATGAGGAAAGTGACCTCGTTGGCGTACAAATGGCTATGCACGCCCCCCCAATCCCAAACAGATCCCTATCAATCAATATGGGAGAAAGACCTAGATCTACAATTTTCGGCTGCTCAATGGAGGAGGTCGTGCATCTTTTCACACAAATGCTCCCTTAGTACTAAAGCACAGGAGACCGCATATAAAATTCGTACAAGGTGGTACAGAACCCCGGTCAAATTGAAACATTGGTACCCTGGACTCACAGATTCTTGCTGGAGATGTGGGAAAGCACAGGGCACATTTCTCCACATCTGGTGGTCTTGCCCCAAACTGATCCCGTTCTGGAAAGCAGTTGCACACTGGACGGAACACATTACCGGGACTGGTCTGCCATTTGATGCCCCAACCTTCTCACTGCACATAAACCAAATGACTTACAAAGCCTATAAGCAGTCTCTCACCCGACACCTATTAAACATGGCCAAGAGTTTAATCCCATTGAAAAGGAACTCCCTTGAAATCCCCCAAATTCGGGACTGGATAGGGAAAATAGACCAAATTTACGAGATGGAAAAATCCATAGCTCTGAAAATGGAACGCCATGAGTCATTCCGTAAACTTTGGGCTAACTGGACACTCTTTTCTGTTTCTCAGGAATATGAGACTCTGAAATCAACCACATAAAGAGCTAAACCCCTGACACTACACACCACAAGGATACCTGCAGCACCACTCTGGAGATAACAACCCTTTTTCCCACCTCCCATATCCCCACGCCATCCCTCCCCCCTCTCTCCTTCTCTCCCCCCCCCCCCTTACTTTCTTCTCTTCACTTCTCTTTTTCTCTTTCTTTTTCCTTTAATTTGTCACCTTTCTACTTCTATCCTAAGGTGACCACTCATAGATCTACAACTGTTGCATTTACGATTAATGATAATTACTTAATAATGTTACGTATTCACACTTCTCTCTAAGTTTTGACCAGATCTACATATTTGCTGACTGCAATTTGACAGGCTACTCTGGCAATTTACCTGCAACATAGGACCCATAATTGCGGAATACACTATATTTTTATTCTTTCTTATCCTCTTTGCTGTAGAAGTGTGAGACAATATATTTTGATATGTTACAGTCTTTACTGAACTATTATGTTTTATTGTTCATTCTCTATTACCTTAATAAAGCACTTTTTTGTGAAAAAAAAAAAAAAGTTATAAAAGACAGATCTCTAATTGTGTTTCCTGCACTCTACCTGAGTCAGCAGTTGACACTTACACATAGTTGTGCAAGCAGCATCAAGCATTGGAGTAGGAGGGTTAGGTAAAAACAATGTAACTTTAGCTATGATTTAAATAAAGCTTTTTGAATGCAACCTGTGATAAAAGAAATACATATACTGCTTAGCCTAAAATGTTAGTTGCCTAGGAATGCTGATCTTCTAGCTTCAATACTTTCTCAGTCTCTAGCCTAAGGCCCCTTTCACACAGGGTGGATTCCATGCAGAATCCATTCTGATCAGCTCACAGATCCTCTTCTGATCAGAGCAAAGCACATCTGTGTCCACTCAGCATCTGCAGAGCGGACATGGACAGAGCCTGCTCTATGGGCAGCCCAAAGAAAACAGACTCTGCCTGTCCATTTATATCCAATCTGATCCACCTAAAGAGAAGAGGACGGATCCCCTTCTGTTTTATTTCAGCTGACCGAATCAGACCCGGAGGTTGACTGGTGTAAATTAACCTTCTGATCAGGTCCACCTGAAAAACTGACAGATTACCCACGTGAAAGGGGCCTAAGGCTGGCCATACACTATACAATTTTCTTGTTCAACTTTCCTTTAGATTTACCAAAACCATATAATATAAGTTCAAACCTGAACGCTTTCAAATTGTATGCAATCAGGCAGGCCCTTGCACTACATAGTTGAAGGTAAATCTAAAGGAAATTGAATAAGAAAATTGTATGGTGTATGGCCAGCTTAAGTCTTAACTACACACACATCCCAGATAAAATAGTTTGACAGTGTGAGCTTAAGCATTTATTTTATGGCAGATCTTATTTAAAGGAAAAGTGTGTAGTATGTTTTGATTGAGATCACACTGTGAATAAAGTAATATTATTACTTAATATTCCTAATATACAGAGGGTATAGAAAAGACCCCCCCCCCCCCTTAAAATAATCACATTTTGTGGCTTTGCAATGAAGACAAACACAGTTATTGTTTTATCCAGCTGTTTTTCCTAGTGCACCTTATAACATCCAAGTGAAAGATATAACATCTACATGTCAGAAAAAAGAAAAAAAAATCAAAAACAGAATTACTGAGTTGGAAAAAGGATCACTCACCTTATATCAGTATTGTGTTGAATCACCTTTTGCTTTAATTACAGCCTTTAGTCTGTTTGGATATGTCTCTACCAACTTTGCACATCTAGACTTTGCAATATTTGCCCACTCTTCTTTGCAGAACTGCTCAAGTTCAGTTCAATTTGATGGTGACCGTTTGTGGACTGCAGTCTTCAAGTCATTCCACAGATTTTCAATGTGGTTTAAGTCTCGGCTCTAAGTAAGCCATGCAAGGACATTCACCTTTTTCTCCTTCAAACACTGTGTGGTCATTTTTGCTGTGCGCTTTGGGTCATTGTCATGTTGGAAGGTAAACCTTCTTCCCATTCACAATTTTCTTTTAGAGCGCAGCAGATTTTCCTCAAGAATTTGATAGTATTTTGCCCCATACACTTTTCCTTCTATCCTGAAAATTGCTCCAGTCCCTGCTGCAAAGAAACACCCCCATAACAGAATATTACCACTTCCATGCTTTGCTGTAGAAATGGTATTATTTGGATGGTGAGCTGTATTGGATTTCCACCAGACATATCGTTTGGGGTTGAGGCCAAATAATTCTATTTTAGTCTCATCTGACCATAACACCTTTTTCCATGTGACCTCAGAATCTTAAAGGTGTGTTTAAGGTGGTCAGATGAGACTAAAATGTAATTATTTGGCCTCAACACCAAACAATATGTCTAGTGGAAATCCAATGTTCATATTTCTTATTACATTTTAAACATAATCTCCATAGCTGAAGGGGCAGAACCTCACCATATGTACCAAATCACCACTATATTTACTAAGAACGTGAACATTGGGTGCAACGTGGATACGACTTTGGCTTTGACCAGTTTTAATGGACAACGGTTGCACACAAGTTGCATAGTATAACAATTAGGTATGACTTTCATGCAACTTCTGAGGGTTAACATTGAAGTTTATGACACTCAAATTGCAAGAAAGTCAGACCAAAGTAGTGCATGACCTACTTTGAAGTTGCTGCAACTTTAAGTTGCGCATAGATGAATGGGTATCATTGGAAAACATGGGGAATGACATGTCGTGAAACTCTGATGTCCAAAGTTGCATGACAAGTTGCACAAGTGTGAAAGGGACCTAAGCCAGAATACTGAGCATACACAGAAATGAGGTCAAAACAATGATGAAAATCACTTAAAATTGTTCAGGCCTTGCACTGGCCAGCTGGGGAGGAACCAATTTACACAAAAGATAAACTTTATCGTGCAGATTATATTAAATCAGAATGGATCATCTGCATACAACACTGCTACATTAATTCAAATTTAGGTATACAATTTCACAACTGTCTTGAAAAAAATTGTGGGACCCACTCAATATATAACAAGCAACAGGTATAAAAAGGAATGAGATTGACACAACACTACATAAAAAACAATAACTTTTATTGTATTACTCAAAATCTATTGATGAACCTATGAAAAGGTAACAAAATACTAAAATTATTAGTGCACACCAGAATGAGAACAATAATTCTAGGGTCATCATTCACAGTTAATTCTTAACTGATGAACTGTAAAAGGCCTTTTAAGCCTCGCCTAATTTTGGGTACATTACTTTGTTGCTCTTTCACAGGCGTGTGCAGTTTTAAAATTTGAAATTGATGTCAGTAAAACTTGACATGTTTGTATTTACCTGATGCATCCTCGTCTTTTATCATCTATCAAAAAATAGGTAATATTTAAAAATAAAATTCATTTTTGCACACTTTGTACTGAGAATATGGGTTTGATAAATGCTCTAATATTGCTAATATCATGTAGCAAAAAAAAGTACTCTCCACGGTCTCTGTTTCGGAAATATATAATGCTTTAGGGATTGTAAGTAATCTGCAAGCCTAAAATGTGCATTTTAACATGTGTGAAAACACAACAAAAGGATTTAAAGGGTATTCCTTATAATATACTGGACAAAGAGTGAGTACTGAAACAAACTAAATTGTAGTCAGTTGATGATAAATAGGAAAATCTATGGCTGACATCAGCATCCAAAAATGGTCACAGTTGTGTGCTAAGGATTTTCGGGTGCTAATTTAGTTCCCTGCACGACATATACAGCGAATACGGTGAATCTTACTGCAGAATGAACTTTGTATGTCTATATTATACAGTATACAGCTGTGATTTCTATCAGCCACAGATTTCTCATTCATCACTTATGTAGTGCAGTTTGAGCATCAATAAAAGTGTAAATTGTGAAGAACAAGCAGAGGACCTGGAGGTGGCATACACCTCATTACATTTAAAGTGGTTGCAAAGGCAGAAGGTTTTTTTTTACCTTACTGCATATTCTGCAGTATGGTAAAAAGCTTTCTGTATGAAGCTCCCCCCCCCCCACAGCCCCCCCAAATACATACCTAAGCCAGGTCTTGATCCAGCAATGTGCACGAGAGCCAAGGCTCTCCTGCTCCTCATTGGCTCAGATACAGCAGCAGAAGCCATTGGCTTCCGCTGCTGTCAATTAGAGCCAGTGGTGAGGGAGCAGGGACACATAGAGTGCGGTTCGGGAGTGAGCATTCAGAAGTGACCCATAGTAAGCTGCTTGGTATGGGAGCATTTGTCGGGGGGGCTGGAGCCCGGAATACCATCGGGGGACCCAAGAAGAGGAGGACAGGGGCTGCTCTGTGTGAAACCATTGCACAGAGCAGGCAAGTATAACATGTTTGTTATTAAAAAAAAAAAAAGAAGAAGAAGTTTTACAAATCACTTTAACTATTTAAAACCTAACAAAAACTGTTTTTCCCCAGAATTCTTCCTAAACTGTTTTCCATACAAAGCCACCTGTGTCAGGATTAGGGTTGGCACTTCAACCAGGACACACATTAATTACACAGGTTCTGTGGCTGATTAAGGTGGTATATAAACTCACTCGGTGCCTTATGTGCATTATATCAGCCTCAGAACCTGTGTAATTAATATGTGTCCTGGATGAAAGGGATGAGGTGGAAACCCTAGTCAGGATTCCACTGACTACAAACTTCATATGCATGCATTGGCAATACTCCAATGTGCATGTATATGTTACTTATTCTAATTGCTTCTTTCTTGAAAGGCTTTTGATGCAATTACCACACTGCAGCTGATAAGGGGGTACAACTGGTCCTCCTGTAGGGGGCCCAGGCAAGCAGGGTGGCCCGGGCAGCAGGAGGAATTGGATACCGAGGGGAAATTACAGAACCAATCCCCCTGTACGCCTGTCCCTGCAGCAGCTGAAAACTGGCTTCTACTCCTCTCCCACCAACTTTCAGCTGCTGCAGAGATAGCCATAAAAGGGAGTTGGTTCCTATAAGTGCACTCCCTCCCCCCGCTTCCCTGATCACCCTCCTTAGCCTCTGATTCCCCCTGCTGCCTGCCTTTCCCCCCACCCCCACCCCACCAGCTCTGACGGCTTCCTCTCCTCTCCCTGGGGCACAGGGAGATCTTTTCAAGATGGAGAGCTGGTGGAGCGGGTGAAGGGACTTGAAAGATGTGTTTGCTATGCATCAGTTTGTGAATGAACAGAGGCTTCTGTGCAGAGTGCTTTCTTTTCATTCACTGTCCAGTGCAGCTGAGGCTGCAGACAAAGGGATTGAGGAATCTATGTTCTCAGTCCTTTTCTCTGTCTCAAATGTAAGACATCAGGGGTCTGTTTAGACCTCTGATATTTCACAACAGACCCCCTCCTTCCCAACAGCATTGTGAAAAAATACGGAAAAAATTATAAGTTAAATTAAATTAAAGGTTTAAGAGCTTATTCACATGGGTTCTCTGGCCCATACAGTATGAATGAATGGTTTGTTTGTGCTTCTGGAACTGCTTACTACTCTGAAGATGAAACAGCTGTATGAACACAGTCGCAGGTCCTAATTTGACAGCTGTGCATGTGCGGGTGAGTGACCCTGACTGTACACTGTCTGTATTCGGGACTCTACACCTGCATCCAGTACAATTTATTTTCATTTAGATGTAGCAGGTATTTTGTAAGTTATGTTGTGTTTGTGTCTGTATCAATGAGCATATTTTTTACCAAAAATATAATTTAGCTTTTTTTTTTTTTTTGGGAAGGGGGGCCTGTCAGGTAGGCTGTACGGGGCCCTGTGATTTCTAACAGCAGCCCTGTTTACCAATAACCATTTCTGTACTGCATTCTCTTGATACAGGTGCTTGGCTAGGTTATTATGGTAATGGTACTTTAACTGAGGTACTTATATAGCTTCATCGAATTAAGGCAGCGCTTTACATATGCATTATACATATACATCAGTCCCTGCCTCAAAGAGCTTACAATCTAGGGTCCCCATTGGAGTGCCTCCTTACATCAGTGTCCCCATCGGAGTGCCTCCTTGCATTAGTGTCCACATCGGAGTGCTCCCTTACATTAGTGTCCCCATCGGAGTGCCTCCTTACATCAGTGTCCCCATTGGAGTGCCTCCTTACATCAGTGTCCCCATCGGAGTGCCTTCTTACATCAGTGTCCCCATCGGAGTGCCTCCTTACATCAGTGTCCCTTCATGTGTCCGGGTCAGAGTTCCCCTGTATGAGCCCCGGTTAAATTGCCCCTGGTCAGAGTCCCCCTTTAATAATGCGGTCAGAGTCCCCCTTTATTAATGCGGTCAGAGTCCCCCTTTAATAATGCCGTCAGAGTCCCCCTTAATAATGCGGTCAGAGTCCCCCTTAATAATGCGGTCAGAGTCCCCCTTAATAATGTGGTCAGAGTGCCCCTTAATAATGTGGTCGGAGTCCTCCTTAATAATGCGGTCGGAGTCCCCCTTAATTATGCGGTCAGAGTCCCCCTTAATAATGCCGTCGGAGTCCCCATTTAATAATGCCGTCGGAGTCCCCCTTTAATAATGCCGTTGGAGTCCAACTTAATAATGCCGTCGGAGTCCCCCTTAATAATGCTGTCGGAGTCCCCCTTTAATAATGCCGTCGGAGTCCCCTTTAATGTGCCCCGATAAGAGCTGTGTTTGTGTTCTCTAATCAGACAATATTCCCATATATATATATATACATATAATATACACAGTACAAAATGTCAGCTTCACAGAGTAATGAGACGCCTCCTACTCTCTCTCTCCACTTATCTGTTATGCAACCCCGATGGTGTACACAGAGCCTATGTGTACTACTGAGCAGATAACTTCTACTGTCTGATTGGTAGATGGGAGTGGTTTATGCAAATTACCCACAGAACTGCAGAGCTGATCACATGCTGAAGTGCAATGCTGTATTTATTCTTTTCTAATATATATATATATTGGTCAGAATGAAATGTAAAGTCTTTAATATATATGTGCATTATTAAGTACATTGAATACAACATTTAAATGGCTTTTATTATTCATGACAGAATTCATTACCGTAATGTGAAAAGGCAGTGACTGCCAGCTATTCACTCAGATGCGGCTGTGGGTTTCCACCCACAGTTTGGGAAGTTCTGCCCTAACTGACTGAAGTAAGGCTGGGTGAAGTCGCTTCTCGGCCTTTTGGCTAAGATCAAGTGTAGTATCTGTTCTTATCAGTTGGTATGGGCCTTAGCTAGTACCAGTATGACCGAAACCCGGAGCGCTCTGAGTATTGAGGTATGGGAAGTAGGTCATCTGGGAAAGCATGTGGGGCCCGCCGCCTTCTGATTCGAATGGGTTGAACTAGCCTAACCAGTTTGAAGGGGGCAGGAAAACCGGTTCAGGGGGCCGGTGGAACTGCTCCTGGATGTAATGGGCTGAGGAACGGGATGGCGAGGGGAGGGCTTTCTCCTCCTGGGTTTTGATCTGGCCTTGTAAAAGGCCTGTCCCCAGTGGTAGGTAAGCTCTCTCTAAGCTGTCCAGGTTCTGATGTCTGCTGGTGGGGTTAGGCTACACTCGGTCTGGCCGGGGGGCTGAGATTGAAAAAGCCCGTAGTGTAAGTGCCCCTGGGGTGGCAGCCCAGGGGTGCCTTAACTTCTCACTGGTGAGGGGCAGCTCGCTGTGAGTTCTTTTGGCACCTTGGTCACTGCACTATGCACACCTTTTTCACACCTGCCTCTTGGGACAGGCCTTTTGGCTTGCACCAGAGGAATTTTTTATTCCGGCTGGAAGGCCTGCCTTGGTTCCTCACATGGCACCATCGCACTTTCCCCACTTCCCCTTCCCCACTTTTATGTTTTGTCTGTCCTTTTATTTGGAGTTTGTCACCTGCACTTTCACCTTTTTTCTTTATTTGCACAGACTGGAGTGTGTGGGTCCTCGGGCCCTGCCTTAAGTCTTGGGAGGGGGTGGATATGGCCTTTTGGCTTAGTTCGCCCTCTCCCATGGGGTCTCCCTTCGGGGGAGCCCTACTTAGTACTCGGTGGGGGCTGTTCCGGCAGTCCCCCTGAAGAACGGGGTCTGTCTGGTTTCGGCCAGACAGACCATGAGTACCTTATGTCCCTGTCAGGAGTCTTGCGCCCCGGGGGATTGAGGTTTCGGGTCCTACCTCTTCGGAGGGAAGACCATTCGATTTCGCACACCCTGTGCTTTTTTGTGTTCTCACCTTGTGTGTGTGCACTTTTTTATGCACCGGGTGGAGTCTTTTGAGTGTGTTGCACACGCTACGGGCTTAAAAAAAAAAAAAAAAAAAGGCTGGGTGAAGTCTCTGCACTCCCAACGGCTGTCTGTGGGGCACATGCGCAGTAACGCAATCCCAGGGACACTGGACGCAGAGACACTCTGATTTTATTATTATAGCTACATACAGTATATCTAAAGTGATAACAAAAATGTGTGAGCAGCTGCTAGGCCCCCTCCTGCTACGGAAACTAGATAGATAGAAAAAATGGGAGAGAGATGTACCCCATGGGTCTGCGCTTGCTAGCAAATAAACCAAATATTTATAAACTATGAAAAAAATCTCAAATAACTCCCATTGTACGAAAGTAGAATGGGAATATAATGTGTTTTTCTGACAGTGGATAGTGAATTAGTTACATAAATAATAGAAAAAAATATTTTTTATGATTTGAACTATCCCACAGTACATAAAGGGGGTGCCCAATAATGGGATATCTGATAATAAACAGTGAAAAAAAACGTAAAAAAAAAAAAAACCCTTATATGTACAGAAACACTTAGTGCATTTAAGAAAGTATGTGTGTGTACCCTTGAGAGGTTGTATTAACCAATGATACAAACTGTGCAATATGCCAACTAAGCTGTAAGAAATAAAAAAAAAAATGATACAAATGTACTAATAATATTGTAATATTGTACAAGGTGAGGTAGTCCAATGACTCTATTAGGTCCAAAAGAATTTACATTTCCAGCGAGGATGATCAGATGGTGTAAGTCCCAGGAAAAAAAGGCTGAACAGCTATCTCATGCAAGGAGTGGAGTCCAGGGTCACCACGTGTTCTCAGGGGATATAGGAAAACTCACCAGATCCCTTGGATCCTCTCTTGTCTTACGACAAATAGGATCAACCAGACTTGGGTGGTCTCCTCCACCAGGGAATGTATCTGTGAATCCTGGATCCGTTTATAGCTCTGCTCCTTCTTCCCATGCCCCAAAGGACTCAGCAGGTATGGATATGCATGGGAAAGGTATACGAGATCCTCATAGTGAATTGCGTTGTAAAAGATTTATTGAAAAACGTTTTTTAAAATGTTCCATACAATCATTAAAAATTCCATAAAAAAGAATCCAGAGGAGATGGCACAGTACAAGTGAGCCGCGGGAAAGGGATATGCACACCCGCAGGGTGTATACCGGGTAAAACAAGGGAACGCCGAGCGAACAGCCAGCTTGCGTTCCACTTGCTAATTCGGCCCAATGATCAGGCGCTCTACTCGTGTTCCAAAATGACGCGTTTCTTCTTTAACGTGTGATGTCTTCAGATATTGGAATCCTCATAATGTGTCTATGTTTATTTCTTATGATCGTCAGCTCCCATTAGTGGCCATAACTGAAGCATTTTCCTGATTGAGGAAAATACTGCATTTTGGCTGCTAGATGGTACTGATGATCATAGGAAGTAAACATACTGAACGCATTATGGGGATTATTCAAGATGGCTGCCTGAATGCTGAGACATTTTCACAACTAATTTTTTATAACTAGACCATAACTTTAGTGATATTTAGTGGTATGGCACTAGAGAAGTAGAAATAGGGCATCAGAGTCAGCAATATTTTAGCAGCTGCTAGAATGGCCTTTCATCAAGACTGGTGGAGTTTTTGTTTGGCCAATATAATCACCAGGACATGGAATTCACCAGGAGACTTCTGATAATATTATCAAAAGCTTAGATTTTGGGTTTAAGTTCGCTTTATTATATTGTATACTCTGTAAAATACATTCCAAAATCCTAGAAATAAAAATTTGTCAGAGGAAAAATAACGCTGAGAATGGCTCTAGTTTTGTATAGGAAAAAGTCATTGAAAGTGAACATATCTACAGCAGTCAAGTGAAAAATTGTGATGGAACACATACAGTAGCAAGTGAAGCATGTTCATAAAACAGATATAGAATGAATGCAGACATTCAATTGCTAGAGCTTCACTCATTCTGACACTGTATGCTCCCCAATCAAAAAGAAAAAACTGAATTCATAATATATCAGCAGAAAAGACAACAAAAAACAAATATTTTCAAAAGTAAAAAATACAAATCCGAATGACAACACTGCTCCTCCATAGACAGTACATTGAACTTTGTTTTCTAAGACAGGAAGTGTGTTACTAGCAGGATCCGCAGGTGAAAATAAAGCAAAACACCCTAAAAACTTACTTCAGCAACCACAAATATTGACTAGTTATCTGCATTAAACTACATTTTTGCTCTTGGGTTTAGCTATGCATAAAAGTGACACTAAACCCACAACAGTAACATCAGTTTGTATATGCAGTAAATCATGCTTGTTATACCTAATGTGGAACCTAAGGGGTTAATCCTCTGCATTGTGTAAAAAGGCTGTTTGATCCTGTATTCTCTGATCCTCACTTTCTTCCACTATCCCCAATCCATCTTCTGATAAGACAGAGCCTTTGGAGCTTTAATCAGACACAGATAGAAGTCACAAGACTGCTATATACTGCTGATGAAAAAAGGTATTTAGCAGTTTATATTTACTAAAACAATTACATTTCCATGTTCTGTGTACTGTGGGAGACCAGATATAGTGAATGCAGGGTCTTGAGTTTAGTAACACTTTAAGGAATACACTGCTAACACCACCCTGCCCGTTGGACAGTGAAGGAGAAGCAGCAGACAAGATGAGGCAATCTGTCTGTTCTCTCTCTTTCTATCAGCAGGGCCCTTGCAAAAACATTTGCATGCTCCCAATGCTGCCTCTTCCACACCCAAACTGAGAGCTGCTATATGTGGGATTTAAAGAGGCTGAAATCAAAGTAGGAATCTGGAACAACACTTACTAATTTAAAAAATACTCATTCCTAATGCCTGTTCTGGCTAACCTGTGCAAGAAAGATGGGCATGCTTACCTAATTTGATTCCACCCAGTCTGATCACGTGATTTCCCCAGTATACTGGGGAGAAGGGAGAGCTCTTGACAACCGCTGGTAAAGTATGGAGCTTTGATGTCACTCATAGGCTTCAATGGCCCATCCTTTGGCTCCTCTGCCCTGAAGCTGTTGCTAGCTGAGAACAGGGGAACTGATCACATGACCCGACCTGAGCTGCATTAAGATAGGCGTCTTTCTCACACAGATTAGTAAGAGTTAGTTAGGGGTATCCCAGGATTCTACTTTAAGTCAGATTTAGATACATGCATTTATTGTATTTAAAAAGTACATATCATGATTTAGTAGAATTCAGAGCTGCATTTATTTTGTGTCATTTGTATCTCCCTGAATTTCAGCAACCAGAACTCTGTAAGCTGTGTCCTTGTTCCATGTGTTGCTCAGCATGGTGTCTCTGTAAGGAGGCAGCCATCTTGGTAGAGGCAGGGCTCTGCATCCTCATGGCAGATCCTCAGCAAGGAGAATAGTGAGCAGCGCAGAAATGACATCTTAAAGTGTTCTAAACTCACAACAGTAAAATCGGTCTGTATATGCAGTACTGTATGCTTTTTATACTCACTGTGGAACCTAAGAGGGTTAATCCTCTGCAAAAAGGCTGTTTAATCTGGTCTTCTCTGATCCTCCCCTTCTTCTACAGTCCCCAATCCATCTCCTAATAGTATAGAGCATTAGGAGCACTCTGCATATGCTCAGTTTGGTGTGTAATGCTGGAGAGTTTTTTTTTTCCTTGGGAGGGTGCATGTATTTGGCTCTGGGCCAATCAGCACTGTCCAGACAGAGGGTCAGGGGTCCTGCAGCCTCATAGGAAAATCAGGGGAGAATGAAAACTATTCCTACAAGCTTTAACCAGTATTCGGCTGGACACTGATAGAAGTCAAAAGACTGCTATATACTGCTGATGAGAAAAAGTATTTAGCAGTTTATAATTACTAAAATAATTGCATTTCTACGGTCTGTGTACTTTGGGAGACCAAATATAGTGAATCCTGGGTCCTGGGTTTAGTAACACTTTATATCTCTCTTCAAATCTTATTAGACTAGGAATCAGAGGCAGCAGTGCCTTTGATCCCACACTGCACCTGTATAGCTGAGACAAAGGAGTGCCTAGGCATCCGCTAACACTAGGAAGTGCATTACTATTTTTCAGGAGGAATTAGAGATAAAAGGTAAACCTCTGTTTACTGCTTGGGCAAAATTAACATTAATATTTCTAAATGTTCCCTATAGCATAGGAAGTCTTCATTTCCACATTAGGTCAGTCATCCAAGCTGAAATATTTATTGGTCACTGTCAGCGGTTAGTAGAATAGGTCTTTAAATCACCGTGTTTCATATTCTCCTAAATTGCTCATTTGGTGCACTCCATAATCGTGGCTCTATTAACAAAATGACAGCACACCATTTAGCGAAGGAAGCACAGCTTTGAGGCAAGAACAATTACAGCTATAGCTACTAATGTCTAGGTTACCCAATCACAAGTACAGAAATGCTGTTCCATCAGCTAGAAGTACATGGCGTGTGAAGAACAGGTCACAGCAGTTCCAACGAGGCACAATTTTCAGAATTTTGGGATGAAAGGTGAGAAAAAGTTTTCTTTGTTCCTGGTATGTATATTTAACCACTTTAAGGATTTGCCCCCATAATGACCAGGCCACTTTTTTCAACTTGGCACTGCGTGATTTTAACTGACAATTGCACGGTCATGCAATGCTGTAACCAAACAAAATTTAAGTCCTTTTTTTCCCACAAATAGAGCTTTCTGTTGGTGGTATTTGATTACCTTTTTATTTTTATTTTTTTGGGCTATAAACAAAAAAAGAGCGAAAATTCTGAAAAAAAAAACAATATTTTTCACATTCTGCTATATAACATTCTCAAAAAAAATAAATAAAACTTATTTAACATTTTAGGCCAATTTATTTTCTGCTACATATTTTTGGTAAAAAAAAAATCAATAAGCCTATTCTGATTGGTTTGCGCAAAAGTTATCGTGTCTACTAACTACGGGAAAGATTTATGTTATTTTTATTTTTTTTCACTAGTAATGGCGGCGATTGGCAATTTTTAGCGGGACTGCGACATTGCAGTGGATAGATTGGACCCCTAACTGACATTTATGACACTTTTGGGGGTACCAGTGACATTATTACAGTAATCAGTGCTAGAAATATGCACTGTTACTGTGATAATGACACTGGCAGGGAAGGGGTTAACATTGTGGGTGATGAAGGGGTTAAATGTGAGCCTAGGGGAGTGATTCTAACTATGGGGGGTGGTGGTTTCTGAAATGACTATAGAGACCTGCGATCTATATAGAAGGATCGCAGGGGCTCTATGATCATTCCAGGGAGAAGAACGGTCAGCTTTGTTTACAACAGGGAACGATCCCGGGTGTCAGGCGGCAATTGGAGCTGCCTGACCCATGCATCGGCTTCCTCGCTGCCAAGTCTCCAGTCTCCAATTACTGTGAAAAATAAATAAATAATTTAATTAGGGGGTAGACCCAGGGATAATAGCCTATCGCTACTACCCTAGAGTGCCATATTATGTTGTCCAACCCCCCGATCCCTCCCTCCCATACATTTTAAAACGTATCAAAGAGTGTTTTATCTCAATGTGTAAAAGCACTATTTCTATTACTATTACTGTGAGAAGAGAAAAAAAAGGGGGAGGGGGGAAGGGAGAAGTAGAGGGGGGGGGAGGGGCAGAAAAAAAGAAAAAGTATCCATCTGGACAAAACTGAGTCCTGCAAGTCTTATTATGAAATTTTCCCCATCTCTCCGCCCCTCACCTCCTGGAAAACATTGTCATTATCCTTCCAACTTGTATAAACTTTAGATTGTTTAAAATGTAATCAAAACCTCCAAGTTCCGTGGAATTTTGACCAAGAGTCATTCTGCAAATGTAGTAAATCCTCCCCCTCCTAAATCTTTATGAGTTTCCCAAAGTACAGTCAGTGAGATATTTTCTGTATTATTCTCCATAAAGAAAAGGTCCAAGTCCCTCTCTATGTCCCCAACTATGCTAGAGTTGTGTAAGAGGGACTCATCTAACCTCCAACACCTTTGCCTGGTTAGTATGTCCTTAAAATGTAAGACAACTAAAACCGGAGCATGGTCTGAGAGGGTTACATAGTTACATAGTTCATCAGTCCATCCAGTTCAACCTATGATGTGTGTGTGTGTGTTTGCTGTTAATCTAATCTGTGTGGACTATTAATCACACAAAAAAAGTTGTTAAAAATTGTCGTTTTTGATAGAGAGCCAATTATTGAAAAAATTATTGAAAAAAAAAAATTAGATTTCTTTGGATTTAGTGTCTGGGGGGTCTAAAAAGTTGACCTGTGAAGTTTCAGCTCTGTAGCATGTCCAGAACCAGAAAAAAAAGATTGTTTGTCTTAGAATTGCAGTAGAGCAGGGATATGGCTCCGCTATTTTCACACCTGGCCGTTTTTGTTGCAGGCGTTTATTGGGCTTTTTGTGGACGTCTTTGGAGGCAGGCAAGACATCTGAACTTCTGTGTAGGGGTATATATACACACACATATATGTATATATACACATACACACATATGGGTGTGAAAGTAGCAGAACCCTATGCCTGCGCTAATGAAATTATTTGCAGGCATAGGGCTCCGCTCCTATCACACCTATATGTGTGTATGTGTATAAATACATATACGTGTGTGTGTATATATACCCCTATACAGAAGTTCAGATGTTATGCCTGCCTCCAAAGACACCTAAAAAATGCCAAAAAAAACGCCTGCAACAACACACCTGGGCGTTTTTGTTGCAGGCGTTTTTTTGGGCATTTTCTGGGCGTCTTTGGAGGCAAGCATAACATCTGAACTTCTGTATAGGGTTATATATACACACACACACATATATGTATATATACACATACACACATATAGGTGTGAAAGTAGCGGAACCCTATGCCTGTGCTAATGAAATTATTTGCAGGCATAGGGCTCCACTCCTATCACAACAAAAACGGCCAGGTGTGAAAGGAGCGGAGCCATATGCCTGCTCTACTGCAATTCTAAGACAAAAAATCTTTTTTCTATGGCGGTCACCCTGACATGGAAGAGTTTGGTCACCCTGCCATAGCAGTCAGAGTCAGTTCACCCTAAACTACACTACGGTCACCCTGACACTTAACACTTTCCCTACAGAAACTAGATTATTGAATCTAACTATAGTGGAAAATAGTACCCTAACTACACTAGATATCCCTTTCCTCACACTAATAATTGCTAAATGACACTTTTGAATCAGGAGTAACAGAACTGCTTCCACTCTCTTCCACAGCCCCTGTATTACAGTGCTAGAGATTTTGCGGGGCTATGTTATATACTGGGGGGCGTATTCACTACTGATTGGCCTCTGGACCCCCTAGTCACTCCAATCACATTCCTAGCATCCTCCTGCCCCCTCAATTGGCTTTTACTGATGGTTCTGATCCAATCACGGGCTTTTAAAGCCCAGTTCCTGTCCCATTGAATTTTGGTCGGTTCTGGTTGCCGAATTCCGAACTTTTTCCGCAAAAAGTTCGGAATTCGGCCAAATTTCGAACAGTCAATGTTCGGGTCGAACCGATGGTCGACTCGAACATTGATCGAACGGTTCGGGTCGAACCGATGGTCGACCCAAACCGTTATATCATCCCTAATCACCAGTACAGTATTTGTACATTGATATCATATCCCCCCTCAAGCGTCTCTTTTCCAGAAAGAATAAGTTCAGTGCTTGTAGTCTTTCCTTATAGCTGATGTCCTCCATTCCTCTAATTATTTTTGTTGCCCTTCTCTGGACTCTCTCCAGTTCCAGCACATCCTTTCTGAGGACCGGTGCCCAGAACTGGACAGCATATTCCAAATGTGGCCTGACCAGAGTCTTGTAGAGTGGGAGAATAATCTTTATAATAATAGGGTTATTGATTTTATCTCTACTTTCAATAGCCCTTCTAAAAGCTGATGGTCTAAGAAAATATAATCAATTCTTGAATAAGAGGAGTGTACCAGAGAGTAATTGGTAAAATCCTTATCTTTGCTCTCTCGTTGCTTCTTTGATGTAAAACATCTTGCTTACAGAAATCAATAGCACAATCTGAAATTCACACATACAACGAGAAAAACAAATTATCTGAAATTAGTAAATGGTTTGGTGGTGAATTGGCGCAAGAAGAGGTCTCAAAAAAAAAAAAGTCTGGTCCTGGGGACCCGGGGGAGGGGGAGAAGGGAGAAGGGAAACACCAGGGGTGGGGGGACCCCCACACAGTTCAGGGGGTAGCTGTCCACTGTAGCGGCTGCCGGCGGAAGAGACAGAAGAGATCTCTGGGGGGAGACAAGAGGGAAGACAGCGCAGCGCCTTCTAAGTGCAGCAAGACATTTATTGAAGTATGTGCAGCAGTATTACACTCACATTTAGTCGGTGAATAAGATGCAGTCAGTCAAGTAATGTTGATCATCAGGAGCATCACTGGAGCGGGTCCTGGTGGTGGAGGCAGTGGATCCCGGTGAGGGCGGCAGGGGGTTCCTCCGTGTGTACAGGGATGGCCTCGGTGGTGTCCATGGGCTCCTCGTCAACTGGTGGAACGCTGGCACTCGTGGGTCCTGGGATCCTGGAGTCACTCCTGGCAGTGATGTGGGATGCTACGGCGACGCGTTATCGGAGCATGCGCTCCTTCCTCAGGCCGTGGATGCACCATGTTTGGACAGGGCATTTATGCAGTGATAATTAAGCCACCGTCCTTATCACTGCATAAATGCCCTGTCCAAACATGGTGCATCCACGGCCTGAGGAAGGAGCGCATGCTCCGATAACGCGTCACCGCCAGGAGTGACTCCAGGATCCCAGGACCCACGAGTGCCAGCGTTCCACCAGTTGACGAGGAGCCCACGGACACCACCGAGGCCATCCCTGTACACACGGAGGAACCCCCTGCCGCTCTCACCGGGATCCACTGCCTCCACCACCAGGACCCGCTCCAGTGATGCTCCTGATGATCAACATTACTTGACTAACTGCATCTTGTTCACCGACTAAATGTGAGTGTAATACTGCTGCACATACTTCAATAAATGTCTTGCTGAACTTAGAAGGCGCTGTGCTGTCTTCCCTCTTGTCTGAAATTAGTAAAGACTGGTACAGAAAGATTTTGCAAAAGTGCCACAATGTGCATTCTAAAAGTGACACAGCGTGTACCAAATAAATAATGTACCTGTCTAAAACTTGTATTTGAATTTGGCACACACTGTGTCGCTGTTAAAATGCACATAAGACACTTTCGCAAAATTTGTCTTTGTCAGGGTCTCTCTATGTACCCCAAAAGAGAGTTGGTTAGCTCCACTTTCGTAAGATATAAACTGTTGGTATATATATTTTTTTGAATTGTATTGTATTTTTGGCATAGTCATTGTGCCATAGTGTAAAAGTGGCACATTTTAGAACTACCTGAATTTGGTGCACGAGTCGCTGTCAGAACCAAAAGTGTCACATACGCTTCATTAAAATATTAACAAGAGGGATCAATCAGACAAATGAGCTAACCTATAGTGCTTTAGGAGCTATTTGTCATTTATATATATATATATTTTTTTTTTTTTTTTGACATGTCGGTGTTATATCTTTTACTTAGATGTTATACAGGGAGTGCAGAATTATTAGGCAAATGAGTATTTTGACCACATCATCCTCTTTATGCATGTTGTCTTACTCCAAGCTGTATAGGCTCGAAAGCCTACTACCAATTAAGCATATTAGGTGATGTGCACCTCTGTAATGAGAAGGGGTGTGGTCTAATGACATCAACACCCTATATCAGGTGTGCATAATTATTAGGCAACTTCCTTTCCTTGGGCAAAATGGGTCAAAAGAAGGACTTGACAGGCTCAGAAAAGTCAAAAATAGTGAGATATCTTGCAGAGGGATGCAGCACTCTTAAAATTGCAAAGCTTCTGAAGCGTGATCATCGAACAATCAAGCATTTCATTCAAAATAGTCAACAGGGTCGCAAGAAGCGTGTGGAAAAACCAAGGCGCAAAATAACAGCCCATGAACTGAGAAAAGTCAAGATGCCACTTGCCACCAGTTTGGCCATATTTCAGAGCTGCAACATCACTGGAGTGCCCAAAAGCACAAGGTGTGCAATACTCAGAGACATGGCCAAGGTAAGAAAGGCTGAAAGACGACCACCACTGAACAAGACACACAAGCTGAAACGTCAAGACTGGGCCAAGAAATATCTCAATACTGATTTTTCAAAGGTTTTATGGACTGATGAAATGAGAGTGAGTCTTGATGGGCCAGATGGATGGGCCCGTGGCTGGATTGGTAAAGGGCAGAGAGCTCCAGTCTGACTCAGACGCCAGCAAGGTGGAGGTGGGGTACTGGTTTGGGCTGGTATCATCAAAGATGAGCTTTTGGGGCCTTTTCGGGTTGAGGATGGAGTCAAGCTCAACTCCCAGTCCTACTGCCAGTTTCTGGAAGACACCTTCTTCAAGCAGTGGTACAGGAAGAAGTCTGCATCCTTCAAGAAAAACATGATTTTCATGCAGGACAATGCTCCATCACACGCGTCCAAGTATTCCACAGCGTGGCTGGCAAGAAAGGGTATAAAAGAAGAAAAGCTAATGACATGGCCTCCTTGTTCACCTGATCTGAACCCCATTGAGAACCTGTGGTCCATCTTCAAATGTGAGATTTACAAGGAGGGAAAACAGTACACCTCTCTGAACAGTGTCTGGGAGGCTGTGGTTGCTGCTGCACACAATGTTGATGGTGAACAGATCAAAACACTGACAGAATCCATGGATGGCAGGCTTTTGAGTGTCCTTGCAAAGAAAGGTGGCTATATTGGTCACTGATTTGTTTTTGTTTTGTTTTTGAATGTCAGAAATGTATATTTGTGAATGTTGAGATGTTATATTGGTTTCACTGGTAAAAAAAATAATTGAAATGGGTATACTGTATATTTGATTTTTGTTAAGTTGCCTAATAATTATGCACAGTAATAGTCACCTGCACACACAGATATCCCCCTAAAATAGCTAAAACTAAAAACAAACTAAAAACCACTTCCAAAAATAGTCAGCTTTGATATTAATGAGTTTTTTGGGTTCATTGAGAACATGGTTGTTGTTCAATAATAAAATTAATCCTCAAAAATACTAATTTGCCTAATAATTCTGCACTCCCTGTAAAGCTGGATAAAACTAAAACTGTTTCTGTCTTTATTTCAGGCTATAAAGCAACAAACGGTGATTATTATAAAGTGTGGGGGTGGGGAGGTGATTATTTTCTATACCCACTATTTATAGTAAAAAGAAAATTGTAAATAGTAAAATAAGTATGAAAAAAACTGTAAAAATCTAAAAAAAGAAGCCAAACAATCATTGTAATTTCTCTTTAAAGTAGATTCCATTATGAATTTTCCTTGGCCATTCACTTGAGAGGTGTACAGGGTATCATCCCATATATCAAGATAGATCCTTGGCATGGGACAAGAAAGAAGTGCCCCAGTCACCTTAATTGTGCTTGAACAGTTTGTTCTTTAGAAAAAACATTGTAAATAAGAGAGTGTAGTGTAACAGGACACCAAAAAAAAAAAATAAAAAAAACATGCATAGGTCTCTGTAGTAGAAGAAGAATAGTAGAAAAAGAAAAGCAAACTTGAGATTGTAAGTACAGTATATAGCAGATAGAAAGGAAAATACTCACAATCCAAAGTACACAGTAGGCAAGGCAAAGTCTAGGGTCTTATTTACTGTGCAACTTCACTTTTGCTGAGAAAAGAAAACTCCTACCATGTCCATTTACATACAAATATTTTACCATACGTTATTGCAGAATCCAACCTGCTGCCATTTATATTAAAGTTCACCTATGATTTCCACTCATTTCTTTCTGCCTGCAGTCACTATTACCTGAGAACAGCAGGGATACAATCACATAAGCAGAAACTGACTTTGTTTAGAGAGTTTTGCACACTAACAGGAAAACAGCTAAACCGTGCATTTATTTTAATGCCAGTTTTTTTAAAAAAAAGCTTTGCACCACCTCCTTCAGTAAGCAACCAGAATATGCTTTGAAAAGAGTCCAGAGACACCCAACAGCAAGTGGGGAGTATTCCCCTGGGGTGTCAGGCTCCTAAATTTTTAGTCCCCTTGCATGGCCCTCTGGGCCGAGTTCACAAGGAGGGATTAGGCCAATAAATATTCATAACTCAAGATATTAACTGTTTAGGGAAAGCCTACTGAATAACATAACAGTATCTGGCAGAAAAAAGAAACTACCACACGGTTACAGCAATAACTCATGAATAAACTTGCCTAGGGCAGGGTCACTACAAATAAATCAAAATGAAAGTGTAATTCTACCTGTTCTGCTTACCCTGTACACAAGACTCATCCTCTCCTGCTTCCATCTTTAGGCAAGGTCGCTGTAAAGGGGGTAGTGCTGGCCTTCCTGGACCTACCAATTCATCAAGGTGGCCCAAAGGCAAAGAGGGGAATCCCATCTTCTGGGCATCCCGATCTGCAACAATTAAAAAAAAAAAAAAAAAAAACGTCCCCAGGCCCCATTTGTTCAGCAGAGAGAAGCAGGTAGAAAGGGGACCATTTAAGAACTTTTGGGTGCAGGTGGCCTGATCTACAGCACTGTGATTCCTGATAATTAAATTAAATCCACCAGGGCAGACTGAGACTTTAATTTAATTGTCAAGAAAAGCAGGGCTGCAGATTACTCAACCTGCACCCAAAAGTCATAAATAGTCCCCTTTCATTCAAGAAAGGGGGGGGCCTAGTGGTGTGTCATTGGGGGGCCCATGGGCTGAACCTGGAAGAGCCAGTGGGCCTCTCAATTACATCACAAGCAGCATGGAGATGATGTCTGATGACAAGAGGATCTCAGCAGGATAACCTTGGATCCTCTGGGTGAGTGAGCTGTGAACTGAACTGTGAAGAAAAGACCAATCGGTAAGCAGGGGTAAAAAGAAAAAAATTGGGAGGATGAAGGTCTGCTTTAAATATATGGCCGTGAAGCAAAGCATTGCAGCCACAGCATGTGTACAGCCCTGTCCAGCTGTATTGTGACATTATGGGTGGGTGACCTGGAGGAGTAAAACCATAGCCTAGCTGCCCTCTTTTTACCAGCCCTTGGCCACCCATCTGAAAAAGCCTGAAGTGCCCATAAGTTTTGGTTTAGTGTACACTTGTGCCATCCTCGTTAGAGCAATCCACCATGGATTACTGTTCAGAGGGTGATTGACAAGTCGTGAGGAAGTATTACATTGATTTGTCATCTCCTGCATTACCCACTAAAAACCTGCAGCACCATGGCAGCAGGCAGCTCAATTTAGTGGAATTGGGTTGCATTCAGCCACCAGGAGATAATTTTTGCCACGCTGCAATGGAAAGCATCATAGTTGCAGCGTGTGTACACTCCTATCCATTGCCTTTGCAGTCTTTGCTTGTGCATTACCCCCTTCTAACCCTTGCACTCTGTATGTTACATACTTTTGACCCATGCACTGTATGGGGATGATTTATTAAAACTGGAGTGTGCAAAATCTGGTGCAGCATTGTAAGGAAACCATTAAGCTTCCAGGTTTTTTTTTTTTTTGTCAAAGCTTAATTGAACAATGTGAAGTTAGAAGCTGGTTGTCTACCATGCACACCTGCACCAGATTTTGCACTCTCCGGTTTTAGTAAATCAACCCCTATGTGTTACCCACTCCTGATCCTTGAACCAAGTACATTACACAGCTGACTCTTGCACTCTATGCGTAACTCACTCCTGACCCCTGAATTATATACATTACCCACTCTTGACCCCTGCATTTGTACATTACATACTCCAGACACCTGCACTCTGTATGTTACATACTTCTGACCCCTGTGCTCTGTACAAGTTTTAAACCCCTCCAATTGTTAGCGTAATTTTGCTGCACACAAATGTCTTCATGACACACACTGCCTGCAGGCTAGGGGGGGAGTGGTTGGGTTTAGGGTCTGGCCCTGTTGGGTGGGGGTGGCCCTGTCAGGTAGGCTAAAGGGGGCCCCATGATTTCTAATGGTGGCCCTGCATTCATGCATGACCCAGTCTATGTTGCCTGTTCTGCTTACACAGTACTACTAGAAGCAGCATATCCTGCCTGCTCTGTTTACACTGTGCCACAAGACCCATCCTGCATGTTTTGTTTACACTGTAGTTCAAGACCCAGAATACACTAATTTTTCTGTGTACGATTGTAAGGCAAACCTATTCTATCATACCTGTTCTGTTTACCCTGCCTATTATGCTTACACAATAGTGTGAGACCCAACATATCCTGCTTGTTCTGCTTACACTATACTTCAAGACCTAGGTTATTCTGCCTGTTTTGATGATGCTGTACTGCAAGACCCCAGTTATCCTGCCTGTTGTCATGATACTGTACTGAAAGACGCTGGTTATCCCCCCCATTTTGGTTATACTGTACTGCAAGACCCAGCCTGTTCTGCTTACACTGTACTACAAGGAAAACAGTTAATGAAATAACTCTATAAACCTCAAAATATGCTGCATTTTTTACTTAATCATATTCAGCTCAAATTCTAGTTAAGGTAAGAGCAATGTTGGGCATATTATGAAGGTACAGAAACTCAGTTCTTTCATACTCATCTAATAAGTGTAGATTGGACCTTTTAACACAAGGTAACATTATATTCAATTAAAGCTGTTGTTAATGACAGCCTCAGTCTTGTATGGCAATTCTCTTCTCTGTGTGGATGGCCTGGAGGTATTTGTCTAATTCTGTCTAGGGCAGGAGGAGAAGGCTACCCAAACTGAAGACCAACCTTTCTACTTAAGACTAGTGGCCAGCCAAAGCTATTGCATCTCCTTGTTCTGAAGACCATTAACTTTCATACCAATGCTGATATTGGAATACGGCACTTCCCACAACTGCCCAAACTGTGCAGTGCAATGTGCACCAGCTGCAAACTCTCCTACATTTCTGCTGTGCTGAGGAACTACATTGCCCAGCATGTTCCACCTCTATGTATTCTGCGCATTCTATATTACTACCTTTTAACAAACATGTACACTTCTGCTTGTTATTCTTTGGCATAAGTGTAGGCAGTCACAGTTTGTCCTCCCTGCTGTAGGTGGTGCTGTTCAGCTGGCCACTGTGCAGAAGGGACTAGGGGTTGAGAGGAGCTGCCCAATTTGACACTGCTGCCTTGACTGACCTCTGTGGCCATCTTTAGTGAAGACAATGCTTATAAATATTACTGTCCCAGTTGCGGTTGGCTTGCATTTGAGAAGTGAATAGTGTAGGGACAGGATCCCCGCTGGCAAGGGAGAGTGTATCTCACTCTAGAGAGAGGTTTCTGTTGAGAAGGAATAGTACAGGAATCCCATGCCTGGCTTTACTATCTGGGAACTCTAGAAAATTGAGACAAGGACCTTACTATCAGTTATAAAAATGCCTGTACCACTGTTCTGTCTAATAGCCATCCCCTTCATCAGATGCTGCTCTGGTAATGTACACGTATCAGAGTTTCCCGTCAAATGAAGAAAAAAAAGCTTTTGTTTTTGGGTTGCCTATGATATTAACCACTTTACCCCCTTCATGACAGGGCATTTTTTTTTTATCTAGGACACCGCGATTCTGCCCGAGATCCTTAATCACTGCAAATCGTGGGATGCGCTTGCGATCCCTGTCACTTCCAATGGCACCCCAATGGCGGCGCAATTTTGCGGTGATTGCCACCCAACCAATCACAGAAAAATCGTGCAAACACGATCGCAGGATGCCTGTCGCTCAAAAGAAGTTCTGGAACTTTCTTTGAGCGACAGGTGTCCTGCAATTTTGTTTGCATGATTTTACCAGTCGAGGCAAAATCCCGCCGGGTTTGGAGTGCCTTTGAAAGTGATTGGGATCGCGAGCCTGTCCTGCAATTTGCGGCAATTCTGGTTCACAGGCAGAATCGCGGTGATTCCGCAAGCGATCCAGAAGGCCTAGATGTGAGAATGTGTGTATTGTGTGCTGCTTTCACTAAGCAATGTGCCGTTTTTTACTCCCTGCTTTGCAGGGAGAAAAACAAACGACAGATCTCTACTGTCTGTAGAGAGGCCTGCATTGTTTACCAACACAAGGCTGTCTTCTATTATTCGCTCAGGTGATCCGCAGGTGCAGACCAAAAATCATTGGCTGGGGGCCGCTGATCGGCTTGTACCGCAGTGAGTGGCAGCTCAAGCTTCCTGGTCTGCTCACGCTGAAAGCCATGATGTACAGGTGTGTGATTGTGCCACAAACATAAATGTACTGGATCGGCAAGCGGTTAAGCCTGACATAAAAGTAATTAAAATAATTGTGCCACATTTATTGGTCTCGGTATACCTTTATTCTATCTTGGGTACCAAGCAATTCTCCCCATTTACATGCATATGAAAAAAACAGACCTGTCATATACATTTAGCACTCTTTCTCTGGGGTGGTGCTAAGTAGTGTGCCAGGCCAATAAAACCATCTCAAGGTCTGGTTCTTGGTATATGGTGGGATGAAAATTAAGTTGGGCACCAGCCACTTTAGTCTTTTTACCTTCTATTGCTGAAATCAATTCTAGGAGAGAGAGAGATTTGGAGTTCAGAATACCCAAACATAGCACAAAAATAGTTCAGGTTTTCTGCTAGTAGTAGTAGTAGTAGTGGGTCCTTTAGGACTAGCCTCTTGGTAATTGCTGGCGCTGTGGGATCAGCCAGACGGATCTATCACCATGTAGGAGGAGTCACAGTCTTTCTTAAGTTGCAGTGGATCTCCCTCTAATAAATTTGGCTCTTGACCCTCTGATAGAAGTCAAGATTACCTTGTTCTAAGGGCATTGAAGCCTTACAATGTCCAGTTTTAGTTCCACCCATCTCCTCTGTGACACTATTTAGCAGGAAGATTCCTTGCAGGTGTTCCAGACAGACATTCTTTAGCCTAGCTCCCTCCAGAGTTACACTCCAGCAGGCAGCTAAAGTCCCTGGGCCCTCAGCACATGCCCAAGGCTGAAACAAGGCCGATTAGGAATTCTAGGCAGACATCTTCTCCAGGCAGAACCCTAGGAGGTAAGAAAACTCTTGAAACGTGCTCCAAACATGTATCAATTTCCCGAACCATGCCACTGCCTAAGACCTCTGGGATTGGTTGGATCAGGCAATTATTCAAAGCTCACCAATTATCCCTCCTACACTAATTACTACAACCTTCTCAATTGGGTTGATCTGAATGTACATGGGTTCACTTTGAGGCAAGTTTTGGCAAACATTACAGTCCAGGTGTCGTTCAAGAATGATCACTCTAGCCAATGGCAGCTAAGTATAAACAAAGGGGTGAAGACATCATGGTGATTCCCAGGACATCCCACCCCTTAGCTTATACTTGGACTGTTTTTATGCTGTAAGTAGGCCCCTCATAAAGCTGCATAACTATTTTGTACCTGCCATTGCTACCTCCTGAAAAACGCAAGCTGTATGGCTAACATAGTTATCCTCTGACCTCAAAATCTTCTTCACTGACCTGAAACAAGTATCCTGCTAAGAACACCAGCACACTTCCTGTGACGGTATGTGAGGGTGTATTCTTGTGCCTACAGCCTCATGGTTGTATATAGGTGGTGTGAGATCTAAAGCACCACTGCCTCTGACTTCTAGTCTTAGAAGATTTGTAGTGAGATATTAGGATATCAGCACAGTTCTCCTTTACGAATGTTTTGAAATGAGGAAGCAATGCACTGCCTCTACCAAGAAGTTACTTCCAGACGAAGCCATGTGGGCTGGCGTGCGAAATGTGTAGAGGAAGAGCCATGTGACCTCATTCTCGGACCGGAGTCTGATGCTGGAAGCAGCCTGGCCATACCTGTATGCCTGTATAGGCATTTAAAATGCTTTTGCTTGTCGTATTAAATGTGAGTGGATTTATTAGCAGTTTCTATTGGTATTATTACATTTTTAACATACTATACTATTGGCAGCTATTCTCTCTTTTTATGGTGAGCTACATAGAGATGCCACTCTCTGATAGGATCTCGTAGCAATTTGGTGGATTCGTGTGGTAGATTAAAACCCTGGGGATGTGGGACCTTACTGAGGACCTCTTTACTTATGCATAGTTTACCTGTATATGTTATGGGTCCATTTACAAGGTGAGTGTGTATTTCACCTGGTGGTGGAGAACTGTTTTGTCTGTGGTGGAGCACAGATTGTATCGTGTTGAAGAGTAACAAAGTAGAAGACATATTTTTATATCACTTTGTTTGGACTCTTGGGGACTTTTCTTTATCCTCTGGTGGAACTGTGCCACATTGAGGATATTTCTGTATATATATATATATTGATTCATTATTTTTTAACATTATGTACTCCTAAAATTTCAGGTGTGGTTTGGAGAACCAACATATGGCAGTCTGTGTAATAAATGTTAGCTCTCTGCCGCTAGAGGGGAACCAGCATTGATAGTCTTGTGCATCCCTGTGTCATGACTACAGCCTGCTGACAGCTGCACCATCTTCTCTACCACCGCATCTGAATTCCGTCCCAAGCCTCATTGTGGAAAGTAGGGCCGACATTGCTCTGGGTTGGTGACATCACATCCAGCACACCACCCAACTACACCAGCTGCACCATCCGGCATTTTGGAGTCCTCTGCCCGATCAATTGGGGGCTCCTCCACATCAATGACCCTTATGGATTCAACCAGTGGTCTGTCATTCCTTCCATTGGGTGCAACATCTGGCGCCTACACACCTTTTGGTTGTCCCCAGCATTGGCCTTAATATGCCTGAGTCAGCCTGCCAAGGTTTGGGTGTGATTGAGGTTCATAATCAAGCATGATGTTTAACATTGATTGTATGTCAGCCATATGTTAACCCTTTCCATTCTTGGAATCCTTTGACTTTGATTTTACAATAAATCTATCTGTCTTTTTTTTTGGCACAGTTCACTTTCTCTTTAAGGGACCACAAATACCAGTAACAGTGGAACTTTTAAAGCAGCTCTGTGACTGAATGAATAAAAAAGGCAATAAAAGTATAGCAGTATAACTTAGCAGGTCCACCAATGTTTCATGAAATCTTTGCTTTCTTGTATCCGCCAGTAAAATCTTCAGCATCTGAACTAGCAGGTCCACCAATGTTTCATGAAATCTTTGCTTTCTTGTATCCGCCAGTAAAATCTTCAGCATCTGACACTTCAAGGTGTTTGGATGCCTGCATCTTTCCCCTGCACGCTGTGGCTCCATAGAATATTCTACCTGCAGGTGTAGCTCTGCAAGAGAGCAAATATTCTATTCACTGGTGGAAGCACTTCTAATATTTATTATTGTACTTTTAAAAGCTATTTGTTTTTTTCTTTTTTTTCACATTGTGCCTTCATGCAAGCAGGGTCATAGGACAGTATGCCATGTTCTAACCACCTGCTGTGGACACTTGCAAGCTGTGTACAACGTAAGTTTAGGCTTACAAAATCAGTCTGTCTGTTTTAGGCTGGTATATTACACTTTTTTAAAAAAATTCACAAACGTGCCTAAACTATATTAAAATTATTTTTATGTGAATATGTTAGGCAATTTTTAACTGAAAATTCATGCAGATAGGCAGTACTGAGATCTCCCTACTGCTGTGCTCAGTAGAAGTCATATAGCTTGCTTGCTATATTTTGCCTTTACACATAAGATTCTAAAAATTTGCCAGAAATGTTTTCCATATCCCCAAATACTGCATTTTCCCAGATTAGTAAATTGTTTTTTTTTTTTAAACAAAACAAAATGCAAAATGGGCTTTCACTATGTGGATGCATATTAAAAATAATAAAAAACCGGATCGATATGATATTTTAAAGATTTTGCAATAGGCTCAACATGTCTTTCTCTGAAAAGTAAAAAAAAAAACCTATTATTCTACACAAATGCTTCCTCACCCCATAAAAGCCTACCTTTACTTATAAACAGATATGTGTAACGAATATTATGTCAAGTCAGGCAGCTAATATCATGTCATTGCCAGCATATGGTGTGATCAGATGCCTACAGCATAATACCAATGTTACAGCAACTTTATTAACTATTGTAAAAATTAAAAAAAGGTTGTAATGTAACATGTGCAAGACAGTTTATGCTAATAGTAGTTCAGAAGCTATGCAGCTATTATCTAGAAATCTTGTGTTTCATATTTATAGGATGTTGCTGTTAACTGGATTGTCCGGTGATCTAAACGGCTTACCAAATTATAGTGTATGTAGATGACTTTAGATAAAGCATAGGATGAATATTTGCAGTTATATTCTGCATATGGAATGCAATAAAAAAAAAAAAATCTACCTTTGTAGGAATCTAAATGTTCCTCCTGGAGACAAGCATTGAGTAAATAACGTGCTGCTCAGGGGTGTGTTTCAATATCTAGATATCCGCCCCCTTTGCCTGTATTATCAACTGATATCATTCAGCGACTAGCAAGTTTGCACACTAACTGGTGTTAAAAAGAACAATTCATACATGTCCTCTACCAATCTGATGCAACCGTTTGGAGGTTCTTTTCAATTTTCTTTCTTTTATTTTTTTTTTACCAAACTGGTTACTCGAACCACTCCAATTCTGCTATGAATGGAAAGTGTAATGTATCCCTACGAATTTTAAACACTTGGAATATGTTTTGTTATATCTTGCCGGCAACTGGAAAACACCCAAATTGACCCCCCTTCATTTCTGACTAACTCTATGTAAACAGCCAAAATTCCTTTATTCCTGCTATATGAATCCACCCACTTGTCCGGATACAGTTGGTTCCCATGAGGGGTATCCGGATCCCGAGGTTCTGTAGTCTCTTGGAATTTAAGTGTAGGGGAAACTACTCCTCCGTATTGCTGGCAGGGCCTAACCATTATGTTCATTACTAGTGTTTTGACTTTTTCAAACTGACGTACTGTTTATGTTTTTTTTTTTCTTCCACTTATGTAAGCATGATACAGTCTTGCCACGCCAACTGTTTGTATCTAATTTTCTTGCAAAATCTCAATAAAAATTTGGTTAAACAAAAAAAAAGAACAATTCATGATTGGGGTATATGCAAGAATCTGAGGCTAGGTTCAGACTAGCTCGCTCAGTGAAATGCAGTGTTTTATGGTGCATTGCACTGCTATGCAGTGATATGCAGAGCCATCCAATGCTCTGTGTAAAAATGCTGCATTTTCCTAAAGCTCGCCGCACAGCACATCACACCAATGTTGTGGTGTGAATAGGTCACATGGAAAACAATTGTTTTCTTTGTGCCCTAGCAGTGCCGTGCGCTTACTCAGTGCGGAAAAACACAGGCCACCACCCATACAAGGGTGAACGAGCCCTAAATGTTCAGGATTAAAGTTGACCTAAACTCAAAAAATGATAATATACTATGGTAAAGGAAATATCTAAAAATGTTCATTGTGCCTAAACAGTATCCTAAAAAATACATAATTTTCCTCTTCTGTAACCTAATAGCGGTATCTCTGCAGTGTGAGATAGTCTAAAGCCGGGTATACAGTATTACTTCTAGCCGGGTTGAACAAAAATGATGTGCTGACATCACCACACATCATTCCGGAAGGATGGGAGACTGTGTGGTTGAACAAAAATGACGTACTGACATCACCACACATCATCCCGGAAGGATGGGAGACTGTGTGGTTGAACAAAAATGACGTACTGACGTCACCACACATCATCCAGGAAGGACGGGCGACTGTGTGTACCCCTCACACCTCAGTAGGGCTCAGAAGGTAATTGATGTCAAACATTTGTGGTCATAACTACTGACTGATCCCACACTCCAGAAGTTGGGAAAAAGTGCGTGAGCTTCCAGAATTTGGGAAATAGTGTGTGAACAGTTGACAGGGTATATCAGCTGTTACATTTCAGGTGACTTCTGCACAAGCTGAAGTGTCAGGAGAAACTATAAACCTTTTTATATTTAAAATTGTGCAATTATACTATAGGAGAGTGTTGGCAGAAGAAGACCAAATGATCTATCAAGTCCAAATCTTTCAAACTGTCAAATACAATGCAATACATATTCATACAATACAATATATATGCATATAATATTACAACTGTTGTGTGTGAAACACTGCTTGGGAAAGCTGGCATCGCACTTCAGAGAGCTGTGGGACATAAGGAGCTCTCTATTTGCTACCTCCAAACACATTTTCAGATGTGCAGAAGTGACATTCACCAGCAAGAATACAACAAAACTTTTTAAAACATCATTTTTTTTTTTTACAGACTTTAGAAACAGCCTTAATTAATCATGATTACTGTTTAAAAATTTCTAGATGGTGGGCAGATCTGACAGAGTGGTTAGAAGTAGGAAGTAGGAATAACATTGACACCAGGCAGTCTTTATCGGCAGTTCTACTGTCTCTGGAGACAGCAGACAATACTATAGATCAGCCCAGTGATAGCTCCAGTGAGAGGGGTGCATTTTAGCAAAGTTTACAGGTTCTTATAAGCATGGGATAGGGCAAAGGGAAGCTAGGAATTAAAGGGTTAGTTCACCTTTTAAAGACACTTTCTACAGTCAGTATCCACAATAGCATCACTCTAAGTTAAAGCAGTATTAAACTCAAATCAAAAATGTAATATATTGTAGCTTACCAATCATTAGATGTAATGGCTGCATTCACTTCTTTTTTTTTTCTAGGCTTTTCTTCTCTTAGTTATAATGTGGTGATCTAGCCAGTAATATTCTGGATGAAGGTGCACAGGGGCACCTTTGGACAGCATAATTTTTAATCTGGGACAAGGTTAGTGATACAGTCGGTTCACACTGTGGCGACACAACTTCAGGGGCGACTAGTAAAGTCGCCGTGCACCGCGACTTTGGCGCGACTTGCACGGACTTCACATAATGGAAGTCAATGCAGGTCGCCGACTTCGGTCAAAAGTAGTGCAGGAACTATTTTCTAAGTCGGAGCGAATTGAGTCGCTCCTATTAGAAAGGTTCCCATTGCACTGAATGGACAAGTCGCCTGACAAGTCGCGGTAGTGTGAACCGGGACTTAGATGTACTAGCAGATTTAGATACAGTAACTAATTGAAGCCAAACTCCAGCTCACACTGCAGTTACACAAGCAGTTAGAGCAACTGTGTTTTTCATTTTGGGATAAAGATATTACATAAATAAATAACAGTTGATCATTGTAAACACCCTGGACAGTAGTAAATGGTTTGTCTCAACACTCTTAACTGATACATTTGCAGTAGAGTTTGTTCTTTTGGGAAACAACAAACAAAGAAAGCTCAAAAAATAAAATGAATGCTACCATGACATGTAAGAATTTGTAAGCTGAAATAAAATAAATGTTTGCTCCTGAGTTTATTACCACTTTAATCATATTTTAAAACTAAGCTGCTTTTCATGGCCATTAGGACGAGCAAAAAAAAAAAGGAATTGTAAAAAATGTGAAAAAGACGTAATTGTAAAAAAAAAAAAAAAAAATTGTAAAAAGAAAATAAAATAAAACTACTGACACCATCCACCTCCCCCCCCCCCCCCCCAAAAAAAATGCCATACACTCCGAACTCTTCTCCTGCACATACCCACTGCCATACACTCCACACTCCTCTCCTGCACACATTACCCACTGCCATACACTCCGCACCCCTCTCATACACATACCACCAACCGCCATACACTTCACACCCCTCTCTTGTACATACTACCCACCGCTGTACATTTCTAATTTAACATTACCAGATTCCACACTATGTAAGTCATCTCAGACTCTATTTAACTACACCCCCTTTAAGCCACGCCCAGTAAATAGCACAATTTAAAGCATGCCCACGATTCACCACAGCAAGCTTCACGCACCAAATTTTTTTTTCCCAATGCCCAGGGCCCATGCTCCATCCTATGGGGGGGGGGGGGGGAGCGCTGTTGTCTTCCTGCATGAGATGGGGCATAGAAGCCCAGGAATTGGAACATGACAACTCTTTATGAATAAATAAGGCATAAACAACATTGTTGGATAAAAAAGGCCACAATGTATGATAGCGAGTATCCTTCAAATGTATAAAACGTCCTTCAAACATGTAAAACATAGATGCAAAATTTTATGATATCCTTACATGAATTATCCTAGCCATAAATACTTAAGCTTGAACAAAAAATTTTAAAGTTAAACATTCTTGTCCTTTCAGTATCATATTAAGGGCTAACCCCACCAGCTAAATCAGCCTCAACCCAGGCTAAAGAGGCCCCTAAACACCTTGACCTACCTGTCAAATGAGAAAAAACTCATAAAGAAGGAAAGAACTTTTAGACAGCCCTGTTAATCTCTCTCCTTATTTTGTCCAAATAATGGATTTTACCCATAGAGATGAGCTAAACGTACCTTTGTACCTGAATATACCTGGGTTGGGAGTGTGGGTTCACCAAACTGTGCTGAATTTCTGAACATTAATCCAAACCACTATAGATGTCAATGGGAACCAAATCTTTATTCTGCACAATTTAGAGGCTAATAGGCAAGGGATTGTCAAACAAATAGCATTTATTTTAAATACTGTTTGGAGGGGAGCAGCAATTCTTAAAATGATTAGAGTGAAACATACAAAATGGCCAATTCCTTTAAATAACAGAAGAAATTGGGATTTCTTAAACCTGCCTGTGAAGTGCTGCACCTGTACTACAGTAAACCCGATATTTACAAAAAAAAAATGCCATTTAAATAATATTTCCCTGCCAGCTTGGTTTTCATCTGAAAAATGACATGCAGACCTCCAAAAATACGTTCCAGACTTTTAAGGTCTGGTATGTATTTTGAGAGACCATTTAGGGCATTAAGAAAAAATGAAGCCAGCAAGGAAATGTACCAGCAAATGTCACATATAGTAGTAGTACATACTACAGCAAGAATGGCAAAATTAAAAATTGCTGTGTCCCCCCCCCCCTCGCCAAAATTCATACCAGAACCTAATCAAAGCATGCAGGTCCACACCCCCAACTGTACCAGGCCATATGCCCTCAACATTGGGTGGGGGTATCGTGTGACAGAAGAGCCCCCTGGTAAAACACTTTGTTCTTATGTTGATGAGGACAAGCACCTCTTCCCCACAAGCATGGCCTGGTGGCTGTGGGGGGTCTAGAGGTTATCAAAATCTGGAAGCCCCCTTAAAAAATAATAATGCCCTCAGATACTGTCTTCCCCTAGGTAAATCAGTACCCCTACCCATTTACAAAAAATGTCAACGGTAAATAAACACACCACACACTTTGACAAATCCGTTGCTTAAAAAAAAAAAAAAAGTATCACACATTTCCTATTGTGTAAATACATTGCCAATCATGTTGTCCACCAAAGCAGTTCCTAATCAATCAAAATGAACAATGGCAGCCAAAAGAAACCCACTAAAAAATCTGCTCCCAATGCTACTCCTCACCAAATGACAGATTATTGACTGACAGCTGGGCAGGGATAGTGGCTGATGTCATTGTCCAAATATGGCCACTGACCAAATATGTAAGCCAACATACCCACCCATTTTATTACATTTACCTGTCAGCCAGGAATCCCAGCTGCTTGCTAGGAAGTCAGTGGCCTCTAGTTTCCTAACAACCTGAGTGGGTAGCTGTCAACAAGTCTGAGTGGGTAGCTGTCAAATTTAGCAGTAGTAATAATACCACTAGTAAATGTACAGTATCATGTCTCTCTACTTTGGTCAGAACCTTAAACTCATCCCTCCCTCTCAGAGGTAGTGATACATTTTTTATAGTCTCCTGTTGGTGGCAACAAGAGACTATAATAAATGTAACACTACCTCTGAGAAAATAATAAATATGGAAAAAGTTGCTGACAAAAATTAAGTGTGATTTTGAGTAGAAATACCAATGTGTTAATATTTCCAATATCATTATCTTCCCAGCATGAATAATAATCATTTGAGAAGAAGGTCATATATTGCATAAGTGCATAAACGGAACGAAAAAAAACCTGCAGTGAGCATTCAAGAGATAAATTCTTTAAAAACAAAGTGAAGCTGCCCTCTTCTGGGCCCAATGGATAAAGAAATGCTTCACAATCCAAACTATAGTGTTTGATGCAGCTAAATGAAATTAGGAAAGTTACAGAGATGGATGAACATAAAGCTTAAAGGCCCGTACACATGATAAGAAAATCTGTAGGGAAAATTCGTCCGACGACCGATCTGCCGATTTTCGGATTGTTAATATGGTGCTTTCGACAGCCGACTCCGACTTTTCGGCTGGCAAAATTCTGACGTGCAGGCAATATAATTTTTGTTGTCCGTAATACAACATCCGATTTTCGTCTCATTAGTACAGATTTCGACTGAAAAAATCTTAAGAGCAAGACTAGACATGCTCAGAGACAAAAGAACACATACAAAACAATCAAGCACATGACATCACTTCTGAAGTAGAATTCTCTCGTACGGGAAAATTCGTATGAAAATAACCTCTTCACTTTCCACATCAGACTAGCATGCCACAAAAAACGGACGACAGATCGTTCGATAATCTGATCGTGTGTACGGGGCTTTAGTCTATCGCTCTTCTCCCTCCCTTCCCTCCTAATAACCTCTGATAAAAAGCCAATTTCGATGCTTTGAATGGCAACTCAAATATGGAAAAAATATGGGGGAAACAATAACCAAACAAACCCAAATTTTCAAGGACATGGGAGAAAATTATTTGAAAATGGAATCTGGTGAAAGGGGATAAGTCCTGGTGAAGAATGAGACATAAAACTTGGGTCAAATGGACAAGTATTCCCCAACCTTGACTACTGGAAAAATCACCGTCCCAGGAAGGCTATTCATAATAATCCATTCATACTAATTTCTCATAGGCATACAGTAGAAAAATTGTAACCAATAAAAGAGACCATAGATCATGACAAGACCAAATAATAGCTAATGATATACAATTAGCAATCATGTTATCACCCAGTCCAAAGTTATGAAAAAAAAAACTGAGAAAAAGCAACCTGGAAAAAGTCAACTTCAAACTCAGAAAAATAGAAATCACTTCAACCATCTTCATCTAGGTTGCCAGTAGCCTCAGCTATTTGTGGCTCTCCGCACAGCTAGGGATTACCTGTGGTGATCGTAGTTGGACGCTCTTTGTGACTCTTTGTGATTCCTGCCACTGCAATTCTCACCAGCCTAAATCACCATTGTGAATGTGGCTCAAAGATATCAGAGGTGACAAGTTAATCAGTGAGAGTATGTACATATATAAAACTGGGGGCAAAACTCTTTGGGAAAAGTTAGTACCTCACTGAGCTACTCTCTGGGGTTGGTTAACTAAAGGGGTAGAATATGTTTACTTTGAAAAGTTTTTTCTTTGAATAAGAATGTTCACTTCATTTAGCAAATACAGGGAAAATTCACATCACAAAGACCATGTGCAAGGAAAGTTTAACCACTTAAGCCACGGAAGATTTGGCTGCTCAAAGACCAGGGCCTATTTGCGAGTCAGCACTGCATGATTTAAACGGAAAATTGCGCGGTCGTTCAACGCTGTACCCACAAACAGAGCTTTCTTTTGGTGGTATTTGATCACCTGTGCAATTTTTATTTTTTGCGCTATAAACAAAAAAAAGCGACAATTTTGACAAAATAACAATATTTTTCACATTTTTTATATGAAATTTAAAAAAAAAAAGTAAAAATCAAATTTTTTAAACATTTTAGGTCAATTTGTTTTCTGCTACATATGTTTGGTAAAAAAAATCGCAATAAGCGTATTTTGATTGGTTTGCGCAAAAGTTATTGTGTAAAATAACGGGAAAGATTTATTCATTTTTATTGTTTTTTTTTTTACTAGTAATGGCGGCGATCTGCGATTTTTTTTGCAGGACTGCGACATTGCGGTGTACAGATCGGACCCCTGACTGACATTTTTGACACTTTTGGGGGTACCAGTGACATTACTACAGTAATCAGTGCTATAAATATGCACTGTTACTGTAAAAATGGCACTGGCAGGGAAGGGGTTAACTTTATTGGTGATCAGTGGGTTAAATGTATCCCTAAGGGTGTGATTCTTACTGTGGGGGGGGGGCGTGGCTTGTGATGTATCCACAGAGACATACAATCCTACATAGCAGGATCGTATAGTCTCTGCACTTACAACAGGGATAATGACGGCTGTGTTTACATCAGCCATCTGCCTTTCTCCCTCTCCAGCCTTTCTCCCTCTTCACTGAGATCCCCGCGCGAGTGACATCAGAGCCGCCGGTCACATGCGCGCGGGGATCTCAGTGAACGAGCGGGGGCAGGAGCGCTCCTCCTGTGGAGCGCGCTCGCCCCCCACAGGCGGCTGAGCGAGTGACATACCCCTACGTTACTTTGCCCAGCAGCGGCTGACTGCCACAGTATATCTGCGGTGGGCGGTCGTTATGTGGTTAAAAAATAATTTTTTTCTTGCAAACAACTGGATGATTGAAGTTTGTAGAACTTCATCCCATTTATTAAGTAAAGGGAAAGTTCCCTTGCAAAATGCAATTTACCTTTACTATATAAGCCACCTAAACACTTTCAGTAAAACCAAACTTTGATTCTCTGTTGGTGAGTTTTCTCCTGAAGACACCCAAATTCTCAATGAAAAGGCACAATAAGTAGAAGAAAAGCCTCTCCAATGGTGACAAAGACAAAAATTAAAACATTATTTAGGTCTATTTACACTATTGCATTGCAAAAACATGAACAGTGAGGGGAAAAAAGTATTTGATCCCCTGCTGATTTTGTACATTTGCCCACTGACAACGAAATGATCAATCTATAATTTTAATGGTGGATTTATTTTAACTGTGAGAGACAGAATAACAACAAAAATATCCAGAAAAATGCATAGAGAACTAGTAAAAAAGGGTGATAGTGTAGTAACTTAAATAAAGTTTAATTTGTGAAAGCCATTGAAAACTCACTCACAAACATAAAGATGGGGTACAGCAAAACAACAAAGGCCGGAAGTGTCAGTGTTCTGGCCAGGAGCAGAGTCAGTGAACATCAAACAGCTTCTGATGGAAGAAGAGGAAACATCAGTGCTGAAGGGAACCACAATCCATATTATCAGGATACTGCTCCCTGGTGTGATGTCATGGGTGATGCAGGAGCGCTTTTTGGGGAGAACCTCCCCTTCATCAGCCTGACTTAAAAATACTACCTAATGCACCAAAGTACACCAAAAACTGTGTGTTGTGGTTACTGCAGTGAATCAATGGGGCTTAAGGAATTAACCAGAGCTGGATTAAGGGCAACGGATGCCCAAAAACACAGCCCAACAATAGTGTCACCCTCAGCTCTTCCATTGCAATCCTTTGAATTTGTAAAGAGTGCTGTAGGCAGTCTGTCTCCTATTTGTGCACCAAATGATACAACTTGCAACAGATTCATGTAACTGTCAATAAAGAATATATAAATCTGTTGCCGAGTTGCCTCAGACACAATTTTTTTCATCTCAGATAGAATTTTGTCTGCAACACAGTACTTACATATTTAACTTGGTCTGTCTACATCAATAACGCCAGAAAAGTGCCACATATGCTTTATTGGATTGCCCCTAATAGGTGCTTTTACCGTTACGTTTCACTTCTCTTTCCCTTTCTTTCCCATTCCTTTTTCTCCTCTCTCCTTCCATACAGCTCCACCTCCCCATCCTTCTCCTCTTCTTTCTTACATACTTCTCAACCCATCTTCCCTTGATCCATTTTATAGACTCCTGAACCCTGGAGTTCCTATTCCTAGCTCCTATGAGGTCGTGTCCCCGTTTATGATATGCTGTTTGGCACTGAAGCCCTTTTTACCTCCATAGCTCTGTAGATAACTTTGTCATTTTGTTGACTATGCTTTTAATTGTGCCTATTCTTTGTTTCCTATTTTTTTTACCTGCTTGTTTTCAGCTCAACATATATAAGTGCAAGCATACCATGGATCTTCTGAGTAACGTCTAAATGCTTTTATTCAAAGCAATCAAGCCACAGTGGAAAAGTACATGATTTTGGGGTCAAACAGGATCCCTTTATCAGGCATGTACCTGGGTTCAGCAGTACCCAACATTCAACTCAATTACACATATACTTATATTTGTCTATTTTTTAAATATTGATAAAAACCTATTGAACAACAAAAAAAAGTTTGAAAATGTATAATTTATATTTTAAATTTTCTTCCAGGTGAGCCTCAGGCCAGACCATACAACTATGGTAAATAAAAACTCTTTCATTTTATTTATTTAATAGATTGGGCACACATCAAAATCAAGTAACATACCTTTTATAAAGAAAGAGGCCTTTTATAATGAAATGATAAGGGATATCACCTCTATGATCAATTATATTTAAAAAGAATAATTTCAGCTATTTATTCACACTTTGAAATTAACAAAAATAAAAATATTACTTAAAACCCCTTTTTTTTAAAAAATTCTCTTTTTGATGTTAGGTATTTCTCACTTGGAACATAAGACTCAAAATATTAACTTATACCTTATTATTTGCATGGAAATGAGTTAATCCCCCATGCATTATTACGTACTGTATTTTATATCTGAAAGCAAATAGTGGTAGTGTCCAGGTTTTATATCACATGATATTAGTACACATGTTTTCAGGAGAAGTTAATATTAGTGCACACTAGCACAGCATATTACTTAGTTACATACATGGTTACATAGTTAGTGAGGTCGAAAAAAGACACCAGTCCATCCAGTTCATCCTATGATGTGTGTGTGTGTGTTTGATGTTAACTGTATATTTTATACCCCTGTATGTTGTGGTCTTTAAGGTGCCCGTCTAATAGTTTTTTGAAACTATCGATGCTCCCCGCTGATACCACTGCTTGTGGAAGAGAATTCCACATCCCCACTGCTCTGACAGTAAAGAACCCCCTACGTATTTGAAGGTTAAACCATTTTTCCTCTAGTTTTAGTGAGTGGCCACGTTTCTTATTGTATTCCCTTTCTCTGAAAAGTTTGTTCCTTATGCTCGGGTCACCAGTACAATATTTGTACATTGATGTCATATCCCCTCTCAAGCGTCTCTTCTCCCGAGAGAATAAGTTCAATGCTTGTAGTCTTTCCTCATAGCGGAGATCCTCCTTTCCCCTAATTATTTTTGTCACCCTTCTCTGGACTTTCTCCAGTTCCAGCCCATCCTTCCTGAGGACCAGTGTCCAGAACTGGATGGAATACTCCAGATGTGGCCGGACCAGAGTCTTGTAGAGTGGGAGAATAATCTCTTTATTTCTGGAGTGATTTTTTATACATGCCAGTATTCTGTTAGCTTTGCTTGCAGCAGCTTGGCATTGCATGCCACTGCCAAGCCTGTTGTCCACTAGGACCCCCGGTCCTTTTCCATCTTAGATTCACCCAGAGGTTCCCCTCCTAGTGAGTACCTTGCATTCGTATTTCTGACGCCCACGTGCATTACCTTACATTTTTCAACATTAAACCTCATCTGCCATGTAGTTGCCCACTCCATTATTTTGTTCAGGTCTGCTTGTGAGATTACCACGTCCTGCATAGAAGTTATTGCTCTGCTTAGTTTAGTATAATCTGCAAATATCGAGATTGTGCTGGATATCCCCTCCTCTAGATAATTTATGAATAAATTAAACAGGATTGGTCCCAGGACAGAACCTTGGGGGACCCCACTTTCCACACAATCCGAGTACTCCCCATTTATCATCACCCTCTGGACTCGTCCCTGGAGCCAGTTCTCTATCCAGGTACTGCCCCTATGGTCCATACCTACATACCTTAGTTTGTACAGTAAGCGTTTGTGGGGAACTGTGTCAAAGGCCTTTGCAAAGTCCAGATACACCACATCCACAGGCCTTCCTTTATCTAGATGGCAACTCACATCATCATAGAAGGTTAATAGATTGGTCTGGCAAGAAGGATTTTTCATGAAGCCATGCTGATTACCACTAATAATACCCTATTTTTTATTTTTTTTTGTAAGATACAAAAGACGAACGTGCGTTAAATAAATGGACACCAGACAAGTCAAGTCTTAAAACTGTGCGCATCTGGTACAAACTTCAGTACCCAAACGTGTCGGTAGGTAATGCTAAAGACTTTACAGGTGATCAGTTTCTGTTTTTATACAGTGTATAGACAACCCATATACTGAATTTTTAGGTTTGTAAAATCCATTGGCTTAAACATTCAGAGATGAATAAGCGGTATACAAGGTCTATAGGCAAAAGATACACCTAAACCTAAACCCCATTTGTGCAAATTGGTAAGAACAAGTACTCAAAAAATGATTGTTTAAACCCACAGATGCTCTTTTCAGCACCAAAGTATTGCAGGAATTTTGCAGAAGGTTGGAGGGTTTAGTGCAGTATAGAAATACACTTGTGTAGGCAGTTTGGAGCTATAGAAATCATAGGTGGCAGCAGATTGAATCACAAGGGTAATTTTCAGTAACATCAAATTACAAAATGGCTTGTGCAGCAAACATATACTGTAAATCACATGATTAATAATGATGAAAGATAATGGTGGTTGAAGATAGATTATGGTGGACGGTGATGGGTAATCTGAATCTGAATCTGGTAAACAGGGCAGAGTAGAAAATATATTTTAAATACAAATACATTAAGAGGACTAAAATGTCTGCACCAATGAGACAGTCACCACTTTGTCTCATGAAATGTGTTTAAGCTTTAATTCATTAACAGAAAGTCTGTAAAATAACCTACAAATACAGATGAAGTAGAATACTTATTTTATCTGTGCACCCACCATAATTTTCTGCAGAAGTAAGACAGAAAGAAAAATCTAATTATCGGCTTTATTATTACTGTACATAGCTTTATATTTAGAATAACATTTTTCAAAAGGTAATTAATATGAAAATATTACAATTTGAAATGTTGTTATCACAAGGCACAGAATACATTGACCTTAAGACGTTCTTGAACTCTAAAAAAATTAAACTTCTTTTCCACCACAGTTTGAAATTACTTTTATTGGATATTTTAAACTCCTAAATTGAAAAATGATTTTCATGTGCAGTTCCCAGTACGCAGATTTTATGTTTTTGTAACTCGATATTCTCTCTTTAGTGTGTGTATGTGTGTGTGTGTGTGTGTGTGTGTGTGTGTTTTGAGAACAAACACACCAACCTTTTATAAAAATTGCACATTACAATTTTTTCTAAATAAAAAATAAATAAATAAACCAGCATGTCTATTTTGATGACCTGTAATATATTTTTTGTAAACCCCACACATAAAGAGGAACTGTCTGGAAGCAGTGCCCTAAAATGACAGGCAGAGGGCAAAGAACTAGTCAACAATGTTATCTGTGGTTTCCCTGAATCTGGTATTTCCCCATTACTGGCTTACTATGCCTCCTCCTGATTAAGGCTTTATAGGCTGAAATGCATAAACTGATCTTATCAGCAGTTGTGTTCTGTGGTTCCTGAATAAAGATGAAGATATTTAAGGGCAACTATCGATGTGCGGATCATCTTTCTACATATGTACTCAGTTAACTGGTTCCCGACCGCCCGTCGCCTTTTTACTGCGGCAGTGCGGCTCTCCTGTGCGAACTGATGTAGACCTACGTCAGTCGCGTGCCTGCAGCTAGGGGGCGAGCGCACGCCACTGGCGGAGCACTCCTGCCCCCACTTGGCAGCGGGGATGCCGATACACGGGGCAGGTGGCTCTGATTGCCGCCTGACACCCACGATCGCTCCCTGCTGAGAGAGAAGAACGGTCAGCTTTTGTAAACCCAGCTGACCATTCTTCTCTCTGGACTGATCACAGAGCACCTGTGATCCTGCTATATAGGAACACAGGTCTCTGTGATCATTTCACAAGCCACGCCCCCCCACAGTTAGAAACACACCCCTAGGTACACATTTATCCTCTTGATCACTTACTGTGTTAACCTCTTCCCTGCCAGTGTAATTATTACAGCAACAGTGCATATTTTTAGCACTGATTACTGTAGTAATGTCACTGGTCCCCCCAAAAGTGTCAAAAATGTCAGTCAAGCGTTTGATCTGTTTGCCCTAATGTCTCAGTCCTGCAAAAAATCGCAGATCACCGCCATTACTAGTAAAAAAAAAAACAATAAAAATGACATAAATCTTTTTCGTAGTTAGTAAACGCCATCATTTTTGTGCAAACCAATCAAAATATGCTCATTGCAATTTTTTTTACCAAAAATATGGATCAGAAAACAAATTGGCCTAAAATGTTAAAAAATGTTGATTTTTAATTTTTTTTTTTGGGAATGTTATATAGCAGAAAGTGAAAAATATTGGTTTTTTTTTTCAGAATTGTCACCTTTTTTTTTGTTTATAGCGCAAAAAATAAAAGTCGCACAGGTAATCAATTACCACCAAAAGAAAGCTCTATTTGTGGGGAAAAAAGGACATCAATTTTATTTGGGTACAGCTTCGCACAACTGCGCAATTGTCCGTTAAAATAACGCAGTGCCGAATCGCAAAATATGGCCTGGTCATTAAGGGGGAAAATCTTCCAGTCCAGAAGTGGTTAAACGGCTGTGGATTAGGGCACCTGGGAGTTCCTTTATTGGTGAGCTGTATGGGTAGTAGCACTGCTCCTTCTGTTTGCATCTTGTCCTTCATTGTGTCTCTATGTGGAGGTTGGTATCTTGGTAAAGTTGGGGTTTTCACTTGCTCATGTCAGAAACTCCAGCAAAAACAAAGGAAGTAATCTGGTATGTTTCTGAAGGAATTCTAGACAAAAGATACTTTTGTAATGGTACTGCTTAGGCATAATTACCTTTCTAAAGTTAAATGCCCTTTGAGTTCAGTTCAGCTTTAAAGTGGAACTTGTACTGTACATGGAAAACTACATGGCAAATAAGGTTTAATGTGGAGAAATGCACTTGGGGACTAAAAACATAAACGCAAAATACGCTTTAGGGGGGGAACCTCTGGGGGAATCAAGAATGGAGAAAGATCTGGGAGTCTTAGTAGAAGATAGATTAAGCAATAGCATGCAATGTCAAGCAGCAGCTGCCAAAGTCAAGATAATATTAGCATAAGGAAGGGCATTTATTCCAGAGATAAAGCTATAATCCTACCACTTTATAAAACCATGGTCCAACCACATCTGGAGTATTCTGTCCAGTTCTGGTATCCAATCCTCAGAAAGGATGTGTTGGAACTGGAGAGAGTCCAGAGAAGGGCAACTAAACTAATTAGGGGATTGGAGGACCTTAATTATGAGGAGCGTTTACAAGCGATTGATTTATTCTCCCTGGAGAAGAGACGCCTGAGAGGGGACATGATAGCAATTTACAAATACCTCAATGGCGATCTCAGCATAGAAAAACAACTATTCAGTCGCAAGGAATGTAAGAGGACACATGGCCACACAATGCGATTAGAGGAGAAGCGATTTAACCTCAGGCTACGCAAGGGTTTTTTTTTACAGTAAGGGCAAAAAGATTGTGGAACTCTCAAAAGATGGTGGTAACTGCGGTGGTAACTGTGGGGAGTATGGCTACTTTTGAAAGACTCTTGGACATACATCTCAAAGATGAAAACATTCAGAGGTATGGGAAATTAATACTTCCGCACACACCTACACAGGTTGAACTGGATAGACTATTGTCTATCCTCAACTGCTATGTAACTATGTAACTGTAGGTAGAAAAATTAGAATCTTGGAGAATTTAGGGTGGGGGTAGGGAAGGGTTTTTAAGTTTTTTTTTCTCCTTTAAAACATCACATTATTCTGCTGATCTTCTACAGCATCTTTACAGTCTATCCCTGTACTACAGTGATACTAGGGTGCATGTGTTTTTTCACCAAGAGCATTTCTTAATTGTTACTGGCTGCAATTGTTTTTTCACAAGCCTTTTTTTTTTATCTTCCATGAAAGTTGAGGGTTTGATCTATTGAAAGCCCTCAATATCAATTACCTGTAAAGGTGATTTAAAAACACAGCTTTTGTATTAAAAAAAAAGAAAAAATACTTACATCTTCCTGGGATTCCGAAACTTTCAAAAGGTGCAAGTAACATGACTATGTCTATGCCCCTGCAATAGGCTTGAGTGCATTCTCATGGGATTTTGAGGTAAGTATTTTTGATTTTTTTTTTACAGGTCATATGACTTTTGGGCATGGCTTCTTCCAGTACAGAGGACATCCCATTTTTGCTTTAAATAATGACAGTGTGCATCAGCAATAAGCATGAGCACAGAAGGGGATAGTTTTCTTAAGAAAAGCATGTGACAGAGAGATTTAAAAGCAGGAGATTGTGGAACTTTCAGGAAAACATGGAACTATCCTGGTTTTAATAAATAAGTTTTAAAACATAGTTCATGTTAATATAAAAATAGCCCATTACATTACAAGCAATGAATACCAATTTCAGCCTACAGTCCCCAACAAAGATAAAGATAAATCATTGTGTTGGATATCCATTGCTCGGGCTGTATTTTCACTTTTGTATTAAAAGAAAAAAATTAAAAGTATTTTTTATAAAAGTTTTTATACAAAGTTTTATATAATTTTTATATAATCATATTTGTCATTTTCATATGATTTTTGCATAATTATATATGGTTTTATATATTGGATTTCATGAACCTATGTCTATGTATTTGGATTTTAATGTATTTTAAAATTATTTGAATAAGGCATGTAACTTTTAATAATAGGTTCAAAGTAAACACTTTAGTACATTAAATTAGACACACAAGAAGGGCTAACTAGTTTGAAAAAGAAACATACAATGATATGAGAAAATAAGGACTAGGTGAAAATGAACTAGCAAAACATATCAATTTAGTTAAGAATGTATATCCATCTAGGTGAAATAGATCCAAAAAGTGGTTATAACAGTAGGTCGATAGTTCCCGGTTTCTATGGCAATCTTTTGGGACTCCACTCCCAATATGGTGGTAAAAAAGTAAGGGGGAGTGAAAAAAGATAAAACATACCAGAATTCTACCTCCAATATGGCGATAACAGGAAGTGAAACAAAGGAAGGATTCGGGTGTAGTGGGAGTAGTAGGAGGAGTGGCAAACATAAAAGACCTTCCAATCACTGGCTTCTCCAGCCTCTGAAGATGCCCTGTAGGAGGGGTGAAATGTGTTAGGCAGGAACTCCTGGTGATGTCCGGTCTTTGGAATGCACGCCGCAGCAATGGTTCCCAACCTACACCACATTGTTTTGTTTTATCATTTGCTTGTGAGTGTAAACTTCAGATCTTTTAACATCTGAATAATTAAAATGGAATCACACTATGGAGATCTTCTTGTTATCCTCTTTATATGAGAGAAAACATCATCTGATCCTGCCATTTCAACAAAAGGAGCAGAAGAGTTAGAGGAACAGCAGCATTGGATGAAAAGTCTCTTCACCAATAGGCACATATACGTACCTTTTAATACTGGTGAGTGAGGGCACATAGGGGAAGCACGGCACCCTATTATTTGCATGAAGAAGATTTGGAGCACTATTTGCACTTTGAAGAGAAGCCCTTTTTGCACTTTATATTAAAGACTTAATTTTTTTACATATGGAAATTATGAAAAATCACATTTGTACTTGACTTTATTGATTTAACTTTTATAAGGATATTTGGTATATACATTGCACATTTTACAGGGACAGTGCTGCGGTTTTTGAACTGATACTATTAAACTGTTTTGCCATTGTCTGAGTAGTACAAAGTTGAGGACTTTAGCTTTATTTATTTTTTATAGAGTAAACTTCGCAATGGCTTTTAGAGCTACTGTGGCTGCTACTTTCACCATTCAATTCAGGCCTATTACAGCTAGATAAAAAGATCAGGTGTCACAGCCAAAAGTAACTAAAAAAGCCTATGTTTTTCAAATTTAAATTAATCAGACTTTGATGTTGCTGCAAAGCTAAATGTAGAAGTTTCAAAATCAATTACATATCCAAAATATGTGATGCAAGAATACAGTGTTGTTGACTTTCTCCATATAAATTGACTGTTCTGTAACAATACATACAGCATTAAGCTTAAAAACAGGCATGCGCACAGGGTGTGCCGAGTGGGCCTGGGCACACCCTAAGCACACTATGTGCATTAGTATTATCACTCTGTGTGCCAGCGGGAAAATGGGAAAGATCTCCCTCTCCCCGGCTCTGCAAAAAGAGAAGCGCTTACACACTTTCACTGTGTCAGCAAAGATATCAATGTATCAGGGGTCTAAATATGTAGACACACACACGTGTTTGAGATTTAGGGTGCACACCCTAATGCATTAGGCTGTGCACACTTATGATCACAGCCTTAAAGTTGCAGTAAAAGGAACCTCTCCCCGCTGTACAGTATTTGAAAAAAAATGTTTTTGCCTTGTTAGATGTCAGTATCCAGCTTCCCATGCCCTTTATTGACAATAGTCTACCCCCAAAATTGCCAAACTTTAGCATCACGATTTGACCCACATAGACTATATTGGGGTTTGCCGTTTTGGTCTTTAACCCTCAGCAAACTGAACCTGGACAGATTTCCTTATCGCTCAGTGGACAGTGAAAGGAGAAGTAGCGTACTGATATGCTCATCTTTCTGTCATTCTGCTGTCTCCTTCTATCATCATGCTTCTTTTGCTGCTGCTTCTCCTTCCCCCAGTCTAAACTTCACTGTACAGTGGATAACAACATACCAAATTTAGCCTTGTACAAAGCTTTTATTTACATCTTAGGATTTATAATTATTACAGAGCTGCATTATTTGTGTAGTCCACATTTATATATAGCATTTAATTATAGGAATTTGCTATCAAAAATGATCTACACACACCCGTAGATACATAGTGATACCTCTTCTCACCTCTTTTTCCTATTTTAGGGTTACTAGTGTTTCACAACCTTTTTTTAGTCAATGTGACCTTTAGAATTCTGCAAAATTTTGAGGTACCCCATTCTAAAGAAAGCAAAACTAAAAATTGTACATTATACAGCAGCATTCGCACACGTAGGATACCCAACATTAGAGGTGATTTATTTTTACCAAGCAATTTACCTTTGCGCACTGGTTCTGACTTGTATTCCTACATTTCCGCCCCCCCCCTTTTGGTTTTTCTATCTCATTCAGCTAACGTGACCCCAGTGCTAATGGATAGGGGCAGGGGAGGGGCAAGCAAAGACATTCTCAGGTGTCCAACATCTTCCCTATCAACTAATGACATCATTGATTGGTTGTTAGGACACTGGAAGCTGGCCCACACTGTGCCCAAGGTTGTATTGCTGCACAATAAAAACCTCTGGCTTTGTGTAACAAAAAGGCAGACTTGATCCACCTGCTGGCTTGTTGACAATGTTTGAGCAATTTGGGTATTTTCTAGCAGAAAGCACCCCAGGTTGCCATGGCACACTGGTTGAAAAAGGCTGGTTTAACTCATACACAGGATGTTAGTTGAGAGATTACTCAGTGGACACCTTTGCTTGAACCAAATTAAGTTTTGTGACTCCTTTCAGCAGCTCTGGAAACCCCCATACCTCAAGTTGTGGTTGGATTCGCCCACAAGTGTCTAGAAGCAGCTAGTCAAGATAAAAAATAAAATACAAAAGTAAAAATCAATTATTATTATTGCAGCAGAGTGTCCCAGAAGGAGTCTGGGAGAGTCATGTTTGAGGTTTATATATTTCACAGGGTCTTCTCACATAGGTTTAGGAATCCCAGATCCATGGTTCAGCAAAGGATTTACTCCTCTCCCTTCTGATAATGTAATCCCATCTAGAAACCTGTAGCCAGTGCTCTCATACCTGGGGAACAGACAAGTCCTGTCTGAAAGAGCTAAAAGGCTGGTGAAAACAAGCTGTGGTTGTGGAAGCTGACAAGTGGTACGCTTGCTCAGTCCTTGTTAGTTAGTACCTGTGTTATTTGTGTAGTTAGTGCCTAGATACTGTTAGGCTTTTGTTTTGTTATTATTTGCCTGTTAAATTCTCTGGAACAAGTGGTGGAACTACCAGGGTCGCAGCAGTCGCACTTGCGTCTAGGCCCTGGAGTTCCGCCACTGTGGGTAGGCCCGCCGTTCTATCACTGTGGGGGGAGGGGGCGGACACTGCGAGTGGAGGGGGCTGGCCTCCCATTCTGCCACTGCGAGAGGAGGGGTCCCACCCCCGCCTGCTCATTCTGTCACTGCGAATGGAGGGGGCGGTCACTGCGAGAGGAGGGGGCTGCTCCTGCCTGCCCATTCTGTCAGTGGATCAGAGCCTGTGCTTACAGTCCCTCCTACCTCGCACGGATAGGAGACAGCTGATCTTCTCCTCTGGTCCCTCTCCTGTGTGCACCGCGGAAAGTATGAAGCCCAGCATCTGAATGATCACATTCAGCTGCTGAGCTTCACTATTCCCACTGTGCACACAGGAGAGGGGCGGGAGGAGAAGAAAAAGATTGGCTGAAACATTGGCTGATAAACACTGATCAGCGGCATTGATGAGCACTGATAAGTGGCACTGATATGCAGCATTGATTAGCACTAATCGGCAGCATTGATGAGCACTGATAGGCAGCATAGATAAACACAGATAGGTGGCATTGATGAGCACTGATAGGTGGCACTGATAGGTAGCATTGATGAGCACTGATAGGTTGCATTGATGAGTACTAATAGGTGGCACTAATAGGCAGCAATGATGGGTACTGATAGGCAGCATTGATGAGCACTGATAGGCAGCACTGATGGGCAATGATGAGCACTGATAGGTGACATTGATGGGCACTGATAGGCAGCACTAATGGTCACTGATAGGCAGCATTGATGAGCACTGATAGTTGGCACTGATAGGCAGTATTGATGAGCACTGATTGATGGCACTGATAGGCAGCACTAATGGGCACTGATAGGTGGCAATAATGAGCACTGATCAGAGCCCTGATTATCAGTGTAAACAATGTACTGACAGTCTTGCTGGTTAATGGCTCTCCTTTCCTCACACAGACACAGTGTGGGAAGAAAGGAGTGCCGATAACTGACAAGTATGTTCACATGTGATCAGCCGATCATATGGTAAAGGGCCACTGTGATTGTCTGAAGAACACAGCAGTCACAGAGCATGCTGGATGTGCACCACAGGGGGCATGTGGGAGGCAGGATTCTGGGGGGATGTCCATGGACGCCCTCCCAGAACTGGAAGCCTGGAGGTCGGATGGAAAGGGATGGAGAGGGTCAGGAGGCCCTTCATGGTTTCTTGCACTGGGACCCTGAAAGTTCTAGTTACGCCTTTGTAGTATACAATGAGTCCGCTTGAGGAATAAAAGTCCATGCTGTGGCCGCCATGGAGCAGAATCCACCGGTGGAGATGCAGGGGCCCAGGAAGACACCAGAGAATTGCCTCCATGACAGCTGTCAGGAAGCTGTCTTGCCTGTAAGTGAGCTACCCAATAGAAACACATTTTGAAGGCAAGGCCACACTTCCTTCATCAGCCCCACCTCCTTCAAAGATTATGCCTTCTTAACTACAGAGGAGCTGAGAGAAGGAGTTTCAGTAGGATAAAACTGCCCCAACAGTAGTGTGCTCTGCTCCTCTGTCACTCCATATAGTAGTGTCTTCTTCCTCCACATACCATTGTCCTGCCCCCTTCACATAACCCCCTCACCGTAGTGTCCTCTGCTCCCTCTTCATAGCAGTGTCTTCTGCCCACTATACATCACCCCCCTCCTAATTGTGGTGTCCTCTGCCCCCATATCAGTGTCCTCTGACTCCCTTTACATCAACCCCACTGTAGTGTCCCTTTCCCCCCATAACAGTGATAACAGTAACCTGTGCCCCCCCAAAACAGTGTCCTATGCCCCCCTCTACATCACCCCTCTGTAGTGTCCTCTGCCCTCCTCTATAGCCCCCCCCCCCATGAAGTGTCCTATACTCCCCATAACAGTGTCCTTTGCCCCCACCCCCCCCCCCCCTGCAAAAGGAACCCTTTTGCTGTAAGATGAAGATTATTCTGTATAAGCAGTGAAGGAATGATACCCACCCTATGCCAGAAAACAGAATGTAATATATATGGGTTTTCTTTATTTAAAAAAATGTAATAAATTCCTCCTAATACTTGTGAAGAGATTTTTTTTGAATGGGGTCTTAGCTATATAAGTAGTAAAGTTGGAACATATGAAGCCACCATAATATATATAAGAGGCGCATATAAAAATGATGCTGGTATTATCTGGGTATGCTTAAACAAGAAGAATCACTGGCTCAGCATGTTTTAATATTTCTAAATATTGAAATGTGAGTTTTATTTAACATGATGCTCTTTAAGAACCCAGGTGTGATTCTTTGCAAATTGTACACGTATCTATGCACAAAAAAAAAAAGCAAAAATGTAATATAGACAGATTTGCCTGGTTTTCAAATGAATTAGCTTTTTGCTAATAGTAGTATTTGTTTCATCCAGTCCTGAAAATTCCATAAACCTTTAATATGGCAGAACCATGTAGATCTCTATACTGTATGATTAAAGGAGTTGTAAAGTCAGGAAGGTTTTCTTATCTTAATGCATTCTATGCATTAAGATAAAAAGCTTTCTACGTGTAGCAGCCCCCCAGCACCCCTAATACTTAGCTGTGCTCCCTCTCTGTTCAGCAATATCCACGAGTCCCTCGGCCCTCCTGGGACTCTCCCTTCTGATTGGCTGAAATACAGCCACTGCACCATTGGCACCCCCAGCTGTCAATCAGAGTTAGTGAGCCAATCAGGAGAATGAATGGCAGCTCGTGTCTGAATGGACACACAGAGCTGCAGCTCGGCTTGGGTGCCCCCATAGCAAGCTGCTTGCTATGGGGGGCACTCGATAAGAGGGAGGGGCCAGAAACAGCAACAAGGGACCTGAAAAGGGGAGAATCCAGGCTGCCCTGTGCAAAACCAACTGCACAGAGGAGGTAAGTATAACATGTTTGTTATTTTTTTTTAATTTATTTTTTAATTAGACTTTGCAATCACTTTAAGGAATAAAGTGGTCTCACTACCCAGCCCCCATACTGCTGAAGAAACAGTGAGAAAACAGCAGCAGACTGTTGATGTCATCTCTCTGCTCTTCAACTCTCTCCTCTTATCAGCATGTACCTTAGCAGCACATTTTCACATATAGAAAAGCAAATTGACTGCCAGTCCTGCCCCTCCCTCTATCAATCTAAGCTCTGTTGTACAGGGGATTGCAAAAGACTGATACCAAGTCAAGTTCAGGTATTAACACTGATTGCATAAAAAAAAATAAAAAATGTAAAGTGATACTAAAGTCTCAGTTTTTTTTTGTTAACAATAAGAAACATGTTCTAATTACCTGCTCTGAAAAGTGGTTTCACACAGAACAGCCTGGATCCTCCTCTTCTTGGGTCCCTCTTCGGCTCTCCTGGCCCCTTCCTCCTGTTGAGTGCCCCCTTAGCAAGCAGCTTGCTATGGGGGTATCTGAGCCAAGCCGCAGCTCCATGTGTCCATTCAGACAAAGATCCACGCCCCCCTCTCTCCTCATTGGCTCACTGACTTTGACTGACAGCAGCGGGAGCCAATGGCGCTGCGCTGCCATCTCAGCCAATGAGGAGGGAGAGTCCTGGGCAGCCAAGACACTCCTACAACATTGCTGGATCGAGATGAGTTCAGTTAAGTATTGGGGGAGGGGGTTCACACAGAAGCTTTTATCTAAAGGCATGGAATGCATTAAGATAAAAAACCTTTTGACTTTACAACCACTTTAATCATGGATACCTAGACACATTAACCACTTGCCGACCAGTCACGTTGACTGTACTGCGGCAAAGTGGCTCGTTATCGTCTGGCGACGTAGACCTACGTCACCAGACATTCCCCTCTCAGTATTCAGTTACAGCGGGAGTCGGGCCAGGGGAGGAGCAGTGTTGATCACCGCCGCTCTTCCCCGATCGTCGGGGATCTAGTGTGGAAATCCGCCCGCTTGTGTAAACAAAGTGGGCAGATCTCCTAAGTGACAGGCAGGGTCAGATTGCAGGGTTCTGCATAGCTGAACCTGCGATCTGTCCCTGTGTTACTCATTCACCTCCCCCCACACATGTTAGTAAGCACCAGGCATACATTAACCCCTCCCTCTCTAATAAAAATTAACCCCTTCCCTGCCAGTGTCATTTTTACAGTAACAGTGCATATGTATAGCACTGATTACTGTAGTAATGTCACTGGTACCCCCAAAAGTGTCAAAAATGTCAGTCAAGGGTCCGATCTGTCCGCCGAAATGTCACAGTCCCGCAAAAAAAACGCAGATCGCCGCCATTACTCGTTAAAAAAAACCCCACCAAAAATGACAGAAATCTTTCCCTTAGTTAGTGAACGCAATAACTTTTGCGCAAACCAATCAAAATATGCTTATTGCGATTTTTTTTTACCAAAAATATGTAGCAGAAAACAAATTGGCCTAAAATGATAAAAAATTTTGATTTTTACATTTTTTTGGGGGGGAATTTCATATAAATGTGAAAAATATTGTTATTTTTTCAAAATTGTCGCTCTTTTTTTGTTTATAGCGAAAAAAGTAAAAATCGCACAGGTGATCAAATACCACCAAAAGAAAGCTCTATTTGTGGGGGAAAAAAGTACATAAATTTAATTTGGGTACAGCGTTGCATGACCGCGCAATTCTCCATTAAAGTAACACAGTGCCGAATCGCAAAATATGGCCTGGTCAGGAATGGGGTAAGACCTTCCGGTCATAAAGCGGTTAAAAATACGCTCATTGAGAATTTTTTTGTCAAAGACATGTAGCTAAATACATTTTGGCCTAAATATATGACAACAATTGAATATATTGGATATTTTTTAACTGTCAAAGTAGAAAAATATTGTTATTTTTTCAAAATTGACGCATTTTTTAATTAATAACGCAAAAAATGAAAATCGCACAGGTGATCAAATACCACCAAAAGAAAGCTCTGTTTGTAGGAAAAAAAGGACGTAAATTTAGTTTGGGCACGGCGTTGCATGACCACGCAATTGTCAGTTAAAGTCGCACGGTGTCGAATTGCAAAAAGTGGCCTGGACGTAAGACAGCAAAATCCTCCGGTGGTAAAGTGGTTAAAGTAGGACTATAGGCACAACTTTTTGTTTCATTTTGGATAGTGCAACCGAGGGTTAAAAACTATTTTTTTTCACCATCTGTGTCTCATTGCGGAGCTTCCCCTTCACTTCCTGTCCCATAACAAAACAGAAGGTGGGAGGAAGTTCCAGCAAATTAAGGGGATTCCTTGGGGAGCCTGAGGTCACCAGAACTAGTGCCCTATTGGAGGATTTTTCCCTTTCCTATTACTTTCCTGAGGACAACCCAAAATTTGGAATTTTCTTTTACTTTCACTTTCAATGATAATGTTAAACAGGACAAATAGAGAGAGTGGATCTCCATTATGGGGGCACAGACAGCAATAAAATCTGACAGGGGTTCTAATCCATCTTCACTCTATCCAAATGTAAAAAAAAAGTTTTGTCTTTAGTTATACTTTAATGTATGTTTTTTTTAATTTTGCCTGGAGTTTAACTTTTGACTTTTGGAGTTTGTTTAATCCACAAAATGGATACTCGCTGAAAATACAAAACAGTTTTGCTTTAAAAGCTGTGGCTTAGTCACTGACTGTACTTTAAAGTCTTAGCAAATGTAAGCATAACTGGGAATATTTATTACAATGACAACCATATAGAATCCGACTCTAGATTAAAAAGCCTGACAAATCACGGAAATGGCCTCTTTTGTAGAAGAAATAGAGCATGAAGTAAAGGCAGACATACTATATATATATATGTATATAAGGCCTAACTTGAACTTCCCAGAATAACTTAATTAGCAAAGCACTCTTAGCATTTCCTGTGCTTGTTTACTGAACCTGCGTCATTCACTTACAGAAATTCATAGTCTACATTTTTAAAATTGCTTGTTATTTACCTTATGTACAGAAATATGTACATGTGTGTTATTATGTGCTTAACAGCTGAAAGTCTCGCAAAAAGGATAATAAAAAAATGCACTAACTTGTTAAAGGCAAAACCATTTAGAGCATTTGTGATTTATTTTTTAAGAGAATGTACATTGGTTTTGTACATATTTCACTTTTTATTTGCTTATAAATTAAATAGGTAAATATAAAATCTTAAATATTTTGCTTTCTCATCTCCAGCCAGCAGATAAAGCCTTATGCTCCTTTTAATTTTTCCCAGTCTCACATTACCTTCTGTTGTAAAAATCCTGTTGGTTACAGACCTCAATTGCTCAAGTTGAAATTTACATACACAAGTGAATAAATCAGAGTAGTAAATTCTCTCCCAGGGTCAAGACCTAAGGATTTGGAAAGGAACCCATGCTAGGACCTGGAAGACAACAAGAAGATGATTACTAAGGGGAAGTCCCTTCAGACAAGTTTGCTTGATTCACTCTATTGGCCCATGAGCAGGGCTTAAGTTATCTGAGCGGAAGAAATATCAGTCACTATTTTGGGTATCATGTACATGCTATCCCTTTCTTCCCTGGACATTGCTCCTTTAAAACCAGCAAGAAAAAATTGTCAGAGTGGATGTTGGTCATTCAATTGCTGCCGGTAGGTTGGTGATTGTTTGGTGAAGCTTTAGGCCAGAACATGCAGCCCAAAACTTCCAGAAGCGCATTCGGGGGTGAGCGCTATGTTTACATCAAATAGTAGCTTTGCACTTGCATGACTTTACTTCAGTGCATATTTTTATCAAACAGAAAATAATAGTACTAAAAATAATTACACTGTGCTCACTCAGAACCAATAATAAAAATAATAAAGGTGCTGCCTTCAAAGCCCAAACATCAAATATAAAACGAAATATTAAGGAAGTGCTTTATATAATGTAAATATGTATATAATACATATCAATTCAGCTAGTAAAATGTAGCCAAGCAATGCTTTAGAACACTAAAAAATATGTAAAAGAACGCCCACGCTGCTCTGACCTCTCTAGATCTCTCTGTTAAAAAGCTGCTCTCACCTCTGTTAAACCACCAATACAAAATTGTAACTCAATAAATCAATATAGTAAAGCACTTTTTAAAATAAATTTACTCATCCTAATACTACTACAAAATGAAAATACTCTATGCAAACATTATAACAGTGCACATAATTCCAAACAACTAATAAATATGTTCCAAATGAATAATAATAATAATGCAAACATTTTTACATAAAGTCCCATGTCCAAATAATTTTCCCAATATAAAAGTTCATAAAAACACTCCAGATTTTTACCACTGGCACCTTTTCCACTTTCCTTTGATCATTTAATGTAAAAATGTATGTAAAAATGTTTGCATGTTTTTTTGTTTTTTTTTTTATATGAAGAATAAGACATTTATTTGAAAACGGCTTCACTTTATTAATTTATGGAATGCTTTGGGATAATTCACTCAAAGAGCCTCGCTCCACTCTCAACTGAGACCTTGCTGGATTTTCCGAGTGGAAATTCAGCATATACCGTATATACTCGAGTATAAGCCGAGTTTTTCAGCACATTTTTTTGTGCTGAAAACGTCCCCCTCGGCTTATACTCGAGTCAAGGAATAAAAATGTCCTCTCCGACGGGTTTAAGGTTTAAAAATGGCGCCGCCCGTCGCATACATGTTACCGCGCACGCGCCGCCGCCGCTCGTGTAATTTCGGCTATTCCCGGCGCCGCTCGGGAGAGGCCGGGAATAGCCGAAAGTATACGAGCGGCGGCGGCGCGTGCGCAATGACGTGTCGGCGCCGGGCGGCGCCATTTTTAAAATGAAGGCGCCTCTGGAACAGGTAAGTGAAACAGCTTCACTACCTGCCATGGGCTGCGGACACACTACGAGGGATGCAGTGCTGCGGGCATGGTCCACATGTACCATGTCCACAGCACTGCATCTCCTGTAGTATGCCCACAACCCCGGATCCTCTAGTACCATGCCAGTACCCTGCAATCTCCTGCACCATGCCAGTACCCTGCAATCTCCTGCACCATGCCAGTACCCTGCAATCTCCTGCACCATGCCAGTACCCTGCAATCTCCTGCACCATGCCAGTCACCCTGCAATCTCCTGCACCATGGCAGTCACCCTGCATTCTCCTGCACCATGCCAGTACCCTGCATTCTCCTGCACCATGCCAGTCACCCTGCATTCTCCTGCACCATGCCAGTCACCCTGCATTCTCCTGCACCATGCCAGTACCCTGCATTCTCCTGCACCATGCCAGTACCCTGCATTCTCCTGCACCATGCCAGTACCCTGCATTCTCCTGCACCATGCCAGTCACCCTGCATTCTCCTGCACCATGCCCGCCGCCCTGCATTCTCACCCTAGGCTTATACTCGAGTCAATGATTTTTCCCATCTTTTTGTGGTAAAAGTAGGGGTCTCGGCTTATACTCGGGTCGGCTTATACTCGAGTATATACGGTATACAGCCAAGGGAATAAGGCAAACTCACTATAGTGGTGGTGTTCCAGTTTAAATGTAGATTTCATTCATATTTTCTGGTAGTGTACAGACATAAGTAGATACTGGTCTTAGGTTCTGCAATCCATTCATGATGTAACTGCTGTAGGCATCTGCTGTTCTTTACTGTCTGAATTTGTAAATGCCAAAAAGCCTGTAAATATATAATGTATGCCCTTCCTGTTCCTGGTTTGTTGACTTTGAAGCAAATTATGCAAGTTTTCCTATGTTCTAATATTTTAACTGCAACTGCTTTACTTAAATCCTTGTGACAGAGGGAGTATATGTGTCCTATTGTTAATATTTCACATGCACAGTGCCAGATAACTAGGTATGTGCTACTGTATGTATGTAGTGGTAATCTTGCTGTATATTAGTAGGTGAAATTGTTTATTGCAATATAGTTTATATACAGCTCTTGTTATTTAATGTAAACCTGTTCCTTCTGGCATGGGATTTTATAGCTAGTTTTAGCTCAGGGCACAGTAACCACCATAGGCTAGAGTCGGGTTAGGCATCCGTTGGCCACTTCTGGTAGTTAGAGGTCCAATTGCATGTTGAATTAGAGACTACTAGGGAGAGACTAAAGTGCAGAGTAGATAGACTGACTCTAAGTTCCACTGCCATATCACAGTTTCTGTGTGTGAGAAGCCACATTCCAAGCTTGTTGGACAACAGGTGGGGGATCTCCCCATCACCACTGATCTTGCCTTTAGCTTTTCAACACAGAGATGGACACCACATTGTAATAATCTTTGGGGCCCCTGCAACTGAGATTTGCTGCAACATTCATCTGGAGGTATCTTCATTGATAACTATATATATATATCCAGGTATATATGCATAATTTCACCAGGACTCCTATTGGGTCCTTTGCCTATAGTACCTGTTTTTTACATTAGATGTATGTACTGTTTTTAATCTTTTACTATTTGTATACTTTTCTTATATAAAGCTTGTATTAATTCCTTATAGATGTGCACCTCTATACTTATGCTTATTATTATAAGTTGGTTACAATAGTTCCTGATTATTTTCACAGGAAGGAAATCCGTGGGTTGAGGTACTGCCAACTTTAGTATTAAATGGACTCTTCCACTTAGCAAAGGTTTTAGTTCCATTATTTACCTACAAATTTAGTGCAATATCCTGTTTGGGGAGGGCCATTCCTCATAAACCCCCAAAAGGGGGCTACACTGTTCAAGTACCCCAAGAAATTGGTATCTGTCAGTTGGGCCTTGTGGAACCTTTATTTCTTAAAAGAGTGACAAGAATGTTACTTGGTATATTGCCATATTATGCCAGAAAGTCAATTGTTCTTCATTGGAAATCTCCTGCACCATTGACTCTAAACAGATTAAAGACACTGGTAAATTCTGCTCTTACGCTATAAAGGCTACCTTCTAAATTTGAAAATGTTTGAAAATGTTTGGTCTCTGTGGATGGAGAACTCTGACACTGTGCTTTTGGCCTGACAAATAAAAAAACTAAAATTTGCTTTGCTCTAAGATTGCCTGTTGGTGCAATAACTAATTAGTTCTGGCAGCCCTCTTTAGGATAGTTCCTAATATACCTTGTTTACTGTATTATGTCTGTTCTATATATTGTTTTCTTAACTCTATATGGGAGTTATCCTCTGTTTTTGTGTTGCTAGGTCATTTAATTTGGTACTATCTGTATTATTTGAATAGCACTCCTGGGATAAACTGTGCTGGTAATTTTTGCTGGCCTCAGTTCATCAGTTCTTATTGTATTACCTCTATTCCTAATAATGAGTTTATCGATTTGATCGATTGAATTGTTAGAAGTGGAGTACAAACAATCTGCACTGTTTTTGTTTTCTGTTTTGTAACTTTATTTAGGACTCAATAAAACATAATTTGTTAAAAAAAAAAATATATATATATATATTAAAGGATAAAAGCATATGCACTCACATGATCCAAGTGCATATTAGCACTATTAAGACAGGCATGTAAACAAGATAGACCCTTCAGTTTTCACTGACATGGTGACGTCACTAAGACTTGCCCAACATGTATTTGTTTTGTCCCTTGAGTGTGTCTGTTTATATGCACTTGGATCATGTAAGTGCATAATATTGTATCCATTAATACATTTTTAAAGTGGGATTTTCACTATCATGAGTTTGTCTTATTCCCTTGGGTGTATAGTGTATAAAATGCATTTCTACCTTTGACCTTTCTGATTTTGGGGTTAAGCAAGAAAGTGAACTGTTTTCCTTTAGGTGGTGGCGCATTTGGCGGTTACTTTGCTTAACACACATTGGTGGATGGGGAATGAAGATTTTTCTTGTAAAATAGATGTACCACTGTACATGTTTTGATGCAATTTTATATTATAATTTTTTTTTTCTGGTGACATATTGATATGAATTGTAAGCATGTATGGATTTTTATAGGTTATGTTGATATACAGTATCTCACAAAAGTGAGTACACCCCTCACATTTGTTTTACAGTATTTTTTTTACATCTTTTCATGTGACAACACTGAATAAATTACACTTTGCGAAAATGTAAAGTAGTGAGTGTACAGCTTGTATAACTGTGTACATTTGCTGTCCCCTCAAAATAACTCAACACACAGCCATTAATGTCTAAACCGCTGGCAACAAAAGTGAGTACACCCTTAAGTAAAAATGTCCAAATTGGGCCCAATTAGCCATTTTCCCTCCCCGAGGTCATGTGACTCGTTAGTGTTACAAGGTCTCAGGTGTGAATCGGGAGCAGGTATATTAAATTTGGTGTTATCGCTCTCAGACTCTCATACTGGTCACTGGAAGTTCAACATGGTACCTCAAGGCAAAGAACTCTCTGAGGATCTGAAAAAAAGAATTGTTGCTCTACATAAAGATGGCCTAGGCTATAAGAAGATTGCCAAGACCCTGAAACTGAGGTGCAGCATGGTGAGCAAGACCATACAGTGCTTTAACAGGACAGATTCCACTCAGAACAGGCCTCGCCATGGTCGACCATAGGAGTTAAGTGCACGTGCTAAGCCTCATATCCAGAGGTTGTCTTTGGGAAATAGACATATGAGTGCTGCCAGCATTGCTTCAGAGGTTGAAGGGGTGGGGGTTACCCTGTCAGTGCTCAGACCATACACCGAACACTGCATCAAATTGGTCTGCATGGCTGTCGTCCCAGAAGGAAGCCTCTTCTAAAGATGATACACAAAAAAGCCTGCAAACAGTTTGCTGAAGACAAGCAGACTAAGGACATAGATTACTGGAACCATGTCTTGTAGTCTGAAGAGACCAAGATAAAGGTATTTGGTTCATAGGGTGTCAAGCGTGTCTGGCGGCAACCAGACGAGGAGTAAAAAGACAAATGTGTTTTGCCTACAGTCAAGCATGGTGGTGGGAGTGTCATGGTCTGGGGCTGCATGAGTGCAGACGGCACTGGGGAGCTACAGTTCATTGAGGGAACCATGAATGCCAACATATACTGTGACATACTGAAGCAGAGCATGATCCCCTCCCTTCAGAGACTGGGCTGCAACAGTATTCCAATATGATATCGACCCCAAACACACCTCACACAACTGGCCAAGCAAGTCTCCAGACCTAAACCATATTGAGCATCTGTGGGGCATCTTCAAACAGAAGGTGGGGGAGCGCAAGGTCTCTAACATCCACCAGCTCTGTGATGTCATCATGAAGGAGTGGAAGAGAACTCCAGTGGCAACCTGTGAAGCTCTGGTGAACTCCATGCCCAAGAGGGTTAAGGTAGTGCTGGAAAATAATGGTGGCCACACAAAATATTGGCACTTTGGGCCCAGTTTGGACCTTTTAAATTAGGGGTGTACCCACTTTTGTTGGCAGCGGTTTAGACATTAATGGCTGTGTGTTGAGTTATTGTGAGGGGAACAGCAAATTTACACTGTTATGCAAGCTGTACACTCACAACTTTACATTGTAGCAAAGTGCAATTTCTATAGTGTTGTCACATGAATATATATAATAAAATATTTACAAAAATGTGAGGGGTGTACTTTTGTGAGATACTTATATTTTTTAATACGTGAATTGATATTTATTATATATATATTCACACTATAGGAAGTACTTCTGATATCGTGTTTTATAAACCAGCAGTACTGTCACTGTTTTCTTGTACTTGGGTTTGGTTGTAAAACTATTCATTACAAATAATAATAAAACAAAACTTTTGCTTGTAAGCATCAGTAAACCACATATTTTGATGAATTATGTGACCCTGTGTGATCCTAAACGTATCTAATCTATTTATGTGTTTTGTCAGCTCGTGCTTCTATTCTATTTTTGGAACTGTGAACTATCTGCTTGTTAATTGGTGCAATGCTGTAAAAACTGTTATTAAATATATAAAGCATAATAGACAAGCAAAAACATAATTTCTTGTCTATGGTATAAAAACATTGACGTTTCAGATTTACTACACATGTATTTGTTAGGAAGTAAAAACAAGAAGCAGAAGTTTTCTAACATATTTGCAAAACCAATAAAATGCAAGGACTGCTTAATAATTCTGCCCCCCCCCCCCCTAACATGTAAAAAAACGATGCTACTGCCTCTTTAAAGCAGTTTAATATGTTTGTGAATATTGCCATTGTAATGAGCCCTGCCTCTGTTGTGCAAGTCCTGGTTGATCCTATCTGTGCACCTCCTCCTGAGAGTAAGCTGACCACGCTAGAATGGCTGCTGATCCATGCTAGCGTGGTCAGTTTATGTCCTGTGTCATGCCGCTGCTAACACAGGCACGTCCCCTCCAGACACTACTGCTTTCTTCTCATTGGGCAATTGGCTGGGGTAAGGGGTAAGTGATGTTGCTGCTCAGTCTGATTGTATTTCATTGCTATAGAAACGCAGATGCTCAGAGGCAACATAATTTCCTGCAATGACGTTATGTCCAGCTCTTTTGGCACGCCCACCAGCAGTTCCGTGGATCACTCAGTAAGCTAGAGTGATCAGATGACCTGTAATATGGCAAGGAATAATGCTAAAGCCTTGGAGGACAGGAAAAAAGAACCTGTATTTAGGATATAGCATTTATCCTTGCAATTTGGTCTCGGTGGTTAGTTGACTTAATACCCACTTTAGGCTTTATATTTACCAGTGTATCTCCTCAGCTGAAAAAACTGACAAGACAGCTGAGGTTTAAATTACCTTTAAATGCATAACAGATATACCTTTAAAACACAAAGTAAATACTTATCTTCCCTGATGCCTGTGCCAATGGATATTAATTTTATGAAAAGGAATCTGAGTCTGAACGTAGTTGAGAAACTGACAATTCTGGGAGTTTCAATCTTCTGTGTCCCCCTTCTGTATTCAGTGATTCCTCCTGCTGATTCCCACGTTACTTTTGTGTCCTGTAGAAATATAGGGCCAGTGGCCAAATTAACACGTATGTAGAGGTTAAAAAGATTCTGAGATTTTGCCCATCCACAGTTAACTTCCCTGCACTCCCTGCTCCTTTTTTATTTTTAAGCGAAACTAAGTCCAATCAATTTAACTGTTTACCAAACCAAACTGTCAATGAATCAAATAGCTGGTTGCATAACTTATCACATTTGTTGGCACCTTGAAAACTGCAGAGCAAGATGGCAGCTGGCTAAGATGGTGGCTTCCTTGGCTGTAAAGGATAGGAGGATTTAGTTCCGCTTTAAGTTCTTGGAAATGCCTTGTGCCTGCAGGCATGGGGGAACATGTGGCCTATTTCCTCTGCTCCCAGGGTAAAGTACTAAGCAGCCAATCACCAGGCCAAAACACTGTCACATGGAGGAGGGGAGCAGATCATTACATTCATGTGAGAGGTGACACTGGAACTTACCCAGGGATTAGTTCTATGGCTTCAATAGAGGAACAGATAGGCAGTAGAATACAATAAAGGTAAGTATACGCAGTAATGTCACTGTGTATACAGCATATTAAGTCAACTTTTATCTGTTAGAGATTATAGTACTTTAGGTAAAACCTTCCTGAAAACTAAGCAGCCACAACCCCTATAAAATAATGACCATCATACCTGAATAACATTCATGCACCAAAGTAAGGATAAGGACAGTCTTGTCTGCACCTGTGTCTTCAACATGGGAAACTTTCCAAGTGTTCATTTATTACAAGTTGAGCAATGTTATAATAAATATCCTATGAATAATATGATGAAGGGAAAAGTTTTTCACAGTACACAGTATATGATGTATATTCACCACAGTATGTACAGTAGATAGTATCTTGCAAGTTAGTGTTCTCGGCAATGTCTATATTGACTGATATATGAGCCCACTGGGATCCTAGGTGTATATATATGACCTAATTATTTACCCTGACCCTTTAAAGAGCAGCATTGGGATATGTTTTATTAAGATAGGCCCCTTACAAAATACAAGAACAGCTCAGGCTATAATAGTCACCTTCACTCTGGAGCTGTAATGGTCCTGTTCCCTAAAGGAGTGTCACAACGATGGCCTTTTCATAGTTCATTGAAGCAGAGTTTGGTTCTAATGTCATCATGTCAGCATTGCTCTCTTCATCAGCAGAGGACCACCCTGGGCCAGGAAAGAAGCAAGGAGGAAGAAGACCCAGCACAAAAAGGTAAGAATATCAAAAATTAAAACTAAACATGCAATGTGGAAGGGCCTTTGGAAGGGAATGATTGGAGTTGGCAGTCTAAGTTTTAAGCCATAATTACCTAGCCACAATATTTTTTTATTCTTTCCTGAACAACTCCTCTCCTAAGCTAACATCGCTATAGCAAACAGAAGGGAAGGCCGAAGTTACGCTGCAGAGCGAACAGGCGAGCAGCAGCAGGATGAGAACGCCGAAAGTGAACCCAGACGGCCCGCACTTTCTGCAGCAGCTCTGACATATCGGGGTAATTTCTAAGAAACCTCTGCACCACCAAATTCAGCACATGCACCAGGCAAGGGATGTGTGTCAAACCGGCTAGGCCAAAAGCTGCTACAAGATTTCATCCGTTATCGCACACCACCAGGCCGGGCTTGAGGCAGCAACCTCTCATCGGTCTGCTGTTAAATGCCCCTCCACAACTCCTGCGCGGTGTGTGGTTTTTCCCCCAAACAGGCAAGTTTTAAAACTGCATGCTGTCATTTACCCCTGGCTCTGCTGAAGTTGGTGGTGAAGGTGTTACGCTGACCGGATGAGGAGGCGGTAGAGGATAAGTAAGCGGAGTAGGAGGAGTTAGGAACAGGAGGCAAACTGAAGCACCCTGCAATCCTCAGTGGTGGAAGGACATGTGCCAAACTGCTATCTGCCTCAGGCCCAGCCGCCACTGCATTTACCCAGTGTGCTGTTAGGGAGATATAACGTCCCTGACCGTGCTTAGTGGTCCACGTATCCGTAGTTTGGTGGACCTTGCCACAGATGGCATTGCGCAGTGCACATCTGATTTTGTCACCCACTTGGTTGTGCAGGGAAGGGATGGCTTGCCTTGAAAAGTAGTGATGGCTGGGCACGACGTACTGTGGGACAGTCACCGCCATAAGGCTTTTAAAACTCTGCGTCTCCACCAGATGGAATGAAAGCATTTCAAAGGCCAGGAATTTCGAAATGCTGGCATTCAGGGCCAGGGATCGCCGGTGGGTAGGGGGATACTTCCTCTTCCGCTCCAGTGTTTGGGAGATAGAAAGCTGAACGCTTCCACGGGACATTGTGGAGATGGTTGTTGGTGACCCAGGTGGTGGTGTTGCTGGCAGATCCTCTGTTTGCGGGGTGGCAGGTGCCACTGTCACTACAGAGGTGGATGAAGAGGCCGAGACTGCAGCAGAAGAGGAAGCAGGAGGAGCCAGAGACCTTTCTTGGTTTTTGAGGTGTCTACTCCATTGCAGCTCGTGCTTTGGACTTAGATGCCTGGTCATGCAGGTTGTGCTCAGGTTGAGAAGGTTTATGCCTCGCTTCAGGCTCTGATTGCACAGCGTGCAAACCACTCGTGTTCTGTCATCATTGCATTGTCTGAAGAACTGCCACGCTAGGGAACTCCTTTGAGCTGGCTTTGGTGTGCTCGGTCCCTTGCTGCATTGGGCAGTAGCAACCCGTGGTTGCAGGAAAAAAAATTGTAACATCTATGGCTGGCTTTACCAAACCCTAAGTGTACCACGCCCGGGTCCACCTCTTCCATATTGTCCCAGGCACGTTACACTTAACCATTCTCAGGCACGGTTCGGAGCATTCACACTACACAAACAAACTGGACCGAGGGGGTGAGCCGTGCCCAGGCTTGATTAAAACTACCAGTGTGAGTGCATCCCTTAGACTCTACACCCTAGGGTCCAGCACTGCTTGCAGGAAAGACAGGTGGTCTACACAACCCATCAAGGGGGAGTTCAATGAAGAAAAGAAAAGGCCCTTTTTGTGACCCTTTTGTATGAATTTTCACGCATTCTGCAGCACACAGATTCTACTGGTGGGTAAATAAAAGTAGGTTTTGTTTCAATTCTTCTTTATATTTGTATCTAATCTATTTCTATATTTCCTAAAAATGTTAGATGTACAGTATATGCCAACAAAAACCACCTGAGAATTTTATAATGTTAATTAACACCTAAATAAAACAGTACATCATATTTCACAAATTAAAAAAAAAATCAAGAAAAAACACAGTAAACAGATCTATTTTTGTTTTGCACCTGTGTTTCTATTTAGAATTGTATGTATTGCTTGTTTGGTGTGATCTTGCACATAGAGGTAATATATCAAAAAACATTGGAAGGTGTATCTCTCCACAGGGTAACGGGTGCATACTGTATTTGTCTAGTCAACTGTGTGTTTGCATGTCTGTTTTTACAGAGGACAAAAAAAAAAAAAAGATCTTTTTTAGGTTATTTTAATTTTTTTTCCTATTAAAAAAGTATTTCAGGTCTATTTCAACTTTTTAAAACGCAATACCCAGTGTAACATTCCACTAAGTGGGAATTTGCATTCAAAAATGACCTAAATACACTGTTAGATACATAGCAGCACCACACCTTACAGTTAATTTTGATTTATTACAGGTACTGTACCTATATAGTACCTATATAGTGCCATCAATTTAGGCAGTGCTTTACACATTTATTGTACATTCACATCAGTCACTGCCCCCAAGGAGCTAACAATCTAAGGTATTTCAATGGGTCTCTTAGCACCAGGGCAGCCATCAGAAATTTTGGGGCCCCTTACACAGCTTTGGGCCTGGGCCCCCGGGCCTGACCACCAACATTTCCCAGGGCCCGCCCACTGGCTGTCCCATCAAATCCTTCAGTGCACCCACTTTTATTTTCCCATCTTTACAACTTAAAGAGGAAGTAAACCCTCCTCTGTAACTTGTACCTATAGGTAAGCCTATGATAAGGCTTACCTATAGGTACTGTAAATATCTCCTAAACATGCACCGTTTAGGAGATATTTACCTTAAATGCAGCCAGTGACATCACTGGCGCATTCGCTCTGAAGGAACGGCCGCTGGTGCCGTTCCTTCAGAGCCCCATGCCGTGACCGTTGGCATCGCGGGTCCAGCCAATCAGATGGCCGGATGCCGCGAACCCGGAAGAAGGGTGACAGAACATGTCACCCACGAGAGAGGCGAGCGGTCGGTGCTTCGGGAGTTTGTTCTTAGGTAAGTATTTCATAATGAGCTAGTATGCAATGCATACTAGCTCTTTATGTGTTTGTCTTTCAGGTGTACTTTAAAAAAGTTTTTAAAGTTTTTCCCCCCAAAAAAATGAAAAGTCAGGAGCTACAAATACTGTAGCTGCTGACTTTAAATTTAAAGACACTTACCTGTCCAGGGATCCTCCAATGTCCTCACCCAAGCCGATGTTGGACATTTTGAAGGCTTTGTGTGTATTAATGACATAGTAGGAGTTCTTGCGGTGTTATATAAAGTTTCCTCAGAGAATTTTGCTGTCAGTCGGAGGATCCTGTGAGCAAGGACACACACACACCTCAGAGGGGATGACATTGCGAGAAGGACACACTGCCTTATAAAATCTCTTTCACCTTTGAGGAGCCTCCATCCCCATATCACCTCTGAGGAGCCTCCCATCTCCTCATAGACAGCATCTGTCACCTCAAGCACAGCCTCCATCCCTTATTTTACCTCAAAGGTAGCCTCCATCTCCTCACAATCAGTCTCCTCTCCCCATCAGAACTTTTCGCTGCCATCTCTGAGCAGGTTTGCTGCCCTCCCATCATCACACATACTTCAAGAGATGATCAGAGACTGCATCTATATTACAGGAGATGATCAGAGACTGCAGACGCACTATAGGAGACAGTCAGGGACTACACATATACTACAGGTCAGAGACTGCACATATACTACAGGAGATGGTCAGAGACTGCACATATACTACAGGAGATGGTCAAAGACTGCACATATACTACAGGAGACGGTCAGAAACTGCACATATACTACAGGAGATGGTCAGAGACTGCACATATACTACAGGAGATGGTCAGAGACTGCACATATACTACAGGAGAAGGTCAGAGACTGCACATATACTACAGGAGATGGTCAGAGACTGCACATATACTACAGGAGATGGTCAGAGACTGCACATATACTACAGGGGATGGTCAGAGACTGCACATATACTACAGGAGACGGTCAGAGACTGCACATATACTACAGGAGATGGTCAGAGACTGCACATATACTACAGGAGATGGTCAGAGACTGCACATATACTACAGGAGATGGTCAGAGACTGCACATATACTACAGGAGAAGGTCAGAGACTGCACATATACTTCAGGGGACGGTCAGAGACTGCACATATACTACAGGAGACGGTCAGAGACTGCACATATACTACAGGAGACGGTCAGAGACTGCACATATACTACAGGAGATGGTCAGAGACTGCACATATACTACAGGAGATGGTCAGAGACTACACATATATTACAGGAGATGGTCAGAGACTGCACATATACTACAGGAGATGGTCAGAGACTGCACATATACTACAGGAGACAGTCAGAGACTACACATATATTACAGGAGATGGTCAGAGACTGCACATATACTACAGGAGATGGTCAGAGACTGCACATATACTACAGGAGATGGTCAGAGACTGCACATATACTACAGGAGATGGTCAGAGACTGCACATATACTACAGGAGATGGTCAGAGACTGCACATATACTACAGGAGATGGTCAGCAGATAAGTATGGTATCTTTTTTATACTTCTTTTTTATTTTAAAGAAGAAAAAAAATACCCTTTAGTATCACTTCAAATCATTCACAAATCATTGGTGAGTCTTTTGGCAGCAACTTCACTGTAAAAAAGAAAAAAAAGAAGGCATTCCAAAAAGCAAGAAGTATACTGCTTCCAGATAAGTAGATGTCTCCAAAGGGGAAATCTAAGGAAGAAACTAGACACAAAAAAAGAAGTGCAGCCCCAATGTGCACACAGTACACACTGAATGGGTGCAGCAGAGGTGGGGGATGTTCCACTTCTTTGCACTCACTAGTCACATAAGGATGACAGGCTGGTCTCTCCTGGTGTAAACCTCCAGAGCACTAGTACCATCCCTCTCATCACCCCCCCCCCCCCAGCTCACTGCCTGAAACAGCCTCTGTGCCTCATCCCGGGATGCGATAACTGCTGCAGCTGTGCTTTTATCAGTATTTCCCAGTAGACTGGATGAACGGTCAGAACAGACTCCAGGTCGGGACAGGAGCCAGTTCTAGCGCTGGTAAATGCAGCACTAGAGGCTGTCAGGGCCTCCCTGCACCTGATTGGTTGTTAGGACGCTAGCAACCAATAGTCTTCACACACAGGTGGACAGCGGGGCGGGAGCTAGTGCATGGGAAGCACCTAAACCTAGGGGGAAGCCAGCACTGGGATTTTTACAGTTTGTGTCCTTTGAGTGCCGAATGGTCAGTCTGCTCCTGGCAGCAGCAACTTGGTCTCCTTAGTTGGGGCCCCAGCAGCCGGGCCCCTCAAGACGTCGGGGCCCCATACATGTGTATCGGCTGTCCCCCCCTGATGGCGGCCCTGCTTAGCACCTGTGTAGGTGTTACAGTGCATAAGTCAATTTACATGCTTTTGTGCACCGAGGCTGGCGGAACATATCATTCCATTAAAGAAAAATGCACACTTGCATTATTTATAGGTGTATTTACAGCAATGTATGTATGTGTTGGGGCACCACTCTAAATGAATGGCATCCCATCCCACACAGTACCATGTGCTGCAGTAATGTGTGTTAAAAAATGGTATTACTGCATGTTATTGCAATATACATGTGTGAAACCATACTCTCACAGGGGGTAGCAAAGCACCATTCTGTGCAATAGTACTGTGAGCTCAGGCCAACATGTATCAATGACAGCCTGGGCTCACAGGAAGTGGGTGAAAGGAAGCTGATCATCTTTCAGTCTAAGAAATGCCATCTGTTGGAGAAGGCAGTGCCAAATTAAAGATGAGTATTGCAGAGAAAGCTGCTTTTTTAACAGGTGCTCTTTATTTTTGTTAAATAATCAGAGCTCTTTAAGTGGAAAACTTTAAGTAGCAATGTTTTGCCCTAAATAAAATGAATAGAACACCCCAGGGTATTTTCTAAGCCAACAGAATCGTGTTCTTTTTAGTAATTCTACAATGCATAAACACTATCTCCCAAAAGTGAGTACACCCCTCACATTTTTGTAAATATTTTATTATATCTTCTCATGTGTGTAACGCTCCTGCGTTTTTAGTATAGGCTGGATTTGCAGCTGCAAAATCTCCACTCAGTAGTCATGTAGAGATGTGTTGAATACCAGATCCAACTCTCCAGGACTCATCACCGTGGGCCTGTCAGCTTCAACATACAGATATATACACACTCAATGAGATGTTCCTGGAGTGTTAGGATGTATATGATAGTATGAAGGTGATGTGCTGAAGGGACAGGTATGAACAGTGACAAGGATGGTAATCACTTGATAGGTTTGTATAGGAGAGTTCAAGATGGTATTTAGGAATGCAGATAGGTTAGTATCGAGTATGCTAATAGGTGGTGAGGACAGCAGATGACAAATACAGGATAGAGTAACCCAGTGCAAGGGTAGATAGTAGTAGACAGGAGAGCTAGCAATCTATGCAGCAGTGCAGATGATAGATGGTAGTAGGCTCAAGAGCTAGCAATCTATGTAACAGTGCAGATGATAGGATAGTATGGATAGGTAGTAACAGTCCTTAATGTGCATAGGTAGATAGTGCAATAAGGTTATGGAGGGTTCCCCTGCGGGGTACTTATCACTTGTAATGTTAGTAGTTTAGAGAGGTCCAGTAGATGAGGAATGGTCCGGTAGCGAGAAACAGGGATCAGTAGCGAGGTTCCGGTCTGCTCCAGGTAAAGGGAATAGCTGGAAGTTCCGATCGAGAGACAGGCTTGAAAGCATGTGGATATCAAGGCAGGTTGAGCGAACAATGTGAGTGAGACCGCCGGCGGTTGAAATAGCCGCTCTGCAGCGCTCAGCAGTGACATCATCGTTCTTAAAGGTATATGCGTACCACCTGAAGAGAAAGGTGGGACGCATTACAGAGGGAAGTGGTGATTAAGGGTACCGGAGGTACCGGAATCTTACAATGTGACAACAGTGAAGAAATTATACTTTATACTATAATGTAAAGTAGTAGCTTGTATAACAGTGTAAATTTACTGTCCCCTCAAAATAACTCAACACACAGCCATTAATGTCTAAACCGCTGGCAAATAAAAGTGAGTTCACCCTTAAGTGAAAATGTCCAAATTGGGGCCAAAGTGTCAATATTTTGTGTGGCCACCATTATTTTCCATCACTGCCTTAACTCTCCTGGGCATGGAGTTCACCAGAGCTTTACAGGTTGCCACTGGAGTCCTCTTCCACTCTTCCATGACGACATCATGGAGCTGGTGGATGTTAGAGACCTTTCGCTCCTCCACCTTCTGTTTGAGGATGCCCCACAGATGCTCAATAGGGTTTATATCTGGAGACATGCTTGGCCAGTCCATCACCTTTACCCTCAGCTTCTTTAGCAAGGCAGTTTTCGTCTTGGAGGTGTGATGGAGATATCTATGAGGGTCATAGGTACCTCTATAGCTCCATTGTGACATGTAAAACTAACTTAAGCAGTCAGCAGACTGAAAACTGCTGCATACAGTACTTCTGCCTTACAGACTCTCTTTTCCTTGTTGATTTCTAGTCTGCTATTGCTAGCATTGTACCTAGTGAGTATAATCATACAATCTATTCTCACTGTGAAAAGAGGGGAAATTATTTCCCAAAGGAGCAGACATAGGAACTGAACCAGATAAAACATCAGAGCCCTTGTTCAAACTTCTTTGATGTTATTTCGTTTACAGGTTTTTAGGAAATTGAAAAAGACATGCAACCTTCCAGTGGCAGAGTTGCTGCCAAGTTACAGTTTAATGAAAAAGGAATCTATTCTTTTTTTTTTTAACTGCAAAGCAAATTAGCCATTTTAATGTAAATTTAATTAGCCAGGTGCTGGACTACAGCAATATGAAGAAGGAGACAGGACCTTTTATTCTTCTCTCCCTCTACTAAGATACTGATGTTATGCTGCACCATTCTCCTCCAGCCAGCAGGAGGAGAGCTAAAGCCAAGCAAGCCCATAGTTTTCTATGCGGAGAGCTGAAACTCATAGGAGGTGTAGTTTGAGATTGCAGTTATACTGTATATTGTTATGAATAGATTCTTTACACTACACATCCTGTTAGAAATTTTGTATATAGCCCTACAGAACAGACAGTACACAGTTCACATTGGCTTTACTGCTTAACTGCAGACAGGGAATAGGAACTTTATTATAGAGAAAATACATATATGCAGCTATAAACTTATAAACACTGCCCTCTGCCTTCCAATCTTTAGGAGTCTTCCCCCCCCCCCCCCGATGGCCAGTTTTAGCCTGATTCCTCACTTCCTCAATTCTCTCCCTCCCCCCTCCTCTTCCTCCCCCCCCTTTTTTTCTGCTCGTCCATTCTCATCCCCATCACTAGGTTGTTATTGATTTAATATGTTTTCCCTCAATTATACGTTTTTTTTTTTAATACTATGATTGAGGTATACTGATATATATTGTTGTTTATTCTAGATACTGTGACATTATGAAAGTTTGTATAATATGCATGTACTTTTGGGATCCTGAAAAAGCTCCTTAAATGCGAGTGAAACGCGTAGATACATCAGAAGATCATATGGTCCACATTTAGGTCATGTGACCTGTTATATACATGCATTGTCACACTTGATTATGACTGTATCTTTTTTTTATGGATTGTATGTAATAATTAATAAACATGAAATATTATTTTACAATTTATGTATATATTTTTCCATTGATTTGGAGGCACATTTAAATAACCACTACCCAGGTTTAGTAGATATAGTCCCTATTGTCCCCTTTACCTTTACCAATCCACTACCACACCTGGTTACAATACTATTTGTTCACTCTATCCCAGGGGACGGTGCCAGTATTTTGGTAGACAGATTATCTCTCTCCATACAATCTTTAATACTCCTTATATTAGTCTAATTTGGAATCTCAGCTTTATAAATCTGTTTAATGTAAGCAGTTTTGTCAAAGTTTCTGATCCACTTTTGTTTATCATGTGTTGGAAGTCTTTGCATCCCATCCCATGAATCTGGCTTTGGGTTTAATGCTAAATGAGAAAATATAGGGCAGAGATTTGCCTGGGATTCCTTTACTGCTTCTGGTGGATTTCCTGATTGAAGCCTCTTGTAGCCTAGTTTCTTCTTTTGGTTAGTATTTTATATTTTAAATATTTGGATTGTGTACTTTTCTGCATATCTTCATGTAACACTGATGTGGAATTTCCCTCAGTTTGAAATTTTTGTTAGTTCATGAAATTTTGAACCCACTGAAATTTCATTGACAATTACACTTCTACTGATGGCTACCTTATTTGTGTCTTGGTGTAGAATTCTGTATACCTTTTGAGATTCACTGTACCCCACAAGTACACCTTTCTTTGGGCAAGCATCCCATTTTGCATGTTTTTCTTTTGGGATATACACAAAGTATTTGCCTCTACAAATCTTTAGATGGTTTAGATTTGGGGCCCTTTCATTCCACAGTTCATATGGAGTTTTCTCTTTTGATTTTCCTGGTAGTAGATAGCATGAGGTCATAATTGCCTCCCCCCAGCATGGCATATCTGCATCAAACAGCATGGTTCTTTCACTCTTACATAATTATTTCTTTCCGGGTTGTTCATTCTTTCTCATTTGTTCTGGGTTGTATGGTACAGTAAAAATTAATATATATATATATATATATACAGCGCTGCTCACTACCCAAATCCTTCTCATACACAAAGTGTCCATCAAATTAATTTGTGTAGGTTAAAGCGTAACTCCACTTTTGTTGAGAAAAAAACATTCCCTTCTGGGTGATCTCTGTACATTTCAAGGATTATAACAACCTTTGTTGCAGATTTTTTTGTTATTTTGAAGAAATCACTGTTCCTCTGTGTTAAGTGGGTCTAATGGGAGTGGTTTCATGATTATCAATCAGCTGTGCAGCTGAAGAGCACAAATGATGAAATCTGCTGGGCCTGCATCCCTTTAGCCATGATTTCCTATTAGGAGTATATAACCAAAAATACATTTTTTGTTGCAGGGGATGCCTGAAATCTGACTTTTGTCTTAGGTAAACTTCTGGGAAAATCAGCGAGCCAATCACACAAGCAAGAAATTATGTTTTTGGGGTGTGTTCAGTACACATTCTGTATACAGAATAATTCCAGGCAGCCATATTGCATTGCATTTTCAGAAAATTACAGCGGCTGCAGATTGAAAAGGAAAGGTCATTTTTAATAACATTCAGTTACAATATGATTTGTACCGCAATTGTATACGTTAAATTATTTTTCATTATTTTGCTATTTTTTTCCCCATGAAAGTGGATTTACCCTTTAAAATAAAAAAAAATAGAAAAAATCTAATGAAATAAATAAGAGTTCTTACACTTTCAGATTTCAAGCACCCTTTCACACTGGTGCAGCTTTGATATTGTGCTACTTCAGTGCGATTTCAAAGCCGCACATCAGAGCGATTTGCACTGCCAATTTCATTGTGGTTTGTGACTTCATTTAACAGAAGTCTATGCAAGTTGCAATGAAATCAGCAAAAAGTAGCGCATGAACCTTTATCATAATTGCTGCAACATGAGTTGCATCAATATGAATGGTTCCATTGCCAGCTATAGGGTGCGATTTTGTCAAATCGCATGACAAATTGCACATGTGTGAACGGGGGCTAAATCATCAAATGTGCTCCCTTATTTGGTCCCACACTCACCAAGTGTTACTGATCCCGACAAATAAATGTTAGAAGTCAGCTGCGCTTTAGATTGCAGATATTTTAGGCTTAATCTCATCTCCAACCACTTATTAATAGTCTAAATGCAATAAATTAACATCTGTTCAATTAGGACCCCTCAATACCATGGCAATAATATTAACACTTTCTGAGTCATAAATATGTGGCATACCCCATTCCACATAGGCTCAGAATTAACCTCATATAAACAAGCTATGTTAACAAATACTAATAAATTGCCATGATCCAAAGAACTCTCTGTTATCCATGTGCCATGCATACACACATGAACATGCACCCAGTGCATGCATATGTCAATGCATGAAGCATGGACTCACCTTAAAAGATATATAGTAATAATGTCTAATTATTTAGTTTTAAATAAAGCAATTAACATCTAGTTCAGTGTTGAGACCCCTCAGTACCTAGTTTAAATTTGTTAAATGGCCCTTCTCATATGTGTACCTCTCCAATGGCTTTCTATTTTATCAATACTACATAATTTGAGCTGTGTAGGATCCTTATTATAGTGTATTTTGAAATGATTGAAAAAACTATTATGACAATATCCTTACTAAATATTGTTTACATGGTCTATCAATCAGACCCTCAGTTCTCAAATAGTCCTCCCTATGTATTTTAACCCACATTTGCATTCAAGCAAATAGGTCACATGTGTGCTGCTGCAGGTTATGACTTTTTAAATTACATATACTTCTCCCATAGTATTTGAATTAAAATAAGATTTGTTTTTATTACTTTGCTCACACATTCTGCATGTAGGTTTTTTTTGTTAAGACTTTTGCTAATACATGATCTTTTTGTAATGTTGCCCAATGTTTTTTAACCACTTTTTCTAGTTATTTATGTTGTCTATTTTATTCTGTACTAAAGACTATACCATAACCCTTTGTTTTTGTTGTTTGGATCTAAACAATTCCTCTCTATCTGTGTGCCTAATTTGTCTTTTTGTACTAAGGAGGGTATTTCTTTCATATCCTTTTTCATCAAATCTGTAGATTAATATTTCTGACTGTCATTCAAAGTCATGTTCATGATCACAATTTCTTTTAATACGTGATAATTGGTCTTCAGGGTGTAAGATTCTGGTACCTTCGGTACCCTTCCAGCCCATTTCTTCCGCATATAGCTGCTGTCCCTTTAACTCTCATGACGTCATCACTAGGCGCCGCTCTGAGCGGCTATTTCAATCGCCGGCTTTCACTCACAAGGTAATCGTGCAAACCGCTTGTTACACAGCCTTGCCTGACGCTGCCGAAGCCTCCAGCTATTTCCTGTATCTCGCTACTGATCCTGTATCTCGCTACTGATCCTGTATCTCGCTACTGATCCTGTATCTCGCTACCTGATCCTTATCTCATTACCGGACCCCTCATCTCTCTAAACCAACTAGTGATAAGTACCCCACAGGGGATTCCTTCCTATCAACTTACACTATCTACTCTTGCATACTAAAGACTGTTGCTATCTATGCATTACTATTTCTATCATCTGCACTGTTACATAGATTGCTAGCTCTTGAGTCTACTACCATCTATATCCTTGCACTGAGTTAGCAATTCCTGTACACTTCATCTGCTGTCCCCTACCACCTGTTATTGTACATGATTGCTAACCTATCTGCATACTATCTATCACCATCTGCTAACACTCCAGAACATTACTATTGAGTGCCTATCATTGCTATCACTACTCACGCCTGTCCTTTCAGCACATCACCTCTATACTATCATATACAACCTATCACTCCAGGAACATCTTATCTGAGTGTCTGTATATTTGCATGGTGAGGCAGGCTGGGCCACAGTGATGAGTCTGGAGAGTTGGATATGGTAATTCAACACATCTCTACACGACTACTGAGTGGAAATTCTGCAGCTGCAAATCCAGTTCACTAAACAAACGCCGGAGCGTTACAGATTGCACGAACCCGGAAAAAAAAATGGATTCAGCAGAATTAGCCACCCATGTGTTACAACTAACACAAAAAGTAGATGCATTAATCCTTTCCCTTGCTGAAGTGAAAAATGAAAATCAGACTTTGAGACAGCAGATAGCCCGTGTTTCACAGCTCACTGCTGCTCAACCTTGTGAGCCCAAAATAAACCCTCCTCTAGTGTTTACAGGTGATCGGAAAAAATTTTGTGAATTTAAAAACGCATGTCAATTGCTTTTTAATTTAAAACCTCGTACTTACACTACAGACCAAATTAAAGTCTGCACCACTATCTCTTTGAGAAAAATGACCCTCTTCTTAACTCCTATCCTTTATTCTTAGCAGAACTCGCTAGCTTATATGAAGCCCCAAATAGGCAGAGTACTGCTGATAGCCAATTGAGGGCTTTAAAACAAGGAAGGAGACCTGTTGAAGACTTTGTAGCAGAGTTCAAAAGATGGACCCTTGATTCAGGGTGGAATGATGCATCTTTGCGAACCCAGTTCAGACTCGGGTTATCAGAAGCCGTTAAAGACGAGCTCGCCCGAGCGGATTTACCTGGCACTTTGGATGCCTTAATACAACTCAGCATCAATATTGACAGGCGACTGCGAGAAAGAAAGGCTGAGAAAATGGGAGTACCATTATCCAATCCTTCTCGGGTTTCGCCCGTTGACCCTACTCCTATGGAGGTAGGAACCATACGCCCACCATTATCGTTTACTGAACGAGCCAGGAGAAGATCTGAAAATCTCTGCATGTACTGCGCCTCCCCGGATCATTTGATAAGCGTCTGTCCCCTTGTCCGCAAAAAAGAGGGTGAGTGTTCACATGTCTTGCTGGGGGGATTAACGACTTCTTTTTCTAATCCCTATCTTTTTATTAATTTGACCTTACAGTGGGACCACAATAGGATCACCACCAAGGCTATGATCGACACAGGATCTTGTGGGAACTACATTGACACTAGTTTTGTTACTTTAAATAAAATACCTATTATTTCAAAATCTAAACCTGTCTCTGTTAGTTTTATTAACGGTATTCCATTATCTTCTGGTCCATTTACCAATCAGACACAAGCACTCCTTGCTACTGCTAACGAGTCTCATGCTGAGACCACCACTTTTGATGTATTACCTTCACCACATTTTCCCATTATTTTGGGACTTCCTTGGTTACACATACATCAACCAATCATTGATTGGAAAACACGGACTCTAACCTTCCCCTCTCACTACTGCGAGACCACGTGTAACCTCCAATCTCATAAAAAAATCCTGTCCATGATGTCGGATGAAATTACACCACCATCATGCTATCAGGATCTATCTGAAGTCTTCCTTGAGAAAAATGCTCAAGCATTGCCTCCCCATAGGGACTACGATTGTTCTATTGATCTACTCCCTAATAGTAAACTACCTTTCGGTCATGTTTATCCTCTTTCTCAGGATGAACTTTCTCACCTCAAGGAATACTTGGATGAGAATTTAGCGAAAGGGTTTATTAGACCCTCTACTTCTTCCACAGCTGCAGGACTTTTCTTTGTCTGCAATAAGGATTTAAGTCTCAGGCCTATTATTGACTATAGGCAATTAAATACCATTACGATAAAGGATCGCTATCCTTTACCTCTCATTCCCGAACTCATTGAACAAGTGCGCGGAGCTACCTACTTTTCAAAATTGGACCTAAAAGGGGCATACAACCTCATCCGAATCCGTAATGGGGATGAGTGGAAGACGGCATTCAGAACCAGATATGGATTATTCGAATATCTAGTGATGCCTTTTGGGTTGTGTAATGCTCCCGCAGCATTTCAGCGATTCATAAATGACATCTTCAGAGACTTACTTGATGTTTGTGTTGTGGTATATCTGGATGATATACTCATTTATTCTCAGTCCTTGTCCGAACATGTAAGACATGTAAGACTTGTGCTATCCAGATTACTCACACACAATTTATACGTAAAATTGAAAAAATGCCTATTTCATAAGGAAGAAGTACTATTCCTAGGATACATCATATCTAAGAACGGTATCAAGATGGATATGAGCAAGATATCGTGTATACTGGATTGGCCTGTACCAACAACTCGTAAGGCATTACAACGATTCCTTGGATTTTCAAACTTCTATAGGAAGTTCATCAAGAACTTCTCTTCTATTGTGAGACCGCTCACACAACTTACAAGTGTAAAGAAACCATTCAAATGGTCTGAAGAAGCAAATAAAGCTTTCCGCTTGTTAAAATCAAGCTTCACTTCTGCTCCCATACTACGCCATCCAGACCCATCCCTCCAATACATCCTGGAGGTAGATGCGTCAAATATGGCTGTAGGAGCAGTTCTTTCCCAACGACCAACGAATACTTCACCACTCCACCCAGTTGCTTTTTTCTCTAAATCACTAAGTAGCCCAGAGGTGAATTACCCAGTGGGTGAAAAAGAGTTGCTTGCCATAAAACTGGCACTAGAAAATTGGCGACATTTACTTGAAGGTACTCGATTGCCAATACTCATATATACAGATCATAAGAATCTCCAATACCTTCAGACCAACAAGACTCTTTCCCACCGGCAGGTACGTTGGTCATTATTCTTCCTAAGATTCAACTTCCTAGTGACCTATACGCCTGCAGACAAAAACAAAAAAGCGGATGCGCTATCACGGCTAACCGAAGATAACTGCGCCGAAATCCCTTCACTTCCTATAATACCCCATGACCGTATTATTGGTGTTGTTCGTTCCTTGAAGGAAGAGATTCTGCACAGTATAGGACTGGATTCACCACCACCACAACTAAGTGCTGATGCAGAAGGCTTCCTCTACTTTAACGACAAACTCTACATACCTCCTGGTATGCGTACCAAGATCTTGGAATTATCACATGACGTACCTATGGCAGGACATATGGGTATGACTAAAACATTCAATTTGCTCACCAGGCAATTTTGGTGGCCTGATATGAAGACGTCTGTACAAAAATTTGTTTCCTCATGTGACATCTGTGCAAGGTCCAAAATTGACACTACAAAACCATCTGGTCTACTTTGCAGTCTACCAATACCCAAAGTTCCATGGGAAGTTGTGTCCTTAGACTTTATAGTAGAATTACCACCTTCCAAAGGATTTACTACCATTCTAGTGTCAGTGGACCATCTGACAAAGATGGCACATTTCATTTCTATTCGCAGACTACCTTCATCTAAGCAAACAGCGGAATTATTAGTGAAACATGTGTTCAAGCTACATGGAATTCCAAAGACTCTTTTATCTGACCGAGGTTCACAGTTCATCTCCAAGTTTTGGCAAGCTCTATGTCATATACTACGAATTGAGCGAAAACTTACTTCTCCCTACCACCCTCAGACCAATGGACAAACTGAAAGAGTCAACCAGTGCATTGAACAATATTTGCGTTGCTACACCTCATACCTACAGGATGATTGGGTGGACCTCCTCCCTCTGGCAGAATTTGCTTACAATAACGCAACCCACAGTACTACTAAGCAAAGTCCATTCTACCTAAACTATGGGTTTCATCCCACACTTCTTCCACCACGCATCCTGCCATCAAGTAACCCATTAGCCTCTGACTATCTTACCCAAATAAAAGACTCTCTGGGTTTACTTAACACCACCATCTCACATGCTCATAGCCAACAAAAAAGATACTACGACCTCCGTAGAAGACCTTCTCCTCAATATGCTATTGGGGATCTCGTTTGGCTATCTACGAAAAACTTAAGGTTAAAGATCCCCAGCAAAAAGCTTGGGCCTTTGTTTCTAGGACCTTTCCCAATTGAGAAGCTCATTGGGAGAGCTGCAGTTCAACTCACCTTACCGGCAGATCTTAAAATACACCCCATCTTTCACGTGTCGCTACTGAAACCACATGTTCCCAACCAAGGAATAAGACCTACCATCTCGCCTCCACCTCCAGTACAAGTTGAGGGCGGAGAAGAATTTGAGATTAAGGAGATTTTGGATTCTCGTATCCACAGAGGGAAACTCCAATATCTCATAAGATGGAAAAACTATGGACCTGTAACGCTCTTGCGTTTTTTGTTAGTGAATGGATTTGCAGCTGCAGAATTATTACACTCAGTAGTCATGTAGAGATGTGTTGAACAAACATATCCAACTCTCAGGACTCATCACCGTGCACAGCCTGCTTTATGCAAATATACATACACTCAATATGATGTTCCTGGAGTGATAGGATGTATATGATAGTATAGAGGTGAGAGACAGGCGTTAGAAATGGTGAGCACTAAGTAGTAATATTCAGGAGAGTGGTAGGTGATGATAGGTAGTATGCAGATAGGTTTAGCAATCATGTATAGTAACAGGTGGTAGGGGACAGCAGATGAAGTATACAAGAGAGAGTAATCTAGTGCAATGATGTAGATGATGGTAGGCTCAAGAGCTAGCAATCTATGAAGTTATGCAGATGATAGGAATAGTGCTTACATAGTAACAGTCCTTAGTATGCAGAGGTAGATAGTGTAAGTTAGTTAGGAAGAAATCCCCTGTGGGGTACTTATCACAAGTTGGGTTAGTAGTAGCAAGGTCCAGTAGCAAGAGAGTGATCCGGTAGCGAGATACGGGATCGGTAGCGAGGTTCCGGTTTTGTTCAGGCAAAGGAATAGCAAGAAGCTCCGGCAGCATAGGACAAGACTGGTCAAGCATGCGGTTTGAACGAGCAATGAGTGAGAGAAAACCGGCGATTGAAATAGCCGCTCATAGCGGCGCTCGGCGATGATGTCATCGTTCTTAAAGGTGTATGCGTTCCACCTAGTTAGCAAGGTGGGGCGCGATATTAAGGTAGAAATGGGAAATAAGGGTACCAAAGGTACCAGAATCTTACAGGACCCCAAGACGACACCTGGTTGGATACTTCTGACGTTCACGCTCCCAAGCTTATACGAAGGTTCCACTCCAAATACCCGGAGAGACCAGTGCTATAGGCCTTCCGGAGCCGGCCTTAAGGGGGGGGGTACTGTAAGATTCTGGTACCTTCGGTACCCTTCCAGCCCATTTCTTCCGCATATAGCTGCTGTCCCTTTAACTCTCATGACGTCATCACTAGGCGCCGCTCTGAGCGGCTATTTCAATCGCCGGCTTTCACTCACAAGGTGTTCGTGCAAACCGCTTGTTACACAGCCTTGCCTGACGCTGCCGAAGCCTCCAGCTATTTCCTGTATCTCGCTACTGATCCTGTATCTCGCTACTGATCCTGTATCTCGCTACCTGATCCTTATCTCATTACCGGACCCCTCATCTCTCTAAACCAACTAGTGATAAGTACCCCACAGGGGATTCCTTCCTATCAACTTACACTATCTACTCTTGCATACTAAAGACTGTTGCTATCTATGCATTACTATTTCTATCATCTGCACTGTTACATAGATTGCTAGCTCTTGAGTCTACTACCATCTATATCCTTGCACTGAGTTAGCAATTCCTGTACACTTCATCTGCTGTCCCCTACCACCTGTTATTGTACATGATTGCTAACCTATCTGCATACTATCTATCACCATCTGCTAACACTCCAGAACATTACTATTGAGTGCCTATCATTGCTATCACTACTCACGCCTGTCCTTTCAGCACATCACCTCTATACTATCATATACAACCTATCACTCCAGGAACATCTTATCTGAGTGTCTGTATATTTGCATGGTGAGGCAGGCTGGGCCACAATGATGAGTCTGGAGAGTTGGATATGGTAATTCAACACATCTCTACACGACTACTGAGTGGAAATTCTGCAGCTGCAAATCCAGTTCACTAAACAAACGCCGGAGCGTTACACAGGGATTGCTCTCAACCAGCTAGGATGATGCCTGCTGCTAGCAGGGATTAACCCATTGTGGCAAGTTTCTTGTGTGAGTCTATTCTCTTCTTTGAAAACCTCCAAGTCAAGGTTTTGAACTACTGTGGTACTGTAATTGGCTGTGAATGTTATGCCATATATGTTATTATAAATTTCCTCAAGAAATTGTTTAGGACTCGATTCTGGCCCCTTCGACACTAGAAACATCTTTTGTAAACTTTTAACTTTTTCCTTATTTTAGAATATATGTCCTCAAATTACCATTTACTCATGAATATGTTAGCTACTGTGGATGCATATTTCGCACCCATTGCAGCTCCCTTCTTTTTTATGAAAAACTATTTATCATGCCAAAAATAATTTCCTTGCATGGCCAATTACAAAACATTGAATGCAAAGTTTTTGCAACAGCACCAGTGCAATTATTTACTACAGCCCTAAGCGCTTTTTTTTTTAGAGCTTTCATGTTGTGACTTTTTCTAGCATCCTTGTTCCCGAGGATGATCCTCTCTTGCAGCTATGGGCATATGACCATCATATAAAAAATGTCACTACTGTAAACTTCCAGCGCGCCTAAGCTCTTTTTTTGGGTATTTGATACTGTGCCAATAGTTGAAGGTAGTGATCCAGATATTTCCCAACTCTAGAGAATACTGAATACACACCATTGATTTTAGGTCTATTGGGGGGCTTATCTAGGCTCTTATGTATTTTGGGCATTTGGTAAATGATGGGTGTTTTAGGTGCCTCAGGTATTAAGTATTTACCTTCATGTTTCTTTAATATACTTTCCATTTGGGCTTTCTTCTCCTATTTAACTAATTTTGCTTTAAGTGTATTTCCTGGGTCGCCTTTAACCTTATGAGAAAGCCATATGAGGGAACACATTTGAATATTTAAAGTAAAAGAACTCTTATTTATTTCATTACGTTTTTTTCAATTTTTTCTGTATTTTAACCTATACAAGTTGATTTGATGGTCACTTAGTTATATGTGGACTTTTGTTGATATATGTTTTTGTGAATGAGAAGGACAACAGTAATTGATTGCCTTGTTTCAGCTGCAGCTTATAATAATATAGTAATCACAGAACATATAGTTCACACACACAAATTTATCCCCTTTTTAGAAACACAATAGCACAATTCATTTTTTCCACAGTTAGTATATTATTATATTTTATTTGTATGGTACAATAGTTTGAAATATTATGGCATTATTTCTGAGAATCACTTGTGTGTTATCACCTGTATATTCAGTTCCATTTTCTGTGAGCAATACACTCTGCATTTTGTCAAATTTGTTGCTTACTTGAGCCAAATACTGTTCAAGTTTCTCTGGTACTTCACTTTTGTTGTGTAACAAATACAGAGTAGTATACCTGAAGTATTCATCTATAAAAGTAAGAAAATACCTCTTTTTTCCTGGAGTAAATTTTTCGATTGGACCACAAAGATCTGAATGAGTTAAGTCCAGAGGTTTCCTAACTTTGCTGTTACTCTGCTTTCGAAAAGCTTTTCTTGTAATGTTTCCTTATATACAGCTGGTGCATTTCATTGTTTAATCACATGAACTTATTCCACTTGCATTGTCATTTTCAGTTAATATATTTATTATGTTAGGATTCTGTGCCCAAGTCATCTGTGCCATGTGTGAATGCAGTTTGAATGTTTTTCCTCCTTGGCAGTACCACCCCATTGCAGTGCAGCTGATACAGTTCATCTATAATTTAAGCCTTTGCAAGTAAAGCTGGATATACACTATACAACTTTTGTTGTTTGATTTCCTTTAGATTTACCTTCAACTATGTAGTGCAAGGGCCTGCCTGATTGCATACAAATTGAAAGTGTTTAGGTTTGACCTCATATTATATGGTTTTGGTACATCTAAAGGAAAAAATCTAAAAGTTGTATAGTGTGTATCCAGCTTTAGATATCCCCTTTTGTGATGACACAGCTCTCATTCTGAAGCTTACTGCATTGCCTTGTTTTATGAGTGAGCTTCTTCACTAATAAAAGATGTGTTTCAAAAGCAGGGACATAGTGGACAGTTTTTACAGGTATCTTTCTGGTGACACTCTGGATAATAAGACAGTAGAGAAAACCACCTCCTATTCTTTTTAATTCCATTATTTGCCCATTAGCTGTGGTGTTTTTTTTTTGTTTTACTCTGGTCAAGGTAAATAAATACAATTCTGTCATTTGTCCTTTGACTCATAGCTCCTGAATCAACTCACAAGGCCTACAAAGATGAGCTGCAATTTTGGATTGAAAAACATATTCATTATCTGAAGAAGTTTCTTCCTTCACACTTTTGTCATTTATAGTTTAGTTTGTTTTTGCATCCTAGCTTTCCAGATCCTGCAATTTGCTTTTAAATTACCTTATTTCTTGCACACAAAGCATTCACAAGTTTATTGTTACTGTTTTTATTCCAAATGTTTTTCTTTAAAGCAGATTCTGCGACAGAAGCACCATCACTAACTATTAATGCTTTCAGGGTTTATGCTTATATTAATCCACAAGCTGGCCCTTAACATATTCCAATGTCAGTTCATCATCTGGACGTGCATCAAGTGCTGTGACAAGCATTTCATAACTTTTTGGTAAGCTACTGAGTAATAGTGCTACAACATGAAAATAATTTTTTTCTTCTCCTATACCTCTCAGGTGTTCAACCATTTCCAAAATGTGCCTTATGTAATCCTGCATATCCTGGCCTTTTCATCAGCTTAGTTTTGTATTGCTTTCTAATCAAATACAGCCTATTGCTGAGATTAGCTCTTTTATGCACCTTTTGTAATCCTTCCCACATTTTAATTACCTGCCCAGGAAAGTTGTTCCTCTTGGCACAGAGGAAGTTAGAGACAGAGAGAGAGAGTGAGAGAACACCTCTACCTAGATGTCTGCAAGCTGGAGACCATACCAGCCAGAGCTCTGAGTATGAGACTCACCTTCTGCTGTCCACCGCTGATCACTTGGGACTAAGCAGGCCTCTCATTTTACAGCGCAAAGTCACTGCATCATCCCAGGGATTGTAAGAGAGCTAATTGCATATTGTTGATGTTATTAGCAGGGACTGAGCAACTGAGCGCAAGACACCAAGTGTATCTAATCCATATTTCATCCATACTGCACTCTATATCACACTTATCCCAAAACTAGACTGCAATTATATTTCATTATACCGAATTTTTAACGCATCTAAACCGCATCTACCTTGCACCTGTACCGAGACTATACCGTACCTATACTGTACCTATACTGCCTGCAGGCTAACTGGGGCTGTTGTGCACCAAAGCTCTTAAAGGGCCCCAACGATAGCCGGTAGAAGAACAATTCAAAGGACTGCCCCCCCATAATAATTATTCTGCCAGCCCCATTTTTTCCCCTGACCCCCCGCCCCCACTACCATCCTTTTTTTTTTTCTTTTGGACAGTGCATACCCAGTCAGTCTAGGACTAGCATTGTGAGCATTATTGTACTCTGGCAGAATAGTTCCAGCATTTCACTGATAAAAAATTTGTTTCAAGATTAGGGACATAGAGGAAATTCTTCCCATATATCTTATTGGTGACACTCTAGGGAATAGGGTGAAAAGAAAACCGCCTCCTATTCCTTCTGTTTCTCCCAAATCAACACACAATGCCTGCAAAGATGAGGTGCAACTTTCGGATTGAAAAACACATTCATTATCTGAAGAAAAGATTTTTCTTCCTGCACACTTTTGGCATTTTGTAGTTCGGTTCCAGATTTTGCAATCTGCTTTTAATGACAAAATCAGTTCATGGCAGGAAAACAAAAAAACATTCAATGTATTTCAGGTGCCAGAAGATACCCCTTTATCAGGGCTTAGAAATTTACCAGATCTTTAAAGGACTAGATGTGATCTTGAACAGATTAATCTGTGTTTGGATATATTATGAAGAATTCAGAACAAAGATGGGCAGATGTCTCTCTCCGAGAACACAATTGAACCCATCTTTTATTGTATCAGATTCACTTCTGTACTCATGACCAGGGATGATCGAACGGTTCGGGTCCACCATCGGTTCGGCCCGAACATTGGGTGTTCGAGGTTCGGCTGAATTTAGAACTTTTTGCCCAAAAAGTTCGGAATTCGGCAACCAGAACCGCCCAAAATGCAATGCTTCAGGAAATGGGCTTTAAAAGCCCGTGATTGGACCAGAACCATTAGCAAAAGCCAATTGAGGGGGCAGGAGAATGCTAGGAATGTGATTGGAGTGACTAGGGGGTCCCTAGACCAATCATTAGTGAATACGCCCCCCAGTATATAAGATCGCCCCCGCCATATTCCCAGCATTGTTATACTGGACATGGAAGAGAGTGGAAGCAGTTCTGTTAATTTTACTTTAAAAGTGTCATTTAGCTATTTTTAGTGTGAGGAAAGGGATATCTAGTGTAGTTAGAGTGCTCCTTTACACTTAAGTTAGCTTCAAAAATTTAGTTTCTGTAGGGAAAGTGTTAAGTGTCAGGGGACCGTAGTGTAGTGTAGGGTTAACTGGCAGTGACTGCTATGGCAGGGTGACAAAACCCTTCCATAGCAGGGTGACCGCTATAGAGAAATGATCATTTCTCTGCTTCGGGACAGGTATGTGGCTTCTCACCAGCAAGCATTTTTTAATGCTGCAGGGGCTGCCACTGCCAGTGCTTTTTTGAGGACATGTTTGATGTCAGACATGACATCTGAATATGTGTATAGGGGGGATATATAGACATATATGTCTGAATATATACCCCTAGACATATATAGGTGTGATAGTAGCAGAAATAAATGCTTGCGCTAATGAAATCATTTACAGTAATATATTTCTGCTACTATCACACCTATATATGTCTAGGGGTATATATTCAGACATATATGCCTATATATACCCCCTATACACATGTTCAGATGTTTTGCCTGCCTCAAAAGAACCCCAAAAAATGCCAAAAAAACGCTAGTGTCAAAAAAAAAAATGCCCAGGTGTGTTTTTGCTGGCATTTTTTGGGGGGTTTTGGAGGCAGGCAAAACATCAGAACTTGTGCACAGTACCACTATACACAAGTTCAGATGTTTTGCCTGCCTCAAAAGAACCCCACAAAAAGCCAAAAAAAACGCTAGCGTCAAAAAAAAAATGCCCAGGTGTGTTTTTGCTGGCATTTTTTGGGGGGTTTTGGAGGCAGGCAAAACATCAGAACTTGTGCACAGTACCACTATACACAAGTTCAGATGTTTTTCCTGACTGCAAAGAACCCAAAAAAATGCCTGCTATTAAACCGGCAAGGTGTTACAGCAGAGAAGCCATATTCCTGTGCTTAAAGTTTTCTAATACAAACGATCTTTTTTTTTCTGGTTCTGGACATGCTACAGACCTGAAACTTCACATGTACACTTTTTAGACCCCCCAGATACTAAATCCAAAGTAAAAATCAAAAAAATCTCTTTTTTTTTTTTTTTTTAATTTTTCAATAATTGGCTTTTTTATCAAAAATGACAATTTCTAAGAACTTTTTTTGTGTGATTTTGTGTCTGGGGGGTGTAAAAGGTGTACCTGTGAAGTTTCAGCTCTGTAGCATGTCCAGAACCCCAAAAAAAGATCATATAAGTGTAAAAGAGGGGTCCCACCATCCCTGCTCTACTGAAAAATTATCTTTTTTCTGGTTCTGGACATGCTACAGAGCTGAAACTTCACAGGTACACTTTTAGACCCCCCAGACACTAAATCCAAAGTAAAAATCAAAAAAAATCTCTTTTTTTTTTTTAATTTTTCAATAATTGGCTTTTTTATCAAAAATGACAATTTTTAAGAACTTTTTTTTGTGTGATTAATAGTTAATGGGGCATGACCCAGAACCCTAGGCACTTTTTAGGGGCATTTATTGGGTTTTAGGGCTTAAAAATGGTGTTTTTTGATTACAGAAGTTCGGGTCCCATTGATTTCAATGGGGTTCTGAAATCCGGGCCGAACTTTCGTGAAGTTCGGGTGTTCTGGTCGAACCGAACTTTTCAAAAGTTCGATCATCCCTACTCATGACATGTCTAACCGACTTTAAGTAGTTCTTTATTTCCTTTTTGAGAAAATCTTTGCTTGCGAAACAATCATTACCTACACTGAAATCAACTTTTCCATCCCAAAGATGTACCCATACAAGGTCCGATCCTTGTCTGGCTGTTGTATTGGGCACCAGATTGGACTATTTATGGTCAAACAAAAAAATTTTTATTTTGAAACCTCCTGAACAACAGAAATAAAACAATAGCTTAATTTTGCATCATAATGGTTAGATAGCAGATTCTTACCATAAATTCAAACTGTAAAACAGTCCAAAGCCATAGTTAAAAGTCTGTTCCTACCTGTAACACTGTGCTCTGTGTATAAGCTTTAGCTTTCTGCTGAGGTCCAACATACCATGTATGAGTCAGAGTTGGACCCTTCACTGAGCAGAGTTCACTTTCCCTGCTGAGTGGTGGACTCTAGTTCTGACTCACAGAGGGTGTGTCACGTCTCAGCAGGGTTCAACAATCCTACTCTGCATCTAATGCATGACAGCACCAGACAGATTTTTACTATGGCTGTGGGCTTCCTAACCATCTCAGTGAATAGTAAGACTATGCTTAATAGGGCTCACGTGTGCTTTAAAATGCCAAAACTACCAAGTTGTAATGCATATACAAAAGGAAAAATTCCAATAAGCAATATTTGCATCTAAACTAAGCATAACCCTAACACATCTTTAAATGGCTCGATACACTTAATCAGTAAGACAGCCAGTTTTTGGTTGTTGCTTTAGTAGGTTGGTACTCAATTTAAAATACGGTGAATGCCATGTGTTAATGTGCCTGCAAATATTTAAATTGGATTTTAAACAAAGTTGTATGGTCTTATTTTGAATAGGCTTGTCAGTGCTTGTGTTGAAGCACATCACAAGCACTGGCAGCTCATTCAAAACAAATGCCTTATTGCAATACATTTTAATGTGTGAATATATCGCAAAGCAAAAGACACACAAAGAAGATGACCAATGCCAGGTTCCTATTCATCACCATAATAATTTTGTGAACCCATATGGGCAAAACATCATGCTGATAAAAATGGCGGTGGATAAAAAACTTGAAAATGCAGTATATAGCAAGTGCTATAAACAGTCAGCACACTGGACCAAATTAACATTATAGAAGAAGCCTCCCTTGGCTTTTAATACCATCTCTAAGCTGACACCAAAATGTATCTCTCTAACCCTCAGCTCACTCCATCAGTCTCCGCATGCATCACTAATTTACTAACAGACATATAAGTCTAACTCAATCTATCCAAAACTGAGCTTATAATATTTTCCTCCCCCACGTGGCCCTTCCCTAACTTCTCTATTGATGCTGATGGCACAACTATCAGCCCGTCCCCCCCATGTCAGGGTGCTAGGTGTTATCCTGGACTCTCAGCTATTCTTTTTGCCCCACATCTAATCACTGTCCAAAGCTTGTCACCTCAACCTATGCAATATGTCCAAAATACGCAACTTCCTAACCAATGACACCACAACAGTTTCTAATTCACTACCTAGTTATCTCCCATGCAACTCTCTCCTCATTGACTGACCTTTATATAGGCTATCCCCCCTTTAGTCCATCATGAATGCTGCTGCCAGACTCATCTACCAGTAGACGTCAGTCTATGATGAAACACATAGGGGCCTGGCCTATGTGGTGACATCAGCACATACAATTGCAGTCTTCCATATTTGATGCTGCCCGATGCCTTTTCTTTTACACTTGTACTCTGCAATCTATGTAATTGCTGTAATTGTTAATAAAATACATTCATAAAAACACAAATATTAGAGGGCATATAGGCCAAAAGAGAAATGTCCATAAGAGCACATACACAGACAAGTCTTTCTCATTATTCCATACAAGAAACCACCACATGTGAGGGAGAGAGAGAGTGATGTGGGTGTTCCTGCTCCTAACCTGATGTGAGCAACACAAGCTGCTTACCAGAGGTAGATGACCACTGAGTTACAGGTGGTCAAACCAAGCACAGGGAAATAGGTCTCTCTCAGATCATGTATGACTCAATCTGCTCAGAGTCCTCGAACTACACTCAAAAAACAAAAACCAGAAAGCGCTTCCATAGTGCAGTAACAAAAATCAATTTATTAGTAAAAGCATAAAAGCATGATTCAGACATACGGCAGAGATTTGCGGCATTCCTATGGGCTTCCCTCCGGGCTCACACAAACACCGACCAATCGGATTAGGATCACGTGATGGAGTCCCCGTCGTAGGCCCCACCCTACGTGTTTCGTCACAAAGAACATCGTCAGGAGGTAGGTCCTAGCCAATAATTTTGTCAGGACCAGCTGATCAGCTGAGCGAATGGCAGAACAGAACTCTGTGTTGACAAACAACACAGAGCTCTGTACACAAAGCAGTGATGTGCAGTTTTTTTTCTCCTTGCAAATCAGGGAAAAAAAACAGGCACATTGCTTAATAAAAGAAGCACATGATACTACACACAGTACACATTGTTAGGCATAAAGCTAACCCTTTGATTGCACCTAGATGTTAACCCCTTCACAGCCAGTGTCATTAGTATAGTGATAGTGTATAGCATAGGAAATGATCACTGTATTAGTGTCACTGGTGATTTCAGTGTAAGTTAGACAGTTACCACTGTGGGGCTGTGCCCGCCACACAGTCCCTCTTTACTAGTATAAATATACATACATAAATAAATAAAAACTCCAGTATATGCCATAGTTTGTAGACACAATAACTTTTACGCAAACCAATTAAAATATACTCATAGAAAAAAAAATTTCCCAAAGTTTTCAGTCTTTTTTCATTTATATAATAAAAAATTTAAAACGCAGTGGGGATTAAATACCACCAAAAGAAATCTCTATTTATGGAAAATAAATTATATAAATTTAATTTGGGTACAGCGCTGCATGACCTCGCAGTTGCCAGTTAAAATAGAACAGTGCCGAATAACAAAAAATGACCTGGTGATTAAGGGGATAAAACCTTCCAGAGCTTAAGTGGTTAAGCGACTACCTTGGACTTTTTTTTTCACATGTATTCTTTTACTGATATACAATGTTGGTCACATTATTAGTATCTGTGATATAGCAGATTTATCATCAATTCATTTGTACATATATTATGGTATTTGTTTTTTGGTCACTTTGATTATTATTAGGATGAAGCGCTGCCCTTTATTGCATACTTTTGAGATGTTTGTTATACCCAGACATTAGGCTAGCTGTTGGTATCCCCTTCTCTTCTTTTTTCTTTTTTTGTTTGGTGTTGAGCATGTTTTTTTTCCTCCTTTTTATTTCAGACTCATCCACCTTATCAACTGTTCAGTGTCTGCTATCCCTCTCTGCCAATTTCTCCACTGGCTTCTGCTCATCGAAAAAATGTAATTCAAAATATTAACAACAACTTATAAAGCCATCCACAACTTGGCCCCCAGCTACATCACTAACCTAGTCCCAAAAAACCAACCAAATTGCTCTCCCTATTCCTCCCAAGACATCCTGCTTTCTTGTCACCTCCTCCCATGCTTGCCTCCAGGACTTCTCCTGAGCTCTTATGGAACTCCCTACCCCAATCTGTCAGACTATTTCCTACTTTGCCCTTTTTGTACTGTCTGCCCTTGTAAAGTGCTGCGCAAACTGTTGGTGGTATATAAATCATGTATAATAATAATAATAACATGTTGAAAACAACAATAAAACACACACATATTCACCTGACCACTCAGTTCTCAGGTCAGCTCTAAACACAGAATGGTGACTTTCAGTCACTGCTCTGTGGTCTGCCCATCCAGTGCTCACTGGAGCACTCCCAGGAGTGTCTGGCTCAGCCTCTTAGTGGCACACTGAGAGGCTAAGCCAGCTGGCTGGATCTGGATAATAATGTCAGGATACATCCAGAGGCTGGAGCGGCTCAGTGACGTCAACTGACAGTGGGCTTTAACCAAGTAAATGCACTTCTGTGACCCCCAAAAGAGCTTTGGTCATACTTCTCTTTTAAAGTAATGGTAAGTCCCAACCATTAAATTCTCTTATTTGCTCCGTGTTTTTGCACTAACGTATAGTAAAATTCATGTTGTGGTACCATATTCTTTAAATGGTTGTTTTATCAAAGGTATGTGACAGCTTACTTTTTTTTGTGGGGGATATTTGAGATGTGCAAAAAGAGAGATCACAAAAACACTTGTTGGTATAACATTTAAATAAATAAATACAGATAACAAATATAATAATATTAGAAAATATAACAAGAATACAGTACTTAGCTATAGATGGCTTTTCGCCAAGGGTCCTCCCTTCTTTGCGGCTTGGCATAGATGATCAAACCAGGCACATGCATTTAAACAGCCCTATATATTATATACACTAGATTGTCAAAAGTATTGGGACGCCTGCCTTTATACGCACATGAATTTTACAGGCATCCCAGTCTTAGTTTGTAGGGTTCAATATTGAGTTGGCCCACCCTTTGCAGCTATAACAGCTTCAACTCTTCTGGAAAGGCTGTCCACAAGGTTTAGGAGTGTGTCTATGGGAATGTTTGACCATTCTTGCAGAAGTGCATTTGTGAGGTCAAGCACTGATGTAGGATGAGAAGGCATGGCTCACAGTCTCCGCTCTGATTCATCCCAAAGGTGTTCTATCGAGTTGAGGCCAGGACTCTGTGCAGGCCAGTCAAGTTCCTTCACCCCAAACGCACTCATCCGTGTCTTTATGGACCTTGCTTTGTGTACTGGTCTAAATAATTTGGTGGAAGGGGGATTATGATGTAGGGCTGTTTGTTTAAGGGTTGGGCTTAGCCCCTTAGTTCCAGTAATATGAACTCTTAAGGTGTCAACATGCCAAGACATTTTGGACAATTTAATGCTTCCAACTTTGTGCGAACAGTTTGGGGATGGCTCTTTCCCTTTTCCAACATAACTGCGCACCAGTGCACAAACAAGGTCAATAAAGACATACATGAGCTAGTTTGGGGTGGAGGAACTTGACTGGCCTGCACAGAGTCCTGACCTCAACCCAATAGAACACCTTTGGGATAAAATACAGCAGTTGTACAACCCCCTTATACATACTTGAGTTCTATTTTGATCCAGTGCTGTGCTTATCTGCAGGGGCTCTCTCCTCACAGAACATGGAGGCAGCAGCAAGAGCCATTGGCTCCTGTGGCTGTCAATCAAATCCTGCAAGGAGAAAGTGGGGGACAGGGTCTATGTCTATGGACGCACACAGCCTGACTTGGGAGCAAGCCCGCAGGTGCACCACCATAGGAAGCAGTAGGGGACCCCAGAAGAGGAGGTTTGGGGCGATGCTATTACACAGAGCAGGTAAGTATGACTTAATACTTTGAAAAATATATATCGTTCGCAACCACTTTTATAATCCAAATATTTATTGAAGATTCAAAGTATATAAACATCTGTAATGACATGTTTAAGTGAATCATGGCCCTAATCATAGAAACATAGAAACAACAACAACAATCTGAAAAACCTTTCTTTACATGGATGAAACATATCCTACTTCTGGGCTGCCAAATCAAAAGCAGAAACAAAAATTGGAGCGAATCATATGTCTCTTGTATTTACTTATGAGCAATCAAACATTACAAAAAAGAAAGAAAAAATGTAAAATAATCAATAGAGAAAATATATAATGCCAACACATCTCTTAACTGATTTCAAAACCATGATCAAAATAAGCCACCACAAAATATCTCTTTTCTCATATATGTTTGATCTGTAGAAAGCATGACTTTTCACATTGTTAAGCTACTTTAATTAAGGCCACGACTGCCAGAAATGTGTCAACAGGGATGATTTTTATCCTCTAGATCTTCAATAAATACAATGCAGTATGCTTGAATTTTAATGCTGCTTTTGCTTCAATGTGCTGACGGTATGTATCATAAGCTGTGGAGGAGGAACCTTTGTTGTGCACTTGGAATAGCGGAAAGTGGTGATCTAATAAATTGAGTGAGCTGTCCTATACTGTTTCACTTATTATAGATATCAAAGAAGAGAAGATAGAGTAAGAGATGCTGCAAGTTAGGAATGAGGCAGACCCCCTATGTATTACATGTTAAAGTAATGTAACAGGATGGGTAATCTGCCAGATGATCGAGCAGAGAGTAATTGTAACTTTAAGTTTGATAAAGTAGCACCTTCTAATGTGCTAGAAGTTAGTGCAGGCCAAAATATATTCTGATTCACACTTAAGCCAGTGAGTCTTTATTGAGTCAGGGTTTATAAGAGGTCAGGGCTGGGTGACCTATCCTGGCAGCTCTCTGGTGCCTCCCCCTGGTCTAGATGCCAATCATCAGAGGTAGGCTGGCAGGGGGTAGAGACCACTCCATAAATAGACATAGAGCAGGCCAGCAGGTGCAGTCAGTTGGAAGATGGAGATACATTGCTGAGGAGGCTGTCGGTGGCCTAGTCTGATGGGTTGTCCTTTGGCCGGGGCTTGGATGCTGGAAGGATACTGCCATAACACATGGGAGGAAGCCTTTCCTGGAGGCATGGGAGCATGAGAGAGGACAGAGTAAGTAATCAGAGCACTGTTGGGGATTTACAAGGGTTAGAGGGGTTACAAGGGTTGGAGACACATGCAGCCAGTCTCCCTGAAGACAACAGTGTGTTTAAACCTTCATCCTTCCCTGAGAGATCTCCTGAGAGTCAGCCAGGGGGGCTTGTGGAGAGTCACCAGGGTGGGCTAGTGAAGAGTCAGTCTGAAGGACTAGTGTGGAAAGTAAGCCAGGAGGGCTAGTGAAAGGGGTAGCTGCAGCTAGATGGGTTGGCAGTGCCTGAAGAGGTAGTGCTGGGATTAGTAGCCACAGAGTTACAAGTTGTTTCACCACATTATGTTACACAACCTACACAAAAAGTGGCTTCGAGTTCCTGCTTGTAAAAGGGTCTTTTGAAAATCTGTCTGTGAGCCTGTCAGATCAACTAAAATTATTTAGCTGGAGCAAAAAAGTGCTGTGCAGCAGGAAAGTGAAGGAGAATGCATATAGACTGTGTGTATGAAGATTTCCCTGAAGTTTTTCTGAAAGCTTTGCTGAAGTTAAGTGGGCATCCCATAACCTCCCATTCCTATCCAAGTTATTAACCCTCAATAAATAACAAAAGAAAAAAAGTCAAAGACTGTTCTCTCCCTCTGGGTGCGTGTGAAGATTTGGTGCACCTGGCTGATCAGGAGTGGGGGATGCAAGTTCATCAGCAGTCCCTATGGGGATGCGCTAAACAGTTCAGAATACAAACAGCTACTTGCAATTATCCCAGAGCGATCCAAAGCCCAATGACATGGGGAGGGGGGACTCACTGGGACTGGAGTACTCTGGTAGCAAATGAGGAGGTGCTCTCCAGAATAGCTGGGTCTTCTGGAAAGCACCTGCAAGCTATTGGGCTCCTGCCTGGCTGCCTGCATGCCAGTTCTACAATTTCTTTTGGTTCAATGTGCTTGTATTATACGCTGTGGGGGAGGAGCCTTTGTTGTGCACATGGAATAGCAGGAAGTTGTGATCTGATGAATTGCGTGAGCTGTCTTTCTATACTATTTCACTTAATATAGGTACGTATCATAGAAAAGGAGAAGGAGTTGCAGCTTGTATAGGTTGGGAATGAGGCTGACCATCTGCATATCAGAAGTGCAAGCAATATAACAGGATGGGTAATTGCCAGAGCGATCAGACAGAGTGTAACTGTAACTTTCAGCTTGCTAAACAGGTGCAAAATTAGAATCAATAATGCAAAACAGAATCAGAATGGCAAAAAGCATGCATACACTGCAGAATAATACAAAACTGATAATAAAATCTGTACAAACGCCAATGTCTTTGTATTTCAATGAGGATAACATGTGTCAGAATAGCATAGCCTCTACAAGACTCAACAGAGAATACAACGGAAAATCATTACTTCATTAAACCAGTTCAGAATACAAACAGGTGCTTGCCGTTATCCCCATAAACAGATTTCCTGACAGTGATATTCAAATTAGATCTGGAAACAGACAAAATGCTGGAGCTATCCAAGGCCCAGGAATACAGAGCTTCCCCCTCCCCACCCAACTGATACTGGAGTATCCTGATTGTAATCTGGGAGGGGCTCCCCATAGTCTCTGGAACTTCCAGAGTAACTGCATGCGATTAGGCTCCTGCCCAGCTGCCAGCACACTGGTTCTGACCGTAGAGGGCCTCTCACCTGGCTGAAAATCCCTTACCCACCTACCTCTTCCTCATCAGTAGAGGTTGACCCGGGCGTGTTTTCGGGATCTCACTTCCCCGATCCCACCAGGAGCCGATGCTGATTACAGGCAGTGAGACATTTCCTGATCTGTGCAGCTGCGGACCAGGAAATGTCTCACTGCCTGTTATTAGCCGTGTGCAGTGCCGGCTTCCTGGCAAGATTGGGCAGGTGGGATCCCGAACACACCCGAGACCATTTCTACTCATTAGGTATGGCGTCTCTGAGCGGCTGAGGGAGGGAAACTAACACACTTACCTTCCCTGGGTGTGTCAAGGAACAGAGGGAGATATATGCAACACATCAGTGTTTGGGATTTTTTTTAAACCTGACAGTTCAGGTAACTCTATACACAGCAGCACATTGCAATGCATCATATAATGTGTCGGAATGTGCTGCATAAAAATTTGTCATCTGTCCTACTTTTTTGCAGTGCACACCAATGCAGCATGTTGTTGTGAACTGAGGAAATAGGACATAGGCACTTTTGCCTATGTCTTGGGACTGCGTTGGTCAAGGCTGCTCAAACCAGTCCATATAAGTCTGGTTTTAAAGAGCCCTAAGTCACGCAAGGGGTCCAGAAGAAGTCTAGAGGGAAATAGTAGCGGCACCTGATGGAGTGGCAAATAGAGCTTGCATCTGGTATGGTTAGAAGGGGGAATACTAGGAGACAAGTGTGCCATAATGTGCAAGCACACTGTGTCCACTTTAACTTTATTGCAACAACCATCCCAACAGACTTTAAATCCATTCGAGGCCCAACACACTGCATTGATTGTCTAACGTTCCCAGTCAATCATCCTTGTGCATTAACAGCGCTCCCAAGTTTGTTTCAGTCACCAGGTGCTGCACCCTGGTACTTGTGGCCTTTAATCACTCTAGCTTCCAGGAGTGCTCAGACTGGAACTGTGCCAGTTGCCACCCTCATCACCTCAGGCTCATCATACAATTATGTGATACCTGGATACATAATACTTTTCAGACTTTTTAAAAAGAACCAGTTAATGTAAGAAGCTGAATATTAAAACTTGCATCATTATACAAAATGTAGGCCTATCTATGAAATACCTTTACCGAACCCCTTATTCATCTAAAAAGCTTATGGTGGGAGAAGGGGGTGGGCAAGGCAAGCCATTTAGAAAGAAATGTATTGGAAATTTACTCACATAAATTAGGAGAAAACACAGAACAATCGCAGCACTATACTAATGAAAAGGGTTTTAACAACTGCTCATATTTCTTTTTTTGTGTTGTTCTCACAAGAAGAGTTTCTCTAAAACAATGCAGCACATTGCGTGATTAGCAAGAAGAAACAGACTGTGACGTTTCTCAGAAAAATCAGATCAAAGGCAATCTCTGAGTGGAACATATGCAGAACATACCAGCTGGAAGATCAATGCTCTCACTAGTTCACGTTCCACAAGCTGTCCATCGTCAAGTTACCAGGCTGGTGTTTAACGAGAAACTGAGCTCCAAAACTAAAGCTTAACATCCGTGTTTGTGGGGATAGAAATAGTACCAAATATGTGTCTATATAAAAGAAGAACTGACCAGGCAACAGAAGGCTAACACTTGATTCTTATCCCCCAAAACAGAGAACATTTCTTGATAACATCCTACTCCCCCTCAACATTTGATATAGAACTAATTCAATTTGACATTCCAAACATTACTGAGTAAGAACATTTCTAATAATTCCATAAAAGATTAAGTAGAGATGGTTAGAAGCTGGCTTGGTAGTGAGAAGGGTAAATAAGGTCACCAATTTAAAAGACAAGTGACGGGGATGGGTAGGTTGAATCATTCATATTTTTCTAATATCTCCTTAAATCTCTGACAACAGATCTAGTTACCTAGGTTACTGATTTCACTCACCAGTTCTAATAATTAGGAAAAGGGTTCAGGAAGAAAATCAATCAGTTATTAAATTATATTGAGTGGAGTATAGACAAGACAGGAGAATCCAGGTTTCTTTCTGGGAAATTTAACAGAATACAGTTAAAAACAGACACCACAGGGTAATTCCCTCTGAAGTATGTAAGGCTGGAGTTCAACCTAAGCTATGCTTTCCAATCAGTAGTCCAAAAAGGTGGCCAGTATCAGAGTTACCATTAGGCATAGAGGCATATAACTTTAAAGGATACGTTCATCTGGAAAAAATAATAAACAAATGCACATATGCATTTATTATTTTTCTTTCTAGGAGCCTGTAAAGCATTGCACCCATGATCAGTAGATTGCAGGTGCCATGCAGGACTCCGGCAGACTTCTCTGTATCTGTCTGCTCGTACCTCGTATGGGCAGGCAGATACACACTGACATGAAAAGCACTCAACAGTGCCATGGAGAAGATGCCTGCCCGCTGTCACTGGGGGAAGCCTGCATCTGCTGGAACATGTTACATGTTCCACCCTAAATACAGGTGGAACATGTAACATGTTCCAAAAGGTGAACTTATGCTTTAAGTGGCAGTGCCAAAGAAGCTGCTTTCCCCATGTATGTTATTTTAATAAACACACATCAACAGTAACTCAAAAATCTTGGGCTTATGTAAGCCTATTTAGACATTGTCACAATATTCTACGGCAGGTTAGAGCAAGGAAAGCAAGAAAATGTTCTGCAATAAGAAATTGATCCTAAAAGAGGGGTGCTGCTTTGTGTGCAAAAGGATGTGCGGACTTAAAATGTAAGAGGAGGTTGCAAAATAATTAAAAAGAGGATGAAAAAAATGTAAATCAGGAAGTGGAGGCTATTTAGTCAATTTGTTCTTTGTACAAGAGATACAACAAATATATAATTGTCAAAACTGTTCCAAGCATTAATATCACGTTGAAGATTTAGTTATCGATAGCTGAATCAAATGCAGAAGGAAAAGGTCATTTCTACAGCATGAATGTGCATTGCAAACAATATACTGTTAAAAATAAGAAATTTGACATCATTACTAAAGATTTAGTGAAAAGAAAAACTAGGGTAGAAAAAAATATTATGAAAAATTGAAATCAGCGCACCTGATTACAAGTGTAAAAAAGCTGCTGTGCACAAAGGGCCAATAAACCAAATCCCAGATTATAAACATAAATAATAAGTAGTGCAGCACTAGAAATTTAATATAAATAGAAAATATGGAAAATGATGAGAATATAACAGCAGAAAAGTCCCAATGTGAGAATGATCATGCACATAAGCTGTGTAATGTGCTCCACTCTGTGCGTCCAACACCCAGTCACTCTGTCTTCTCACCTTAAGGACAGCCCCTCTATTACCAGGCGGGCTAACATAGCACAAGACTCTCTCGGAAATCAACGGAATGACACGTGCACGTGAGACCGGAGATCCTTAGCCAGGGGACACACTTGAAATGACCAGACCACTTCCTTAAAAATCCAAGCTTTTTAAATCAAGAAGGTTCCTGTCCCCAGAGTAAATCCACTCATCCATATAAAGAAAAGAGGTCTGGACATAGTGCTTTATCCTTATAAAATCACTTTATTGTTACACATACAGTACATAAAAAAGTACCTGAAAGGGCACTGGCCACAGTGCACTGCGAGCATCTGTAATGTAATCACACTATCCGTGATGGATGGCGAGTGATGCCACCGGCCCCTCCCCCTCTGTACGCGTTACGTCCCGAGGGTGGGACTTCTTCAGTGAAGAAAATGTCTTAAGGGGCTGGAGAAGCAGAAATGTAAAGCTTGGATATCACTGGAGTATGGTGTCTTCTCCCAAAGATGTTGGCAGCTGACAAGTGCCTTACATTCAGATTGCCTGCTCAGCTTTAAGGTTCTCCACCGGTAAAGACTGTAAGTACTTTCATCCCCTTTTTCTGCAATCTGCTAGTTCATGGGTGTCTCTCCCTTAAGAACTGAGTAAGAATTATTAAATTCCTATTGTTTTGCATCTCAAAGTGACTGGCGCCCATCTTCACTCCACTATTAAAGAGGACTACACCCTAAAGTGAATAGCCAGCCCATTTTGTCCCTGGAGGTCCTTCTTGTCTTTGGGGATCAGGGGTGGATGGAAATAATGCATAAAGACTGCAGAATATAAAAGTGTTCCACAAACCTTAACACAAATACTAGTCAAACTAAAAAGTGCTATATTACCCCTACAGTCAGGGCAGTAAATATCCATCAATTTGCAAATTACAATTAGCCTTAAAGAGGAAGTAAACCCTCCTCTGACACTTTTACCTATAGGTAAGCCTATGATAAGGCTTACCTATAGGTACTGTAAATATCTCCTAAACATGTACCGTTTAGGAGATATTTACCTTACATGCAGCCAGTGACGTCACTGGCGCATGCGCTCTGAAGGAACGGCCGCTGGTGCCGTTTCTTCAGAGACCCGTGCCGTGACTGTCGGTTCCCGCGCACGTGCGCGGGAGTGACGCCACCGCAGCTCCGGGCCAATCAGATGGCCGGATTCCGCGATCCCGGAAGACGGGTGACTGGACATGTCGCCCGTCATACAGGTAAGCGGGCTGCACGACGGGGGCTCGTTCTAAGGTAAGTATTGCATAATGAGCTAGTATGCGATGCATACTAGCTCATTATGTGTTTCTCTTACAGGTTGCCAAAAAAAAAAAAAAAAGTTGGACGGGTTTACAACCTCTTTAAGGACTGGGGGACAGCTTACCTCTGTCACCTACAGTCTTTTGTCATTCATCCACTGAGATATAGTATGGCCTATCTAGCATTCTTTTTGATTGGATTGGAAGAGAGATTGTGATGTTTATCCGCACACCCTCTGTTCAGAGGCAACCCGCTGCGATCAGTGCACTGGAGCCAGAAGTACAAGCCCCGGTGCTAGATGCTCGGGGCCAATAGGAGACTATAGGCTGAATAAAAGTAAGAGATTTAACAAACACCGCAGTAGCCACAGATGGGCCATACTTCATTAACAGTAACTTATTTTTGCTGCGCAAATGTACAAAATAGTTTTTTTTAAGGCAGGGTCCTTACACTATCAACACTCGAGTGCAAGTTAAAAAAAAAAGAAAATAATTTATATAGACTTAAACAGTTAAAACTGTATATGTACTATACATATGCTAACGGATACTTAAACAAGGAAGGGTTTTTTTTTTCTTTCACACTGAAAGGGAGTGCACACTTTATTCAAATTTTGAAACCTGGGTTCAGGATCAATTTGTTTTATAATGATTATACAATAATTAGCAGCATTTTTGCAAATACTGCCTTTGCATTCTATAAAAAACAAAATTACCAATAATTAATCAAATATTTATGTATATTTACTGTACATAAATGTGTCAAAGACACATTTATCTTTGTGTCTTTGTGTCAAAGACAGAAAAAAAAAAAAGATCTGATTTGATTTATGCTATTTGTGTCTGTGCTGATAAAAAAAACTATACCAATATCCTGTCACTGTAGCAGAATATCTTTGCGAATGCAAGAAAGCAAGGCACTATTGATCTGTGTTCCCAACAACATTTTCTACATTTCTAATTGACTTCACTGACATTTTGCCCAGAAAAGCAATAAGAAGCATTGTGAGATTTGATAACGAACACACAAAAGGTGAAAAACGCACACAACATACTTTACGCAAACAAACAGTACAGCACAAGAGCTGATATCTAGCTTCTTGGGTATCTGCAGATGCAGCACAAACCCTAACATCATCAATCTGAACAAGACAAGATTCAAACCTAATCAAAATAAATCAATACAGTGGAGCAAAGATCCTGCTCTGCAAAATAATTGAAAACAAGTGTGTTTAGATGACTTTTGTGCAGATAGCAGAGAATACATTATTTATTTTATATTTACTTTAGGTTATAAAACATAAAAGTGTTTCTTACCCTTAAAGCATGTTATACAGCACAGTGTTTGTGCTGTGTAATTTGCCTACCTGTATCACCTGAAATACCTAGCTGATCCTGCCAGTTTCTACCCTCCCCTCTGTAAACTGACCACGGTATATCATGGCTGCTGAGCCCTGACACCGTGGTCAGTTAATGTCCTTCTCCTTCATCTGCAGCCCTGCACTGTCCTCCTCTGTGCTCCTCTCCTCCTCCCCTCCCTACCTGTCTGCTCATCAGTGCTCGCCCCCTCCACTCCTGCTGCTCCCATAGCTAAAATAATATCATCCCATCCCCTCTGTAATATAACAATAAGTGTCCCTGCGTCTGTGTTATAGAAAACATATGCCGATCTGTACCTATATCAGAGCGGCTCCCAGTGATCATGTGACCGCTCGGCTCTCTCTCCTCTTTTCCCCTCCTCGCCGGGAAGAGAGAGCCAAGGGGTCATTTGAGCGCCGGGAGCCGCTCTGATTTAGGTACAGATCAGCATATTTTTTTTATAACACAGACACGGGGACAATTATTGTTATATTACAGAGGGGATTGGATGATTTTATATCAGTGGCTTAGCAACCATTTTAAGCTATTCCACGGTGCTTTTATATAGAGCACATTACACCTTGCTGGTAAGTTTAGGTAAAAGTTGCTTAAAGTTTATCTAAAACTGTAAGATTTTTGGAGGGGAAGGGAGTAGAAAAAAGGAAGGGTTAGAACCTTTGTCGGGGCTCATCTCTACTAATGGGGTGGGGTTCCCTGAAAGTGAGGAACAATCTAAGATAGTAAGTTGTCACCAGAACTAGTGAAGGTTAAATCTCCGCAAAAGGACACAGACACCAAATAAAAAAAATAAAAAAACTGACAAGAGTTTTAACCCCACCCTTCCCTATCCAAAAGTTAGAAAAATGTTATCAGCTTTAGATTTACTTTAACCTAGCTGTATGTTTTTAGACTAGGGGAGGAAACAATTTGTTACAAATAGCCAACAAGCAAAGTTTATATAAAAAGTGTCCACATAGCAACACCTAGGGATGATATGTCTGCCTTCTAGTTTCTAATGCAACCGTAGTAAGACTTGCTATAGGTCTTATGCAGTGGCAGCTGGTGCTCAAAATTTTTTGGGGGGTGCAAAAAGAAAAATGTAATAGGTATTGTTTCGCAGAAAAAAACGCTGTAAAAAATTGCGTGACTTTGAGGTCATGGTACAGGCATGGCACAGATGATGGTATAGGCATGGCACAGGTGATGGTATAGGCATGGCACAGGTGATGGTATAGGCATGGCACAGGTCATGGTACAGGCATGGCACAGATGATGGTATAGGCATGGCACAGGTCATGGTACAGGCATGTCACAGGTCATGGTACAGGCATGTCACAGGTCATGGTATAGGCATGCCACAGGTCATGGTACAGACATGGCACAGGTCATGGTACAGGCATGTCACAGGTCATGTCACAGGTCATGTCACAGGTCATGGTACAGGTCATGGTACAGGCATGTCACAGTCATGTCACTTACGTGCTCTTGGGCTGGCTCACTCGACCGGACTGACTGCTGTGCTGTGGGCTGCTGAAGACAGGAGACACCTCGCTCCTGGGTCTGGAGGGACAGTACTGATGGTAGTAGGGAGTAGGTAGGGACTCCTGGTCTGGAGGGACAGTACTTATGGAAGTAAGGAGTAGGTAGTGGCTCCTGGTCCAGAGGGACAGCACTTATGGTAGTAGGGAGTAGGTAGGTTCTCCAGGGTCCTGGTGGAACATTACTTATGGTAGTAGGGAGTAGGTAGGTTCTCCTGGGTCCTGGGGGTAAGTAATTACTGAATAGTCAGGACAGTTGGAGTAAGTAGCAGAAAGCAGACTCACGTGTCGGGTGGGATGGTGGAAGGAGCCCCAGGCCCCGCACACCTGGGCAGGAGGATGTAGAGAAGAGCCCAGCTCCCCCACATGATGCTCTCCCGCAGGTTCAGGCCATGAGGGGGCGACACTGGACACTCCGACTTCTCCAGGCAGCTCCTCTTCTGCCGATCCCTCTCTGATCGCAGATTATCTCTGCACGATCCGATTCCAGATTACAGCTGACCAATCATAACGTGAGGCCGCCCCCCCCCCTCTCATTATCCCCCCCGCTTCTGGCACAGAAAAAAATACTGGAATCCTGCGCTCTGCAGGATCACATCCTGTCACTTCACCTCCTCTGTACTGCGCTCTGCTCTCTGCGTGTGACAACACTTTACTGCTCCCTTCTATTCTCAGTGGCGGCTTCTCCGGCGTGGCGGCGAGTCCTCAGTCCTCCCGGCTCCCACCTCCATCCTCCCCAGCCAATTGCATGGGGTTTGCCTTTCGGCTAATCAGGAAGCGCGTATCGGACGAGCTTCCTGATTGGCCAGGAGGAGGATCCATGTGACAATAGCGAATTTTCATTCGCTATTGTCACACAATGGGTGGGCTTGGAGCGCACTGCTCTGCGCCCCGGGTCCTCCCTCTTCTGAAGCCTATTAGAGCCTCTGGCTCTAATCAGGAGACAACAAAAAAAAATCCCATTGAACTCCATGCGTCCGGCGCCCTGCATGTAGATTAGGGGGCCGGACGCATGGATGGGGGGGGCCCCTGCGCCTCCAACACACCTGCCGCCGCGGCAAAATCCAAATGCATTCAACACTGAATCCCTTCTTTTTAACACTTTGAATGTTAATAAAACCATCCCAAATGCTCACACTGTGTGAAAGATAAAGTGTGCACACTGCGTCTTACTTGGCATTGGTGTTATGATTAAGGTCAAGTGTCTCATGTAAAATAAGTGGGTTATTTTGGAAATATATGATTCAGTAAATTGTTGCCACAATTACAAATGACAATAAGTGATTCTTTGTATCTTTCTGCTCCATGTTAAAAAAGAGATGTCTTACTTAATAGGACCAGCAGAAATGTACTGTAGATCAATAGACAACCACTCTAAATACATAGTAATAAACAAAACAACATGTAAAAATATGAATTCTAAATTCTAAAAGAAAATAATTTACTTACTGAGGAGTTCTTTTAGGGATCCACCTCTTAAAGCAATCCTGTCACCTTAGTGATAAAAACAAAACCATGGACAGCCTGTAAAAGAAGAAGACCAACCTTCTCGCAGTGGCCAGCGGACCATGGTATGTGGCAGGAGTCCTACTATTCAACACATCCAAAAATGTTGGATAGCAGTAGGGCTGGTATCTCTTCAAGAGAAGAAAGGTTTTGACCCGCTAACCACCTGACATTTACATTTTGATCATCTTTTTTTACAACCTGCCCATGATCTGTTTTCATCACAAAGGGTTGCTTTACATTTTTCAGCGGATATAATTTTAAAAATACATTAGCCCAGCTAGGTGACTAAACCTATACACACCTTTACAAGTAACGTTGGCTCTTTCTTTTCAGTGTTTTCCATGTGGTCAGCCTATAACAGAATGGAAAGGCTTAGCACAGACAGGAGAATGTTTTTTAACAATTCTTTAACCCCTCCCCACCCCCCTCCTGGTACTCCTTTAACTGGGTCTTTACACTGAGGGAGTAATCACATGATTGTGGTCATGTGACCACTGGGAGCCCACTCTCCGTACAGAAACCATGGCTGTGGACGTATACTGTATATGCAGCATGAGGACCATAAAGCCCACTGTCCTTGTCACCACATATACTGTATGCTTTCTGTGGCTCGCAAGAGGTTTAATTGGACTACATCTATAGTTCTTGCCCAACCAGTGTACACATTTTTTAAAACATCTACAGTGCATCCGAAAAGTATTCATAGCGCTTCAATGTTTCCGCATTTGTTTTGTTACAGTCTTATTCCAAAATGGATTACATTTATTATTTTCCTCAAAAATCTACAAACAATACCCTATAATGACAACATGAAAGAATTTTGTTTGAAATCTTTGCAAATTTATTAAAAAAAAAAAAATCACATGTATATAAGTATTCTCAGCCTTTGCCATGATATTCAAAATTAGGCTCAGGTGCACCCTGTTTCCACTGATCATCCTTGAGATGTTTCTGCAACTTGATTGGAGTCCACTTGTGGTAAATTCAGTTGATTGAACAGGATTTGGGAACACACACACCTGTCTATATAAAGTCCACAGTTAACAGTGCATGTGAGAGCACAAACCAAGCCATGAAGTCCAAGAACTTGTCTGTAGACCTCCAAGACAGGATTGTATTCACGCACAGATCTGGAGAAGGGTACAGGAACATTTCTGCAGCATTGAAGGTCCCAATGAGCACAGTGCCCTCCATCATCCATAAATGGAAGAAGTTTGGAACCACCAGGCTGCCCTGCCAAACTGAGCAATCGGGACGAAGGGCCTTAGTCAAAGAGGTGACCAAGGACACAAATAGTCACTCTGACAGAGCTCCAGCGTTTCTCTGTGGAGAGAGGAGAGTCTTCCAGAAGAACAACCATCTCTGCAGCACTTCACCAATCAGGCCTGTATGGTAGAGTGGCCAAATGGAAGCCACTCCTCAGTAAAAGGCACATGACAGCCCGCCTGGAGTTTGCCAAAAGGCACTAGAAGGACTCACAGACCATGAGAAACAAAATTCTCTGGTCTAATGAAACAAAAGAACTCTTTGGCCGAATGACAAGTGTCATGTCTGGAGAAAACCAGGCACCGCTCATCACCTGGCCAATACCATCCCTACAGTGAAGCATGGTGGTAGCAGAATAAGGCTGTAGGGATGTTTTTCTGTGACAGGAACTGGGAGACTAGTCAGGATAAAAGGAAAGATTAATACAGCATTGTACAGAGACATTCTTGATGAAAACCTGCTCCAGAGCGCTCTGGAACACAGACTAAGGCGAAGGTTCATATTCCAACAGGACAATGACCCTAAGCACACAGCCAAGATAACCAAGAAGTGGCTTTTGGACAACTCTGTGAATGTCCTTGAGTGGCCCAGTCAGAGCCTAGATTTTAACCTAATTGAACATCTCTGGAGAGATCTGAAAATGGCAGTTCACTGACGCTCCCCATCCAACCTGATGGAGCTTGAGAGGACATGCAAAGAAGAATGAGAGAAACTGCCCAAAAATAGGTGTGCCAAACCAGTAGCATCATACTCAAAAAGTCTTGAGGCTGTAATTGGTGCCAAAGGTGCTTCAACAAAGTATTGAGCAAAGGCTGTGAATACTTATGTACTTATGTTTTTTGTTTTTTATTTTTAATAAATTTGCAAAGATTTGAAACAAATGTTCACGTTGTCATTATGGGGTATTGTTTGTAGAATTTTGAGGAAAATAATGAATTTAATCAATTTTGGAATAAGGCTGTAACATAACAAAATGTGGAAAAAGTGAAGCGCTGTGAATACTTTCCAGATGCACTGTACTTGATTTTTCTGCACTTTTGCCACTCCAGCTAAGAGAAATACTTTTTAGTGCTGTTTTTTTTCTTAAACAAATTTCACTGCAAACTTTAGGAAAGCGGGATTTTATAGGCGCCCATAAAGAAAAACCAAACTAATATAAAAGTTATAAATTTTATTGGAACACAGTTTGTAAAAACAGTCATGTCCAAGTAGTCGCAAATACAAAAGCTGGTTCAATATAGATCTTTAGTAGCTTCAAGTAGTGGCTTTGACATATTTCACCATACTTTGCTTCATCAGAAAGGATGCTACCAGAAGCAAACACCAAAAGGTCTCCTCATTTGCTCCAGGTTACAGGTTGTGAACTTCTTACCCCCAAGGGAAAGGTTGCGCACCTTGCAAGGGTGATAAAAACTGACTTGGAAAGACTATTTCCTATATGTGCATTTCAAAATGAGCCATGGTAGACTCATTTATATGGTAGACTGCAGGAGAATATGGTAATAATATGGTAGACTGCAGGAGAAGTACAGAGAACCAGACTAATATAGGACTTGCAGAAACACCAGAGATTCCACACAAAGGAAGCAATACAAAGAGAACAGGAGACTTTTTAACAAAAGTATATGGTACCACAGACACATATCAGAAATATGAAATGCTGGGTTTACATATTTTTGAGATTATTAAAGATGCAAGATTTGGGGATGCTTGTATTTAGTCTGTAGAGGGGATCTAAGTAGAGTTGAGCGAACACCTGGATGTCCGGGTTCAGCGGGTCCGGCCAAACTTGAAAAAAAGTTTGGTTCGTGACCCGGACTTAACCCGAACTTGACCCTGATCCCGAACCCCATTGAAGTCAATGATGACTCGAACTTTTGAGCACTAAAATGGCTCTAAATAAACATGGAAAGGGCTAGAGGGCTGCAAATGGCAGCAAAATCTTGTTAAGAGCATGGCAAGTTCTCTGCAAACAAATGCAGATAGGGAAATAACTTAAAATAACATTAAAAACATAAAAATAAAAAATAATCATCTTGATCTGATTTTTGAATAGCAGATTAGAACACAGCAGTGTTTAAAGGCTTTATCTCAGTAACATATAAAGGAAAAACTGAAAAAAAAAATTCCCTTTAAATTGGTGATTTTTGAATAGCAGATTAGAGCAGCACTGTGTATAAATGCTGTATGTCACAGTAAAATATGAAGGAAAAAACTTTTTTTTTTTAAATCCAGATTAAGCAGACACATATGTACTGAGCTTGCATTAAATGTCTGCCGCGCGCCACCCACCTAACAGACTGATAAAAGTTTTTTTTTTTTTCTCCCTCCTCCTCACTGGGCTCAGGTCAGGGCAAAAAGATCGTGCACTGCACCCCCACACAATAAAATCGATGTAGATCTGATTAAAGAAGATTCTTCTGTCTTGTGTCCTATTCTTTCCCTGAAAGCAATCTCTCCAGCCTGTCCCTACAATAATCTCCTATCTCTCCCTCAAATCAGCAGCAGTAGCAGGAACCTGTCCCTACACTAGTTAGAGCAGAGTGACGTGCGGCGCAACATGACACCAGCTTATATAGAGGCTGGATCACATGCTGCACTGGCCAATTACAGCCATGCCATTAGTAGGCATGGCTGTGATGGCTTCTAAGGGCACACTAGTTATACGCTTGTTGATTGGCTGCCCTGCAGCTGTTGAAACCGCGCCATTAAAACCGCGCCAAAATAACTGAACAACGGACTGTATCCCGAATATACAGTAAAATGTTCGGGTCCGTGTCCGGGTACCGAAAACCCAAAAGTCCGGTACGATCCCGAACAATACAGTCCGTGTTCGCTCAACCCTAGATCTAAGTCACCCTGAAATCTTGCATCATTAATAACCTGTTAGCTTATCAAGGGTATTACTTGCAGTGGACCTTTCCACCATTCTAGGAGGCAGACCCAAAGTTCAAGGCATTCATGGATTCATTTGCCTTTAGTTAGGAGTAAAGATTTCTAAAGTTGCCTTTGTTGTAATATTTATAAAAAAGGATGAAGGTCTTCTTTGAACTTCAAATTTTCTAAATTTTACTTTCAAAATTACAAAAGTTAAAAAGGAATTTAAAAGACAGAATAAAACAGCAGCTGAAGTCCTCAAACTTGACCAGATCCTTTTTTGCAACCCGTTGCCTCTACTCAGGGCCGGATTAAGAGCATCATGGGCTTGGTGCTGAGGATTTTGAAGGGCCTTAAGGGCCGTGCCTTGGCATGCACCCAGAGGAGGAAGGGTGCAGCCATGCATGCCTAATTCAACATGGGATGCTGTCTCTGAAGCCCATAAACACATCCATGCATCGGCAACTGTCCCTCCTTGTCCGGCCTTCGTGCTGTGTGGGGAGGTTCTGAGGGAGCTGCCTGGGGAAGCGAGCATAGAAGCCAGACTTCTGTGTTTACAAGTGACAGAAGAGCGGTAACAGTGAATATGGCCAACCCGGGGGCCTATATAAAGGTAGGGGCCTGGAGCTGCAGCTCCAATAGCCCCTACGTTAATCTGGCCCTGCCTCTACTAATGAATAGAATTTTGTGGGCATTCAACAATGTGCAATAAGGTAAATGCTCAATTTTAGGGATTAATTTAATGTTAGGAATTAGATGAGGTACATGCTTGGATGAGGGTCAAGGTATTATGGGTTGGGTTTAACCGGTTGCCGACCGCCGCACGACTATATACGGCGGCGGTCAGCCCTGGCCAGGCAAAGTGACGTGTATATATACGTCACTAGCCTGTCACTTCCTTGTGAGCCAATAGCGGGCGAGCGCGCGCCCGCAGAGGCGCGCACCCGCCCCGGCTTGTTCCCTGGGCAGTCAGTGCATGTGACCGGCGGACCCGATGTCCGCCGGTCACTCGCGATCGTCCTCCGTGAAGGGAGAAAGGCAGGCGGCTGATGTAAACAAGCCGCCTGTCATTCTCCCCTGTGTAGGAATGGTGATCATACGGTTCTACTATGTAGGACCGTTGATCACTGTTCCTACACTAGTAGCCATGTCCAATCACAGTAAAAAGCACGCCCCTAGGGACACACTTAACCCCTCCTTCCCCAATAAAGTTAACCCCTTCCCTGCCAGTGTCATTTTGCAGTAACAGTGCATATGTATAGCACTGATTACTGCAGTAATGTCACTGGTAACCCCAAAAGTGTAAAAAATGTCAGTCAAGGGTCCGATCTGTCCGCCGCAATGTCGCAGTACCGCAAAAAAAATCGCAGATCGCCGCCATTACGCGTTAAAAAAAACACCAAAAATGACAGAAATCTTTCCCTTAGTTAGTAAACGCAATAACTTTTGTGCAAACCAATCAAAATACGCTTTTTGCGATTTTTTTTACCAAACATATGTAGCAGAAAACAAATTTGCTAAAAATGTTAAAAAATTTTGATTTTTACATTTTTTGGGGGGGAATTTCATATAAAAAAATGTGAAAAATATTGTTATTTTTGCAAAATTTACGCTCTTTTTTTGTTTATAGCGCAAAAAGTAAAAATCGCACAGGTGATCAAATACCACCAAAAGAAAGCTCTGTTTGTAGGGAAAAAAAGGACGTCAAATTAGTTTAGGTACAGCATCGCACGACCGCGCAATTGTCCGTTAAATTCACGCAGTGTGCCTAATCGCAAAAAAAGCCTGGTCAGGAAGGGGGTAAGTGGTTAAGGTTTAGGTATTTGTTGTTATATGACGGTGATATAGGGATCAGTTAACGTGTGCTGAATGGAGTTATAGACTTTTAAAACATTAAAGTATACAGTGCATCCAGAAAGTATTCACAGCGCTTAACTTTTTCCACATTTTGTTATGTTACAGCCTTATTCCAAAATTAATTAAATTAACTATTTTCCTCAAAATTTTACAAACAACACCCCATAATGACAATGTGACAGAAGTTTGTCTGAAATCTTTGCAAATGTATTAAAAATATAAAAAAAATAAAAAATCCCATGTACATAAGTATTTACAACCCTTGCCATGACTCTCAAAATTGAGCTCAGGTGCCTCCCGTTTTCACTGGTCATCCTTGAGATGTTTCTACAACTTGATTGGAGTCCACCTGTGGTAAATTCAGTTGATTGGACATGATTTGGAAAGGCACACCCCTACCTCTATAAGGTGTCACTATTAACAGTGCGTGTCAGAGCACAAACCAAGCCATGAAGTCCATGGATTTGTCTGTAGACCTCCGATACAGGATTGTATCGAGGCAGATATCTGGGAAAGGGAGCAGAAAAATTCCTGTAGTATTGAAGGTCCCAATGAGCACAATGGCCTCCATCATCTGTAAATGGAAGAAGTTTGGAACCACAAGGTATCTTCCTAGAGTGGGCTGCCAGGCCAAACTGAGCAATCAGGGAGGTGACCAAAAACCTAATGGTCACTCTGACAGAGCTCCAGCCTTTCTCTGTGGAGAAAGGAGAACCTTCCAGAAGAACATCCATCTCTGCAGCACTCCACCAATCAGGCCTGTATGGTAGAGGGGCCAAACGGAAGCCACTCCTCAGTAAAAGGCACATGACAGTCCATCTGGAGTTTTCCAAAAGGCACCTGAAGGACTCTCCGACCATGAGAAACAAAATTCTCTGGTCTGATGAAACAAAGATTGAACTCTGGTCTGAATGGCAAGCATCATGTCTGGAGCAAACCAGGCACCGCTCATCACCTGCCCAACACCATCCCTACAGTGAAGCATGGTGGTGGCAGCCTCATGCTATGGGAATGTTTTTC